>NW_027185863.1:25904996-26073451 GCF_028583685.1 Petaurus breviceps papuanus | reverse complement strand
ATCAGACCCAATTAGTGTGTAAGACAAAAACAAAATATGAAAAGGAATAGAATGTGCTGATGTAACAATGTCATTAGATGGATGGGGCACATTGCAGTCTTTCTGGTCTGTTTTGGCAACCGTGAGTTAAATTTTGTTAATCTGAAGCCAGAGTCCCAGAAGAATTACTCTGGTGAAATTGTCTAACCAAATACAATTTCATACTAATATACCCATATTACAAACACGCTCAAACAGGAGTATGGATTATACATGTAATGTATAATGTATAACTGTATGAATACATATAGGTCTATGTACCTATATCTGTATAGGTGTATGTATATTATAAACACATTCAAATGGGAGTATGGTTATACACATATAATATATAATGCATATATGTATGAATACAGATAGGTCCTTGTGCATGTCCATTACAAACACATTCAAATGGGAATGTGGGTGTATATGTAATATATAATGCATGCATGTATGAATACATATATGTATTATATGTGTATATACATACACACATATTTTAACATTTTGACAAGAATAAGGTATATGAGAATTCATTGAAACATGATGGGATGGCCAAGAGAAACCAGAATTCAGGGCCCAGCTCTTATCTCTTACTACTACTTGTATTATCAAGGCAATTTGGTTAGTCTCTCTGACTCTCAGTTTCCTCAACTATAAAATGATGGTAATAATTCCTGTTCTACTAAACTTTAAAGATTTGTTATTGTGATCAGTAATAACAGTTTCCATGTGGTATATTACAGAAATGTTAAACATCTGGCCCTGAGAGGCTGAACCACATTAAAATTTAATTGGGAAATGTTTAGCAAAATAAATAAAAGTACAACACAACACAGATAATGTTAATTTGTGATTTTCTAAGTCCGCGTGCAATCTACAAGGATCCTTTTCTATTTGGGTTTGACGCCGTTGGTATCGTGAATCCAGGACCTGGATTCAGGAAGACATGGTTTGAATTCACTCCAGATACTTAGTGGCTCTGAGATCTGGGAAAGTCATTTAATCCTAAATATCCTCATTTTACAATTGGGGTGGGGTGGGGTGGGTGAACTCAGTGACCTTTAAGCCCTCTCTACTAGCTGTAATCTATGATCGCATAAGGCTGTAAATTTAGGGCTGGAAGGGAGCTTAGAGGACATCTGAAACAGAGAGAGGTTAAGTGATTTGCCCAATACCTTATAAACCCTATGAATCAGGTCATAAAAAAAATCTTCATCCCCATTTTACAGATTAAAAAACTGAGGTTTATGGCTATTGTGATTTGTCTATAATCTAATGGCTAGTTCATGGAAGAACTGTGACTTTCATCACTTTAAACCTTTATTGATCTCTTCAACTGTTACCTTTATCACCAAATTGTCCTATATTTCCCCAAATCACAGAATTTGGGAGCTAGAAGGAACCCCAGAAGCCGTCTAGTCTATCCCATACATGAAAGGAATCCCCTTTGTAGCATAACATAGTGACCATGTAACCTGGATAACTCACTAACTCACCACATTTTGAGACAGCCCATTCCATTTTTGCATAGCTATCAATGTTAGGAAGTATCTCCTGACATCAGCCCTTAACGAGCCTTTCTGTCAGTTCTGCCCATTTCTCCTTTGTTCTAACAGCTGACTTCCCTGAGTCTCTTCTCCCAGCTAAATATGCCCATTTTCTTCAACCAATATTATTATTTATAATTTATTTTTTAGTTTATTATTTATAATCCTTATTTATTTTGTATGCATCTGTATATATATATATACACATGTACATATTTCCTCCCTTTCTAGAATGAAATGCTTTGAGAGCAGGAATTTTTTGTTTCTGTATGACATCCAATGGATATTTAATAAATGCATTGATTAACTCAGGTCTCCTAAGTTCAAACTTAATGCTTTCCCTACTCTGTTACATTGCAAATAACATAATGCATGTGAAAGTATTTTGTATACTGTAAAGCACTATCCAAAAATGACTTAGTATCATTATATTATTAGTATTATGTGTTTAAATGGGTTCTAACAGCAAGGATATTTGGACTCTGACATACTCAAGCCCCTTAATCTCTTTGAGCCTTATCAGTAAAATGGAGATAACAATATTGTTCTGTTTCTCACAGATAGATGTGAAGAAAAGTCTTTGTAAACATGAAAGCCCTTTTAAAATGTAATGTTATCCTCACCAGTACCATTATCCTTAACAAACATAGGCAGAAGATCATACATAGCCTTTCCACCTTTGGAAGCTGGTAATGGATCTGCCATTTTCCTCATGTTTAAGTGTTGAGGTTTAGGGTTTAGGGGTGGGCAAGACCCCAAAATACCAACATGCCAGATTCTGCCAAATGAACTTGACTCAAGTCTTCTCTCAGGCAAAGTAAAGCAAAGTTTATTAAAGATTTGCCATAATGGGTAGACTCTTAAGGAGCCTACATATTTGTGAAATTTGTATTGGAAAAGCAGGGCAGAACAATCTCACAGACACTGTGCTAGATTAAATCTCCCCACCTTCATGGAGGCAAGTTGGATCTTATATACAGAAAGATTGTGGGAGGGATCTAGGGGTGGTCTAGAGGAGGGGTTGGGGAAGGTCTTGAGGAAGAATCTAAGGGCTTTGTAATGAGATGCCCATTCTTAGAAAGGACTTAGGTTAGACCCCAGGAAGAGGATTAAGAGTGGGAAGAGCTGAGGGCTAGGCTAGTTTAGGGTAACAGGTTTGGGTATAGGTATTTCAATAGGATAAAGGGTGGGAAGTAGCTGGACAGTGGAGGGCTAGGCTAGGTTAAGAGTAACAGATTTGGATCTAGAAATAATGAAAGGCTTATGGCCTCAGGCAAATGCCTCATCAAGTAGGAAGTTTCAATCAGAGTTCAAGGGATTTCCCAGAGACTGTACCCCATCATAAGTACTAGTTCTGGGACAATTCCTGAGACTGTGTCATAGACGGGACAAAAGGCAGTTTAGAAATCAAAGAATGAAATGTGTTTCCAGAGGCAGGAATCTGTACCCTGCTGCCTCTCCACCCCACTGCCTTTGGAACTGCAAGTTGAAAATTTCTGTTCCCTAGTGCTGTGTTGACTTAATAGATTATCAAATCAATGTCAATGAAGGTAGAGTATTTTTTATGCCTTTCTTGCAATACCATAGAAAGTATTTCTGTATCTGACTTAAACTTGGTTTTGTTATAGCTTCTAATTTCTCAGCACATGACTTTCCCAGTGACAACTCATGGAGATGACACTGGAAAGCATACATTATTTGGGGATCACATTCCCAGGCAATTGAACTCATACATGATTCCTAAAAGGGGTTCCATTGAGAGCATTTAATATGTAAACGCATATGTGTTAACTGATTGATCTGTAACTTGTGTATTCCTGTCCTTTTCTTTTTTATGAAACCTATCCTCCCCAGGATTGCAAAGCACACGTGGAAAACAGTTTATAGCCTACTTTCAGGGTCTAGCTTAAGGGTTTAGTCCTCAAGTTGAAGATGTCAAACACTGGGCAAGATTCTGTGGACTGAGCATAGAAGGAATTGAACAAAATGGATGCATTTGAATCCTGGCTTAAACCCTTTCTTGCTGCTACATAGTAAGGGCAATTCACTTAACCTCTCAGTAGTTCCCTTTTCTTTGGTAGTTCCACACAGAGGCTAATGTTGGCAAATGAAGAAACAACTCCAGCTCTTGCTTCCCTGGAGTCACTTGAACCTGTGTTAGGAGTTTCTGCTTGGCTTGTGTTTTCCCTGGCCTCATGGACCTCTGGGAAGCCAGACCAGATAAAGACTGCTCTGAAGAATCAGGTCCACTCTAGGGTGGGCTTTGTAATGAGATGCCCTTTCAGATTCCTGGGTCTGCCCTGATCTACCACCACTGTACCTCCTGCTGATGCTATGGAATTGAACTTGTGTTTTTTTGCCAACATGTAATGTACTTTATAAACCTCAAAGCTCTATATAAGCTATATTAGCTACTGATGAACTATTATATTGTGAGATAACAGATTACAATTTTCTCTTTGATAAACTAAGGTAGTAGGTGTACTTGTCTCTTCCATCCCAATTTAAGTAAGGACTCAACAACAATAACCTACTTTAAATTAGCTTTCCAATCATCAATTCTGTCTTAGTAACATGTCTCAATTGTATCTCCTCTTTCTGGGCAGTTAGGTGGTGCAGTGAATAGAGTTCTGGACCTGGAAGTCAGGAAGACTCATCTTCCTGAGTTTGAATCTGGCCTCAGACACTTACTAGCTATGTGACTTAACCCTGTGTACTTTAGTTTTCTCATCTGTAAAATGAGCTGGATAAGGATATGGCAAACCACTTCAGTATCTTTGCCAAGAAAACCACAAATGGGGTCACAAAGAGTTGTACATGACTGAACAATGACTGAACACACACATATCCCCCTTTCTACCCTTATACTGTGACCATTTTAGTTTTGTTTAGACCCTCATCACCTATCCCCCCACCCCGCATATATTTCTAAAACTTCCTAATTGGTTTCCCTTCTTCGATTATTTCCCCTTTCTTATCCATACTCCACACAGCTGCCAAATAATCTTTCTAATTCATGTCTTACCAAGTCTCCCCTGGAAAGTCTTCAGTGGCTCCCTATTCCCTCTAGACAAAAAACAAAACAAACAAACAACTCCTCACCTTGTTGTTTAAGGCCCTTTACAATTTGGCTCCACTCTACCATTCCTGCCTCATCTCACATTAATCTGTCTTATGCTTTCAACATTCCAACCAAACTGAGCTGTTACCTATTTCCCAAAGTCAGCACTCTACATTCCAGATCTGTGGTTTGTTGAACCTAGTCCAGTTCCTAGAATTCACTTCCTCATCACCTCTGCTCTCAAAATCCTTGTCTTCCTTTATTTTACTTGCCACCTCTTTATGAGAGTTATCTCCAAATTCCTTTAGGCATGAAGATATTCTTCCTCCTCTTATTACTCTATGTTTCTTTATATGTATGTATGTTGAGTCTCTCAACCCTGTAACCCCAATAGAATGTAAATTCCCTGTATGGGAACCATAAAAATGATGAGGTTAGGGGTTAGGGCTGTGTGAGACCCCAAAATACCAACATGCCAGGTCTTGCTGAATGAATTCAACTCATGTCTTCTTTCAGCCAAAGAAAAACAAAGTTTATTAAAAGTTCACCATAATGGGTAGACTCTTTTTTTTTGTTAATTTATTATTATTCTTTATTATTGTAATTGGTTTATTTTTTATTATAACTGATGGAATGACCAGTGGGAAAGAGGAAACAAAACAAAACAAAACAAGAAAATTAAAGAGAGCAAGTAGTTTGTTTCAATCTGATTTCAGACTCCGCAGATCTTTCTCTGGATGTGGGTATCTCTTTCCATCGTGAGTCTTTTAGAGTTGTCTTATAACCTAACATTGCTGAGAGGAGCCCAGTCTATTGAAGTTAGTCATCACACATATGTTGTGTCTGTGATTGTGTACAGATTTCTCCTGGTTCTGCTCTTCTCACTCAGCATCCATTCATATAAGCCTCTCCAGGTAAATATGAAGTGCATCTGCTCCTCATTTCTTATACCACGATAGTATTCCATTATATTCCTATACCACAACTTGTTTAGCCATTCCCCAATTGATGGGCATCCCTTTGATTTCTAGTTCTTTGCCACCACAAAAAGAGCTGCTAAAATATTTTTGTACATATGGGTCTTCCTCCCACTTCTCTTTTCTCTTTGGGATACAACCCTAGAAGAGGTATTGCTGGGTTAAAGGGTATGCACTTATTTATAGCCCTTTGGGCATAGTTCCAGATTGCTCTCCAGAATGGCTGAATCAGTTCACAACTCCACCAGCAATGCATTAGTGTTCCAATTTTTCCTCATCCTCTCCAGAATTTATCATTTTCCTCTTTTGTCATCTTAGCCAATCTGACTGGTGAGATGTGGTACCTCAGAGTTGTTTTGATTTGCATTTCTCTAATCACTAGTGATTTATAGCATTTTTATATGCTTATAAATATCTTTAATTTCATTTTCTGAGAACTGCCTGTTCATATCCTTTGACTATTTATCAATTGAGGAGTGGCTTGTATTCTTATAGATTTGACTCAGTTCTTTGTGTATTTTAGAAATGAGGCCTTTATCAGAGACAGATGGTTGTAAAAATTCTTTCCCAATTTTCCACTTCTCTCTTAATCTAGGTAACATTGGCTTTATTTGTACAGAAGCTTTTCAATTTAATGTAATCAAAATTATCCATTTTGCATTTCATAGTGCTCTCTAACTCTTGTTTCATCATGAAGTCTTCCCCTCTCCATAGATCTAACAGGTAAACTATTCCTTGCTCTCCCATATTGCTTACAGTATCAGACCTTATACCTAGATCATGCACCCATTTCAACTTTATTTTGGTGTACAGTGTTAGATATTGGTCTATGCCCAATTTCTGCCTTACAGTTTTCTCAGCAGTTTTTGTCAAATAGTGCGTTCTTATTCCCAAAACTGGGGTCTTTGGGTTTATCAAACACTAGACTACTATAGTCGTTGACTGCTGAGTCTCATGTACCCAATCTATTCCATTGATCCACTACTCTATTCCTCAGCCAGTACCAAGTAGTTTTGAGGACTGCTGCTTTATAATACAGATTAAAATCTGGTTTGGCTAGGCCACCTCACCATAATGGGTAGACTCTTAAAGAGGCTTGGTATCTGTGATGCTTGTATTGGACAAGTGGGACAGAATAATCTGACACAGCGAGTTTGCACTAGATAATTCTCAGGTGCTCTCACACCTCATGGAGGTAAGATGGAGTCTTATATACAGAAAGGTTGTGGGAGGATTTTAGGGATGGTCTAGAGGAGGAGGTTGGGGAGGGTCTTCAGAAAGAGTCAGATGAGGTCAGACTCCAGTGATGAGAGATTAAGGTGGGAAGTAGCTGGAGGCTACCTGGAGATGAGACAATGGAGGGTTTGGGAGGATCAAGGGTGGGGAGTTGCTGGACAAAGGAGGGCTAGGCTAGTAACAGAGATTTGGGCAGAACTATAATGAAAGGCTTATAGCCAAGCAAATGCCTCATTCAAATGGGAAGATTCAATCAGAATTCAAGGGGGTTCCCAGAACCTGTACCTCATCAGCCCCATTTGAATGGCAATGGGCTTTTTTTTAACTTGTTTTTTCAGAGCTATATTTCAAGAAATAATAACTGAAAACTGCACAGGACAAAAAGTATAATGTCCCAGCTTTTTAAATAAAAATAATGACAAATAAAAGAAAAAGCTAGCCCCTGCAAGGCCCAAAGTATTTTACAAAATATAAATTACCAAAAATTATTTTCTTATGGACAGAGCACTCAAATATAAGTAGTGTATTGAGCCCCAAGTGAAGAGAGAGACCACTTGTGGTAAGGGAAGAAGGAAGAAGGAGGAAGAGAAGGCAATATACCCCAAATGAATTGGCATGTTGGGTCCTCATGATGAGCTACAGGCTCTGGGAATCCCCTTGAACTCTGCTGGAATCTTCCCATTTGATGAGGCATTTGCCTGAGGCCATAAGCCTTTCATTGTAACTCTGGTCCTAGCCTAGTACTTTATCCAGCTACTTCCCCCCCTTGATCCTCCCAAAATATCTATACCCAAATATTGTTATCCTTAGACTGGCCTAGCCCTCTATTGTCTCATCTCCAGGTAGCCTCCAGCTACTTCCCACCCTTAATCTCTCATCACTGGAGTCTGACCTCATTTGACTCCTTCTGAAGACCCTCCCCAAACTGCTCCTCTAAACCACCTCTAGATTCCTCCCACAACCTTTCTGTATTTAAGACCCCATCTTGCCTCCAAGAGAAAAAAAAAGCCAGAGAATTTTCTAGTGCAGACTCACTCTGTGTCAGATGATTCTGGCCTTCTTGTGCAATAGGAGTGTCACAGATACTGAGGCTCCTTAAGAGTCTACCCATTAAGGTGAATCTCTAATACACTTTATCTTTCTCTGGCTGAGAGAAGACTTGAGTCAAATTCATTTGGCAGGACCCAGAGTGTTGGTATATTGGGGCCTCGAGCACCCCTAAACCCTATACCTCATCACTCAGAGGGCAGCTACTACTATTCACAAATAACATGGTAAAGACAGTTAATACCAAATATTCTACTAAGAACCTGATTCACTCCTTCCCATAAATATACACAGCATCCACGGCAGGAGAAGGCTTAAACTTAGACCATAATAGGAGCACACGTGTAAGAAATATGTGTGACAAAGGCTTAATTCACAAGATTTGCTCTGCAAGTCCTTCTCTCTTTGTAGAGACCTCATGCCTGAACCTAGTCTTCAAAGAAGACCAATGACATCAAGAGGGTGATGTCCTGACTTTTGTGTGAATTGGATTTAAGTGAAACAGTGGCCTTTTTAAGTTAAGCGGTCTTTTAACGTGCTAGTCAAGGAGGGCTTCAAAGAGGAGGTGACCTGCAAATTTCTGAAGGAGATGGACAAAGAGAAACTAGGTAGGGCATTTAAAATGCACAGTGTGTGTGTGTGTGTGTGTGTGTGTGTGTGTGTAAAGGTATGTATACTTGTGTGCTGATTTGTAGGTGGGAGATAATGCAAGATGATTCGACTGGCTTTGCTTTTGAACATAGTGAAAAAAATGAGGCTGGTTAGGGAGTGGTGTCCTCAAGTTAATGGCAGTTAATGAGGGGTTTTAAAGAGCTTGGTCATGAGTTTTCTTTTGGAACCTCAGGGGCCAAGTGATCAGATCATTTTGATGGCATTATCCCAATGAGCACTTTGAGTTTAATGTTCAAGCCAGTCTTCTAAAGCTGCAATGTCTCCTTTTTCCATTTCACAAACCTAGCCTTCTTTCTTAGGAATCACAAAGAAAAAAAAAAGTAACTCCCAGAGAAGGTAATTAACTTATTCCAAAAAGATTAAGTTCTCCTTCTAGGCATGAACATTTATTTTACATACTCATACATGACTGAGTATTCCTTTTGTGTTAAAGATTTGTTTCTCCTGAAATTTGGAATTTACACTTAAACACACATACACACACACACACTATAGTAACTTAGTTCTCAAAGGTTAAATTTAAACAGTGGTAAAGAAAATGTTACCTTGTCACTGAGGATGAATTTCATCTAACAAGAAATGGAAAGGATTCTTGCCTGGAAACTTACTATTCTGAGTAACCATATTATGAATCTAAAATGGAAGAAGAAATAATGTGCTGATACACATACGTGTATATGTTTACATATATGTCTATATGCTTATATATGTACATATATGCATACACACATCTCAAACTAAACATTCTGGAGAATAACAAGTATGAAATAGAAAGAATAACAGTGGAAGTGGGACTCAGAAATTCATAGAAGAAAATTACTGGGAAGAAAATTAAAAATGATATTTAGATGTCTATATAGTAATGTGAAAGTTATGGGGATCAAATAAATTTGAGCTTAAAATGTAAGGAATATGCATGGTGGTAAGGCATCATGGAGCTGTGAATAGAGTGCTAGACAGTCAGAAAGATCTGGGTTCAAATGTTTGCTCTGGTGCTTCCTGAATGACCATTGACAAGTCATTTAACCTTTATGTACTTCAGTTTCTTTCTGTGTCAAATGAAGAGATTGAACTCAATAGCCTCTAAGGTCAAACCATTGACATCATGGGGTGATGTCTTCACTTGTGGGTGAATTGGATTTAAGTGAGGCAGTGGCACAAAGTCATTATTAGCCTTACTCTCTCTTCTAGAGTCATCAAAGATTAGTAGCAAGACAAAAGTCAAGATGGCTGGAAATGGCAATGGCTCAGGATTCAGTGGATGACCTTGGTGTCTTCAGCATTTGACCAAGCTCTAAGTGCTCCACAGCACCTACTTCAGCCACCTTCATGGCTGTTGGAACAAATAGTTCTCCTCTGTCCATTCTGCCATGGTTGTAGACATCCCCTTAACTCACCAATGGGTTTGAGGCCTGTTGCTTACCCTCCACCTGGGTCAGCCCATCTGCTAAGATAGTTTTATCAGGATGTTGCCATTGCTCATGGCACAAGTGAGAGTTGGATGCCAGGTGGACACCAAAAGGGGATGAACAGCTCTGAAAAGGGCTCAGCAAATCTTCACACCAGAGGTGTAGTCCTCCTTGCATGCCCCACATACCCCAGTGGAGGAAATAAATAGCTTCCTTACAGCTGGTAGAAACTTGGATCTTGTCAACTTAGCTTTGGAGAGGTCTTTGTAGAGATTTTTTTTCCCCCTGGAACTTAGGTAAAGAGTATAAGAAGGATCTGATTCACCTTCTGTGAAGTTAAGCTGTACCTATCTTTAATCTGGATTTATAGAGTTCAGAACCAGAGTCTTTTGTTAGAAAGGATATCTCCTGGGCTCTGAACAATGAAGTTGGCTGTGCCAACTTTAAAAAACTTTACATGTATGGTAACTATCATTACCACCAAGCCTTGGTAGCATGGAATTCCCAATTGAAATTAACAACGGCTCAGATAGAATAGGGTGATATTATGCTGTATTTATTGTGATACTCTGATGATCCTGTCATCTTTTTTTTTTTTGGTTGTTGTGATATTTCTTCCATTACTGCAGATAATAAGAAAACTAAATTTAACAGAGACATATGTTACATTTTTTATTTAGGTTAAAAAAGTCAACTGAACAAGCATATGCTAGAGCATACATAAATAAATAGCATTTCCTGTAAAAAAAAAGAGCATGGTTGTCATCTCGACATAGATGGAGAAAACAAAATATAAGCAATACCTCATCTTTATTTTAGAGATTTTCAATATCTACATATCCAACCCTAGTTTCTCCACTAAGCTCTAGTTTCCCCATTGCTCTTTTCTAATTGGATGCCTATAGCCATTCCCTCCCTGGGTTCTACTTCTCTTTAAAACTAACCAACCAACCAACCAACCAATGCACCAACCAAATAAACACATATCTTTCTATCAAATTTCATTTCTAGTCATCCATATTCCTAACTTGAGAGTCATCCTAAACTCCTGATGCTGGTTTATCCCAAATGTCTAATCAATTGCCAAATCTTGGTGATTCCATCTCTGCAACATTTCACAACTTTCTGTCCATCCAATGTGGCCACAATCCTAGTTTAGGCCCTTAATCTCTCACCACTTTGACTATTGCTATTGCTTCTTAGTGATCTCCCTGTCTCCAATCTCTCCAATTCCAGCCCATCTTCCACATAATTGCCAAAGTGATAATCCCAAAGGCTAGATTTTACCACGATACTTACCTGTCCAGGAAAAGAGTCTTTTCACTCAGAAGCTCCCATCTTATTTTTTTTGTTTAGTCTAAACTATTTTACTCTTCCATGCAAAAGGATAGAAGGAGGAAAATCATAGGGCTTAGGGTATTTGAGGGTCTTTCACCACATATTGTATGGAATCAGGCCTCTATACTGCTTCTTGACAATCTTCATACCATGTTGCTTTTTACTTGCCTTTTCTAACTTCTCCTTATTAGTTGTTTTCCCTCATTAGATATAAATTCTTTGAGGACAGGGACTATTTTGCTTTCTTTTGTTTGTATCCTTGGGTCTTAGCAATAGTAAGGCCTTGATGAATGTTCTTTCTATCTATCTCATCTTCTGTTTATAAATTAATCTGTTTGACCAATGTTAAGACTAGAGGGTGAGGTCATTGTCTTCTCCTTGCCTATTCATATTCTTGCCATTTATTATGTATATTAGCTTTGAGCCCAGAGTTACTGTGCAAAGTTTTAGAGGAAAGAACATGGGCCAAATAGATAGAAATCAGTTTGTTGCTTCAATATAAGGAAGAGCTTCCTGAGTTTTCTCAACTCTCTAATGAACTTATCAGGCAATGTTCTCTCTCTCTCTGTCTCTCCTCTCTCTCACTGTCTCTCTCTTCTCTCTCTCTCTCTTTCTCTCACTCTCTCTCACTCTTCCTCTCTCCCTCTCTCTTTATCAAGAGATATGGATACACACACACATATATAATTATGTGATTTTTGTCTAATCCACTATTAGACTGTTAATTCCCAGAGGTCAGGAACCATGCATTATTTGAACTTGTTATCTCCCCTTGCACAGTAGATGCTTAATGAAGATTTGTTGAATCTATGAATTATTGCTTTTTGAAAAATGGGATGCATCATTTCATAAGGTGGTAAATTCCCTAATTCTAGAGGCCATGAGAGAGAGGCTGAATGAACACCCCTTAAAGATGTTATGGAATCCACCTTTTAATTGGTCAGGGGTTTGAATTAGAAGACTTCTAATATTTCTTTTGTAATCCAGAATTTTATGATTTTATGACCCTTTGAGTTGTATGCAGTATGTAAACATCAAAAAAAAATCTGGGGATTGCACACCAACTCCTGCTTCCATAATTATTTTGGCAGGTGGGAGTCTAATAGCCACTCAGGTGTGTAAATTTTAATATACTGTAAGACTGCTACTCCACTGAAATAATTTTGTAGAAAATCCATAGATTTCAGAGTAGAGTTAAAACAGAAAAAGCAAGTGTATTTCTTTATATTTGAAATAACTGTAGGTGTTTTCGAGCTTTTTCATTGAAGCAAGTGTCATGGGGTTAAAGACTTCTACCAAGATTGCAATAAACCATAAAAACGTCTGTAGAACTAATCATATCGTTCATAACCCAGGGCAGACACCCATAGAGGACTACAAAGTGATGTTTGACAGTAAAGTCTATTGTGGTATCATTTATTTTGGTCTTTAAGGCCAAATATATAGATTACCAATGTTTTCTTTGCTTTGTTTTTATTGACTTCACACAGTTTTTATGAGTCCAGAGGAAAAAGTATAGAAAAATACACCTATAGCAGTCAGTAAATTTTCCACAGTGAGTTTAATGCCCCAGTTAAGACATGTTAAATAAAGAATCTTCTTTCACCATAGATATGACTGCTCCTTGGGTTGAGAAAGTGAGAAAACGACTGTGTAGAATACTTTTCGATTAATCAACAAATGTTTATTGACCATCTAGTGCAAGTGCCATCATAGGTATAGTAAGGGATACAAAGAAATATGAGACTGTCCAAGCTTTCTATATGAGCAGACAAGGTATATATACACTTTATACACACAAAGAGCTAACAGTATAAGACTAAATGCTGGTTGTGAAATGAAAGGCATAACCATTGAGGGCTATGGGAGTGAAATGAATGGTATAACCATTAAAGGTCAGAGGAGGAATCAATTGATTACTTTGGGCTGAAGGGGGAGAAAGCTTTATTGAGGATAACAGACTTGAGGGCTAGGTAGGATTTGAATAGGGAGTGAGGATCTGTTCCCTTAACCCAGATTTCATTTGTCACTTCTATGTTTTTGTGTGCACCTTGGATACTTCTGCCTTTTAGAATAGTTAGCTTTCTAATGGAAGTATGGGCACGATGGAATGCACACTGCCTTTGAAGTCTGAGAACTTCATTCAAATCTTGACTTTGATGATTATTATTTGTGTGACTGGACACATCACTTACCCTCCCTAGGCCTCAATTTCACCATCTGTAAAATGGGGAATGTGGGTTAAATGGCACCAATATCCCTTGCAACCCTAGATTTATGATTTTTTTAACTGCTCTAATACTTTCTCCCTATCAAATTATTTTCCATTTCCCTATTTGTGTACATGTCTCCTCCACCCCTTCAGCATAATGTAAGTTCCTTGAAGTGAAGGTATTGTTTCTTTTTTCTTTTACTTTTGGTCTTTGTATTGCCAAAAGCTAGTACTGCCCTGGAATATAGTGGGGACTTAATAAATGCTTTTTGGATTGTTAGAAGAGGGTAACTCTTCTGGGCAGGGAGAATGCTATGAGCAAATGTGTGGCTTTAGGGGATGTATCAGGAATATTTTGGGCAACTAGTGAAAAAAAAGCTTGGCTGAGCTATTGGGTTTATTTATGAAAGGTTGGAAACAATAGAGGTCCAGTTTATCTACCTGTTGCTAAGGAAGGAGGAGAAAGGGAAGCTGAAGATGAAGTGCCCATCAGAAATTATACACCAAAGCCCCCTAAACCTGTCAGAAGGGCCCCTACCAGGGTCCCTGGAAATCACCTAATAGGCCACAATAGTGAAGGAACTTTTCACCTGTGTTGCTAGAAAACATGCCCCAAATACAGGTCTCTTTATGTTTGTATCCAGGGCTTTGCTAGGTAATCAAGGCTTCACTAGAAATGGCATTAACAGCATTACACCTCCCTTGGAACCACACTCTGTTGTTTGTAACATCTAATTCTATATAAGTGTATCTTACAGAAGACTCAATGCTGTCTTCCCTATTGGGGAGGCAGTCACTGTGGTTAATAAACACTCCTATCAAATTATAATTGACTTTGCTGTCATGTCCATTTTATTTGTCCATTTCAAAGACAAGCTGTCAACTTCATGATTTTCCCTAGGGTTGACCTTGGAATTTATAAATAGATCTTTTTGGTATTTTTGTTGATATATTATGATTTTATGACTAAGTAGCAAAGGAAACATGAATCCTAATATAATTAAATGAAATACCAGTGAATAAAGATTGGAAGACCATTTCTAGATATAGGAATATAGTACCTAAGAAGGAAAAATGTGAATTATTTCCTTTTTAAATTTTTAAATCTTTGCATGCCTACCATCCTTTTGAAAGTTAAAAATTCTTATCTTCATTTTTTTTATCTTTGAAACTTTTCTGATAAGGCTATTTTTAGCTTAGAGTTACAGAAATGACTACCCTTAATAAAATTATATGGTACTTTCCCCAGGATCAGATTTCCATCTCAATTTATTGTCTTTTATTTGACATCAATAAAACTACATTTTTTTTTCAAAGCAGGTGGAGTAGATTGGTCTTTTTAATTGTATAGAAAACATTGTAATGGAACAGCATTTCTTTGGACCTGCAAAGTTTATGTGCATAAAAAATTTGACAGATTTTTTTTTTTTGTATTTCAATTGACTGTTAATATGGAGTTATTTTCTTAAGAATAAAAAAAAATTTCTAAGTTCCAACTTTTGACTTCTTATTGCATACAATATAGTTCCCAGGATAAACATTTGAACTGAAAAAACTATGAATAAAACCTTTTTTTCAGCTAACTGTATATATGTTCATAAACATGAATAAAGGAAGGAAGGAAGGAATACAGCATTTAAATGCTTATTTTATGCCAAGCACTGTGCCAAATGTGTGTGTGGGCAGGAGGGGGGTGATTATTGACTGAAAAATTCTTCCTTTTTTGTTTCATCCAATTCAGTTCAGTTCAATGAATTGCCCAAAGGGTCTGGTACTTAGAATCAGAAGATCAGGGTTCAAATCTCAGATGTCTCTCTCTTTCTCTGTTTTTTTTTCTCTGTTACCTTGCACATCATCTCTGTGGACCTCAGTTTCCTCTTCTGTAAAATGAGGGGATTTTACTAGATGACCTCTAAAGTCCCTTCTAACTCAATGTCTATGGTCCTATGATTCTCCTGTGCACAAATCATTGATCTAGCTACTGAGTGGATAAGAAATTAGAAGTGACTGGGGAGTATGTGACATGTATAAATAACTAAATATAATTCACAATACAGTATAACCCACAATCATTTCTTAACTCGATGCTCTTTAGGCAAAGTGAAGTAGAAAGAAAGTCAAAACAATATTTAGTGATTAAGGTAGGCAGAACTACTTTCTTCCCACAATTCTATTTTCTAGGATTAGCCCATCTGATGGGTACGGGCTCAAGCCAAGAGGCCCTGGGAAACCCCCACCTTGATTTCTCCCTGAATTTTCCCACTTAATCTGCTTTTTTCATGCCCAAATCTGTTACCCTTAACCTAGCTTAGTCTTCCATAGTTTATAACCTCAGGATTGCCTCTGGCTGCTTCCTACCCTTGATCCCATCAAAATCCCATAGTCTTGGTTCCTGGGAATCTGACCTTTAGTCACCCCAGTTCCATAAAGATCCTCCTTAGACTCCTCTTCAAGTCTCTCCCTAAACCCTTCCCCTAGTTATCCCAACCACTCCTAGATCCCTCTCATAGTTTTTCTGTATATAAGATCCATCTTGCCTCCATGAAGGTGCTCAGATTCCATCTAGCTGAGATTCCATCTGGCCCACTTGTGAATACAAGTGTCATAAATGCTTAGGCTCCTTAAGAGTCTACCCAGTAAGGGGAATCTTTAGTAAATTTTGTTTTACTTTGGTTGAAAGAAGGCTTGGGTCGAATTCATTCGGGCAGTGACTGGTGTGTCAGTATTTTGGGGTCTCAAGAACCCCAACATTTTGAACCCCAACACATCTAGTGGTATAAATAACATATCCACATGTATATGCACATACACACATACA
Organism: Petaurus breviceps papuanus; assembly: GCF_028583685.1. Lineage (NCBI taxonomy): Eukaryota > Metazoa > Chordata > Mammalia > Diprotodontia > Petauridae > Petaurus > Petaurus breviceps. Next base: position 26,057,110 of record NW_027185863.1, on the reverse strand, counting down.
TAAATGAAATAGGTAAAATATGTAAAGTAGCATATGGTTAATCACTAAAATAAAAAATGTAGATAATAGGTGGCATATCTATAGAATTCAGTATGAGCAAGGGTGGTTGGGGAAGTCTTCACGGTAAGCATGTATTTTGAGGTGGGTTCAGGAAGACAGGATCTGGATAGGTAGAAAATATAGGAAAGGGATTTTCTGATGAAGGGAACAACATGACTAAATGCTTATGATGGGGTACCTGGGGTCTAAATCGAGATGTGACTGGGTAAAGTGAACAGACCAATCACCTTAGAGCAGAAGGCTTTGTGTTAGAGAATAGTGGTAAATAGTGTATGTTGTTTCTCCTTCATTCTCAAAGAGGACCATGGCATCCAGGAGGTGATGACATGACTTGCAAATGACTTTGATTTGAGTGAGGGAGGGCAGTTCAAAGTCACCAGTCTCACTTTCTTCTCCCAAGCCATCTGGATCTAGTGGTCCGATACTGATCAGGATGATTGGAGATGGCCCTGGATGCAGTGGGAGACCTTGGCCCTTTTAAGCTAAGGTCTTTTCAAGTGCTTACTTTGAGTGAGGCAATGATCATTCAGTGAATAGGCCCCCTTAGGAAGTGAATCAAGCCATGACCCCTTTAATTAAAAAAAAAAAATCAAACTGGGAGGGGAAGAACCTCAGGGTTTCTGGCCAAAAGAGACACTGTTACTGTTTATACTCACTCAGCCTGGAGGGTCCAAAAAATAAACATTAAATGGTCTTGGGTGGGGACCTATTGTTGTCTAACCCCTGAGATTCAGAGTGATTAAGGCTTGGCTGTGAGAAAGAAATCTAGCCAGTAAATCCCAAGTTTACTAGGTAGCTTTAGGTAATCAAAATTTCCCTTCCTTTGGGTGGAATACTCTCAGGTAAGGGTAGGGGAAAGGAGGCAAGGAGAGAGAGTTGCCCAGCTGGAACCGGCCACTTAGGTCCTCATTCAGGCAGCTCTTCTACTCACAGTTTGTGGTTTGTCCTTCTTTCTTGAAGAGGACCATGAAATCAGGAAGGTGATGACATGACTTGCAATTGACTTTGATTTGAGTGAGGGAGGGCTGTGCAACATCACCAGCGTTACTTTCTCCTCCAGAGCCATCTGGGTAAGGTTGAGTTTATAGGAAAGGCCCAGATTATGCAGAAGTTTGAATGCTCAAATAAGCCTGGATTTTATTCACTAGGCAGTGGAGAGCCATTGGAAGTTTATGAACCAAGGCGTGACATTATACAATTACTGTGATATGTAGACTAGATTAGGGTGAGGAGAAATTTGAGGCAGGGAGAACATTCTCTTAGCCCTACTAATTATCTTTGCCAGTATTTCTAGACTTACTTTAGATGGACTAAGTCAAGTACATACTCCTTAGATGGCATTTGAGATGCTCCAGAATCTGAACCCTAGTTTCATTTCCATTCTTACACTTACATTTCCATGCTTATCCCACACCCAATTACATAGCCTCCACATTCCAACCATACTGAAGCATTGCCAGCCAGTCCCTGTATACACTGTGCACTCATTTTTGTCCTAGACATTACACAGTGTTTCCTGTGCTGGGATTCTCTGCTAACTTCCACCTTCCTGCTGATCCTATAAATTCCAGTGGAAATTCCACCCTCTTGTATAAAGCCTTTCTTCATTGTTCTAGTTGATAATGACTTTACCTCCAAGACTTCACATAGCACCTTACTGGTACTTCTCTTGTGCAAAGGCATTGTTAGTATGATGTAGTGGAAAGAAGACTGAATTTGGAATCAGAAGACCTGGGTTTGAATGAACAAAATGATATGAGTCCCATAGAGGAGGAGAGACTTGGTCAGTTAGGGTGTGATGGTCTTGCCTTTCTCTATTGTGGACCTGGTGACTAGCACAGTGCTTTGCAAAACATGAGTTTCAAAAAATATGAGTGCTTAATGAATGCCTTTTCCTTCCTCCCTCCCTTCCTCCCTCCCTCCCTCCCTCCCTTCCTTCCTTCCTTCCTCCCTTCCTCCCTTCCTTCCTTCCTTCCTTCCTTCCTTCCTTCCTTCCTTCCTTCCTTCCAGGTCATGTAGTGGTACTTATCTGCATGCATGAATGAACAAGTTAAGCATCCATTAAGCACTTACTACATACCCAAATCATTAAGCTAAGCACTAGGGATTACAAATAGAGAAAAGATAGTATCAGCTCCCAAGGCCATCATGCTGTAATTGAACACTCCATTTCTATGGGACTCAAGCTATTTTATTATTTGTAAGATAAGGAGGTCAGTTTTGGTGATCTCTAAGGTACACTATGACTCTCAATCCTTTGGTCACTTTTCATATATTATCTAATATGATGGCCATTTGGGTAAGGTGTATGATGTAAAGGCTCATGATGGCTGAGACTGATTCTTATCCAAATAGTTTTTCACTAAATACCTTTAGCATTAGTGTTCTTCATAAACAAAGTATTTAATGAATGAATGTTAAATGTGACTGAGTGATTGGTAAGAGGTAGGACCTGGAAAACACAGCAACACTAAAGCCAAGAATGGAGATATTTTCAAGAATAATAGACAATCAAATGATCCAGGGAGCTGGGTATTTGGTAAGATACTTTGTGCTTTTTCATCTGTTGTGTATACAAACTTAAAATATGTAGAGTACCTCAGAAGAGAATAAAAGCATTTTTGAAGTGGAATAAGATGACAGATCTAGAACTGGATGTGACCTTAGAGGCCATCTAGTCCAACTACCTCATTTTACAGATGAGAAAACAGACCTAGTGCAATTAAATAAGTTACCCAGAGTTATAAAAGGTGCTGGAGATGGGATTTGAACCCAGATTCCCTGACTCTAGATCCAATGTCCTTTTGGCTGTACCATTTAGAATTCCTTACTTGAATGAGGATTTTTTTGTGACTTTATGATTCTAGTGACAATAAAAAAGTAATAAACAAGCAGATAATGTGATTTAAGTGGAATTCACATAATCTTTAGGTGTGTGAATGACGTATTGGATTATCAGATGGAGTTTAGAGTTTTCTTAGAAGTCTATAAAATTGGCCAAGTCCTTGACAGAAGGGGAAATGAGGCAGAGGAAGGAAGGGAGGAGAAAGAGAGTGTGGGGAGGAGATGGAGGAAGGAACTTAAGGTATATTACCTTGAGAAAATGGTCTGATGAATAGATTCTTACTGCTGGAATTAGTCTTACATCTGGATTGTCTGAAAAATTTATAGTATGTAATCAACAAAGATACTTTGAAGAGAAAACCACACTCAGGATGACTATATGAAAATATCAATAAAAATAAATATTCCTAGTACATAAAAACCTTGCTTCTGTTTAAAAAGGCAGTTGCTGATAGAAAAATCCTCTGAATAAAAGGTTGTCCACATTGCACATGTTTTATATACATCCAAGTATGTCTGCATATGCATATATATATAATATGCACACATACATTATACACATTTATTTTCAGAATGTATCCTTTAAACACACACCTATTACACTGATAGGTCATTCATCACAAGGAAGGTAGCTTGTTGTAATGGTAAGAGTCTTTTGGTTTTGGAATCTGAGAACCTGAGTGTAAATCTCAGCTTTTCCAGTTATCACCTTTGTGGCTTTGGGTAATTCATTTCCCTGTGGATTTCAGTTTCCTAACCTATAAAACAAGAAGACTGGAATTTTGGAATGCAAATTCACCATTAGACAGTAAGAGCTTGGCTTATAGCAGAAACTCCAAGGTCTCTTTTAGCTCTAAATTAAAAATTCTCTGTTCTGTCCCAAGGTCTCCATTGTGTCTTTGTTCTAGTTGAACCACCTATAAATACTTGAGCCACAGGAAAGTGCTATGATGGTGGGATCAAAGATTTAGAACAAAAATGCAAATTAGAGGTCATCTAATACAGTCCCTTTATTTTACATATGAGGAAACTAAGGCTAGGAGATTTGAAAGTTTATAGAGATAACAAACAGCTGATGTAGAATTTGAACTCACATTCTTTGACTTTAAGACAGAAAAAAAGGTATACCTGACAGAGACTGATATCTTTGTCCAATGAATTAATATCCTTGTCCAATGAATTGAGATCCAATGTCCAAATGCATGGCATGGACAACAAATTATATAGGAATTTAAAGGAGGGAAATAATAACAAAAACAAGTGTGTAAAGAAACAAAGTAATCACAACTATAATTGATGTATAGGTTGAATGTTTGATGTGTAAAAGGAATTCCCAAGAGCTGCATATTCATCAAAAAGGAGTTTAGACAAAACCACTGTCTTCTTATTTACTTGAAAAATCTTTATGGATAGGATTTTAAAATAGATTTTAAGACCTGTGTACAACTGAAGGAAGGTGGATGCATGGTGAGTTGTGAAGATGAGGCCTAGTCAGACATACAGTGTGCTTTGAGGAAGAGATTCAGAGAGGAGTGTTATTCTTATATTCATTCATTCAATATTTATCAAGCACCTAGTAAGAGCAAAACACCTCAAAAAGTCCCATGTCTGTGCTTCATTGTTTCAATCAAGTGATTTTGGATTTTCAGAGACTAAGTCAATATTACTCAATACTGTGGTAGGTATAGTCAAAATAACTTTGAACTAGCTGTTGGTGGACTTATATTTCGTCTATCTGAAAACAGAGAAACATATTATGAATAGTTCGATCATTAGATTACAAATTTTGGGTACAAACAACCCATGAAACAAAAGATGAAGACCAAATCAAACCAAGACAAAATGTCTCTCAGTCTTGCATTTCTTCCTGGGTCGCAGTTCTTTTGTTTTTGTGGTGATGGTAGAAAAGAGGAAAAAAAGATCCTAAGAATATCATAGTCTTTTCCTAACTTATAAAGTCTTATTTAACCTTTGGCACTCTAAATAAGGGGTACAGTGGATAGAGTGTTGGGCCTAGAGTCAAGAAGACTGATCTTCCTGAGTTCAAATCTGGCATCAGACACTTACTGACCCTGGGCAAGTCACTTAACCCTGTGCACCTCAGTTCCTCATCTATATAATAAGCTGGAGAAGGAAATGTCAAACTATGCCAGTATCTCTGACAAGAAAACCCCCAAATGGGGTCACAAAGTCAGACAAAATTGACAAATGACTGAACTGAACTCTAAATAAGAGATCCTTGTCAACCTACAAGTTGACACTCTACTGGAAGAAATGAACCAAATTAAATTTGAAATTCTTAAACAAATGTAAACTAGAAGATAAAAGGAATTTAAAATTAAAGATTTAGATGATTCATAGATTTATCTTGGAGAAGTAAATATAGGAGTGAGTAGAACCAGTTTCCACTCAGCCATGAGAGGATACTGTATGCAGTTATAATGACTGCAACTTAACCAATTGAAATAAGTTATTGATGCCAAAAAATGGGAAACAATAAAGAGTAAAAAGACATTGACTTTAATTGCCACCATTTCCTACAGAATTTCATCGTTTAAAAGAATTACCACAAAGAAAGAACAAAAGAGTCAAAGGACCACCTTAGCCATCAAACACTCATTTTCCTTGCCAAGTGAAAAGACATAGGAACCAAGGGCAACACCAATTCATAATACAAATTAATTTACAAATTATTATGAAGAAGAATACTGGAAAATTATGAACAGCATTGCCTAAAAATAGAGAAGAGAGGCTAGAAGAGAAAGGAAACTGCAGAAGGCCCATTGTGAAAACAAATTTAACCAATTCATCTAAAAGGCATTTTATAAATAAAAGTAACAAAAAGAGAAGAGATTGATAAAAGTACAACATATCTAACAGTGATTTGATAGCAATTGTTTTTTCATCCATGATAATGGATGAAAATATGAGGAGGGGACAAGTAGACTACTATAAATTTAATTTTATAGCAGACCACATATTTATGGTCAATCAATTGACATTAAGAGGTAGATAATGTTGCTACTATGCTTATTTTGTGGGCTATAAAAATTTTATTTGGTAGAGCAAAAACACCACTTTCAAAATCTACCCTCAATCATGGTATCAAAAACATAAATATTCTTTGAACCATAGAACAGTACAGTCAACTTTCTTCAACTACTCTCTGGTTGTTAATGTCTTATCTTTTCTTTTTTTTAATTTATTTTTAGTTTTCAGCATTCATTTCTCAAAGATTTTGAGTAACAGATTTTCTTCCCAGCTCTCCCCTACCCCCCACTCCAAGATGGCAAGCATATTGAATACCCCTTCCCCCAATCTGCCCTCTCTTATATCCCCAATACCCCTTTCCCCCTTTACTTTCTTGTAGAGCAAGATGGATTTCTATACTCCAGTGTCTGTATGTCTTATTTCCAGGTTGCATGTAAAAAACAAATTTTTCTTTAACATTTGTTTTTAAAACTTTGAATTCCAGATTCTCTCCCTTCTCCACTCCTCACCCACCCACACTGAGAAGACAAGCAATTCAGTATAGGTTATACATATGTAGTAATGCAAAACATTTCCATAATAGTCATATTGTGAAAGACTAACTATATTTCCCTCCTTCCTATCTTGCCCCCCTTTATTTTGTTTTCTCCTTTGACCCTGTCCCTTTTCAAAAGTGTTTGCTTCTAACTACCCTCTCCCCCAATTTGCTTTCCTTTCTATGATCCCCCCTCTTATCTCCTTCCCCCTGTCTTTCATATAGGGTAAGATACCCAATTGAGTGTGTATGTTACTCCCTCCTTAAGCCAAATTCAATATGAATAAGGTTGACTCATTCCTTTTCACCTTCCTGCTCTTCCTCTCCATTGTAACAGCCTTCTCTTGCCTCCTTTATTTGAGAAAATCCACCCCATTCTATCTTTCCTCCTCTCCTCCCAAAATATTCCTCTCTCACCTCTTAATTTTATTTTTTGATATCATCCCTTCACATTCAACTCATCCTGTGCCCTCTATATATACATGTAAAGACATACATATATACATATACCAATATACCCATCTATACATATATGTGTATATATATATATATATATACATACACATACATATACACACACACACACACAAATAATCCCTTCAACTATCCTCCTGCTGAGAAAAGTCTCATGAGTTACAAATATTGTCTTTCCATGTAGGAATGTAAATAGTTCAACTTTAATTTTAATAAGTTTCTTATGATTTCTCTTTCCTGTTTACCTTTTCATGCTTCTCTTGCTTATTGTATTTGAAAGTCAAATTTTCTGTTCAGCTCTGGTTTTTTCATCAAGAATGCTTGAAAGTCCTCTATTTCATTGAATTACCATATTTTCCCCTAAAGTATTATACTCAGTTTTGTTGGGTAGGTGATTCTTGGCTTTAATCCTAGCTCCTTTGACCTCTGGAATATCATATTCCAAGCCCTTCAATTCCTTAATGTAGAAGCTGCTAGATCTTCTGTTATCCTGATTGTATTTCCACAATACTCAAACTGTTTATTCCTGAATGCTTTTAATATCTTCCCCTTGACCTGGGAACTCTGGAATTTGGCTATAATATTCCTAGGAGTTTTCTTTTGGGGATCTTTTTCAAGAGGTGATCAGTGAATTCTTTCAATTTCTATTTTATCCTCTGCTTCTATGATATCAGGGAAGTTTTCCTTGATAATTTCTTGAAAGAGGATGCCTAGTTTCTTTTTTTGATCATGGCTTTCAGGTAGTCCAGTAATTTTAAAATTTTCTCTCCTGGATCCATTTTCCAGGTCAGTTCCTTCCTTCCTTCCTTCCTTCCTTCCTTCCTTCCTTCCTTCCTTCCTTTCTTCTTCCTGTTTAGCAGCAGTACATATGGTTCAAAAGATAAAAGTTCACTGATTTTGGGGTACAACTTTAAGATGCTTTCCAGACTAAATGGACCAACTGAGAGCTGTACCATTCATATATTAATTTATCTATTGATTCAGAGCTTTTCTAACAATTGTCATTTTGGACTGTCTGTTGGATATAAGGTAGACACTCTGAGTTGTTTTAATGTGTATGCCTGTATTATTAGTGACAGAGCATTTTTCCTATGGATTTAGATAGCTTGAATTTCTTTGTGAACTACTGTTCATATACTTTGACCATTTTTCTATTAGGAAATTGCTCTTGTTTTTATATATTTGTATCAATTCCCTTGAGATTTTGGATAATAGACCTTTATTAGAGAAATTTGCTGGAAAGATTTTCCTAGTTAACTGTTTCCATTCTATTTATTGCTGCATTTATTTTGTTTAAGTGAAATCTTTTCAATTTTACATAATCAAAATTGTCTGTTTAATCTCCTATAATTCTCCCTATCCTTTGTTTGGTCAAGAAATTTTCTATCTATTGTGAAACATATCTTGTTTCCTTCTCCTTTAATTTGTTTATGATATGACCTTTAAACCTAGTTTATATAGCAATTTAAAACTTATTGTGATTTAGAGCTTATTGTGTAAGGCTGAACTAAACCTAATTTATCCTAGACTACTTTCTAATTTTCCCATCAGTTTTTGTTAAATCAGGCATCTTTTCACCCAAGTAGTGGGAATCCTTAAACATTATGCTGCTATGTTCACTTATTTATAGGATTTGTGTTCCTAATTTGTCCTACTGATTGACTTTTCTGTTTTTTTAACCAACACCCTATAGTTTTGGTGATTATTGTTTTGTAATACAGTTTGAGATTTGGTACAACTAGCCACTCTTCTTTCCCACCTTTTTGCCTTCTTTGTTATTTTCCATGAAATTCTTCATCTTTTGTTCTTCCACATTAATTTTGTTATTATTTTTCTAGTTCTACAAAGTAACCCTTTGGTAAGTTGAGGTACGGCATTGAATCTGTAAATTGATTTAAGTAGTATTATCATTTTTATTATATTGGCATAGTTTAACCATTACCAATTAATATCTTTCCAAATATTTAGATCTGTATTTATTTCTATAAGTATATTTTGTAATTATATTTATAGAACTCCTGTGTGCTTCTTGATTGGCAAACTACCACATAGTTTAGACATTCTATACTAATTTTGAATGGAATTCTTTTAAACAATTCTGTTTTTCAGACACTGATGATTTTTTTTGTATGCTTCAACTTTCCTGAAATTGTTAATTATTTCAATTATTTTTTTTTGCTATTTTTTTTCTTTGGAGAGGGGAAAGTAGGGCAATTGGGGTTAAGTGACTTGCCCAAGGTCACATAGCTAGTTTTTGTGTTAAGTGTCTGAGGTTTTGAATTCAGGTCCTCCTGACTCCAGGGCTGGTGCTTTATTCATTGTACTACCTAACTGCCCTTCAATTAATTTTTAGTTGAAAAAGGCTCTAGATTTCTCTAAGAAAGCAGTCATGTTATGTGAAAAAATGAATAATTTTGTTTCTTTTTTGCTTATATTTATTTCCTCAATTTCCTTATGTCTTATCATTGAAGTAGCTAATACTCCTATAACTATATCAAGTAGTAATGACAATATAATCCTTGTTTTACTCATAATCTTATTAGAAAGAATTCTAATGTTTCTTAATTTTCAATAGTGCTAACTCTTGGTTTTAGGTAGCTGCTATGTGGGATGGAGACCACTACAAGATTTTTAAAATCAGAGTCCGAGTCAGAAAGCAGAAAGAGTTCTTTATTCCTTCTCATGAGAAAGGGCAAAGCTCTGGTGGCTCAAGTGGTGTCAGCCAGGGAGTGTAAATTGCTGAAGCTAGCAGAATTCTGTTATCCTAATCCTAACCTGGCCCACTCCCCTGTTGGATCTCACCATTGGTCAGTGAGGCGGGCTCACAATCTCTTCACTAGTAGCCAGATAATCAGTGCAAAGTGATCTCAGTTCTTCATTACCATAATTATTCATGAATTAGTATCCTATCAGAGGACAGTGTTTTCCAATCCCTCATTATGCACCAAATTTGGAAATGGCCCATGAGAGTTACAGTTGACAATCCTTTATTGCCATTATTATTCATTTGACCCTTCTACCCAATCAGAAGGAAAGATCCTTCAATCCCTTACTTATGCATATCTACATACCAAATTTGGGGGCAACCAATGAAAAGAAGGCTAGTGTTGTTTCCTTTAAGTTTTGTGACCTCATCCCAGGGCTTGTGGAAACATATCCTTTTGCTATCTCTCACACTACTACTACAATATTTAGCTTTTAAAGCCCTTCACTACCTGGTCTTAACCTACTACTCTAGCATCATTTCACTCATTTTTCATATTACTACACTCTGGCCAGACTTGTGATTGTTATTCTTAACCATGGAACTCCTTTTCCTCTCTCTGTGTCTTTGTACTGAGTTCCCCTCACCCTATGCTTAGAATGTACTCAGCACTTTTGCCTCATAGAATCAGTCTTCCTTCAAAATATATCTCAAACACCACATTATACGTGAAGCCTTTTATGATTCTACTATCTGCTAGTGCCTTCCTTCCCTAATTATCGTGTATTTAATTTTCTTCTAATCATTTGTATGTATGTACATATATATGTATATATTTATATATGTGTTCTTTCCCCCTCCCTTCTCCCTTCCCTCCTTCTCTTTCTACTTATGTATGTATATATCTACATATATATAATTATATATATAAATAAAATGCACATATACATTATACATATAGAGCTATAAGTTATATATTTTTAACCTATTTGTAGCTTAAAATTGTACTGACTTTGGGGACATATTGTGTGTGTATGTATACATATTTATATATATACATACACACATACATATATACATATAATATATACAACATAGGCATATCTCCCATAGAAGAATGCAAGTTCCTTGAGAATAAAGATTGTTTTCTTCTTTGTATTTGTATCTCAAGCACTTCTCACTATATGTGGTCCATAGTAGGCACTTAAACAAAACTTCTATCTGAAGATGACATTGTGTTAATTATATCAAGTTCTTTAATATTGCATTCATTATATCATAAGTGAAATCTGTAATCTAACCAAAGAGCTTAACTAACCTGTCCACAAAGAAGAAAAACCAACTAAATGATGGATTGCTTTTATAAATTTTTTTCTATCAGAACCTATATTTAGGGCAGATTCTGAAAATAGAATAGGAACTGGGCCTAGAACTGAATGGGGCAGAAGAATAGAGTATTATATTTGAAAAATTTATAGCACTTTCAGTGATTCCAAGTTTCTTCCTAACATAAACTTTTTTTCTTAAAAATAACAATATTATTTTTTATATTCTGTTTCTAAAAATAATAAAAACACCAGACTTCCTAAAGAATAAAAAAATGCAATCCATAAGAATTGTAACTCAAAGAATAAAAAATGCAATGATGACTTTTATGAAATAAATTACATAAGATATAAGCTAATGTCACATGATTAGAAAAGAACACGGGCAGGTCATGTAGCAAGAGGAAGGAATAAACAATGGATAGCTCAAATAGTATACTGGTACCTATGGAGAGTTAAAGCATCGGTTATAAGACTTTTTGGACACTGGGTAAATCCTCTATGTAGCATTTATGAAAGTACATGAACAAGAAATTGCACAGAAATGGAAATTATGAATGAGCTATGATTTGCATGATTAAAGGAAGTACTCAGAGTAGTGAGATTCTAAATTCATCAGAATGCTCCAGTATATGTAAGCCACTGGAGGAATTATTAAAAAAATCAAACATCATTCCTCTCATTAAGGAATCTACTGTCTAATAAGATAAATTATCTGTCCCAAGAAAACAGTTTAAGATATATGAACAAGAGAAGTTAAAAATAAGAAGTTATACAAGTTCAGATGATAGGTAGGTCACTATTGACTGAAAAGATAAGGAAAGACTTCATTAATGAGATGACATTTGTGGTTGGGCTTAATGAATTATATAAATAGGCAGAGAATATTCAGATAGGAAGAGAATAATTGTTCCCAGAAATTTGTGCAGAGCAGTGAGGGCCTGAATAGTACTAAAATACTAAATAAATGGTCTATTTTTTATTTCAACATAATCCCTTTAAAACATGATTTCTAAACTATTTCTGTTATAACATTTCATGTTACAACATATAGGCATTTATATTTGGGGAATCTGATTTTGGCCCACAACAGATAAGTATTCCTGATGTGAGTTCATAGGATTTAGGACCTAGTAAGTAATTTAGTACATCCCATTCAATTTTAGATGAGGAAACTGAAGCCTAAAGAAATGATATGACTTGTTCAGTGTCATTTAGGTAATAAGTAGCAGAGCTGGGATTCAAATCTAGGTCCTTTGACTCAATTAATCATCTGAGTCATAATAGCTATATTTTGTATTGTATTTACTAAACTATTTTAATGGTTATCCAGAGTCACTATGGGTTATTGAATAAATAGAACATTTAAATGTCTTTATCAATGCTTCATTTTGTTTGTCAAATGAATATTTTGGTGAGACAAATGAAGCGGGGTGGTGACAAGTTCCTTTAGAGTCAGTAAGGTCCCAAGTACTGTATGGGTCATAGGATCATAATTCTGGAGCTGGAAAGACCCTTAAAGGCCATCTAATCCAACCAACTCATTTTACTGATAAGGAAACTGAGGCCCAGAATCCAAGTGCTGTCTGACACATACTAGCTGTGTGATCCTGAATGAATCATTTATCCTCTCAGTATTTCAGGAACACTCAAAGACTTTAAAAGTAATAGATAAGTTTTCAGTCTCTATTGGCACACAGTTTTCTCTCCAAGAATTTCATACTCTGATGAAATCACAGGCCTAGACAGCCCAAAAGAAAATTGAAATAAGCTTCCTGTAGTAAAGTGTGTTTAAGTGTGGTTAGTCCCTTATAAGTGCCTTAGAATATGCCTAATGCATATTTACACAATAGGCTCAGCATGGTCTGAGTGGCAAAAATGACTATGCATGAAGTTGTAAACCCACCCTAATAAATATGTATTCGAAAGCTGTGAGAAATATTTTTACACTTTAGTATTATATAAATGGAATTTTTATTTTTTGTCTTTCATTCCCTGTCTAATTACAATATGGCAGGTCTTAACTATCATTACAGTCAGATAAATAGTGCAATTATATTTTAAAAAGAAATTCATGTGGTGTGAGAAGAATTAATCAAAAAGCATAATCAGGCAAAGTTCTAAATGAAATATTGCTAACATTAACCCGGAAATACCTTGTAGAAAATAAATATTTGCTATTGTAAGTACTTGTGCTTCCATAAGGTTCCCACATCCCCTTCCTACTTTCCAATGTTTTTTCCTTCCTCCTCATCTTTAAAACTACCTATTTAAATCCCACCCATCCCTCAAGGCCCAGTTATCTTTGAATTGTAATGGATAGAATAAAAAAGAATAATAGGGAGTTTTTACCAAGGTAGTTAAGGAAAGAGATTGTAAGAGAACACCAAACTATTTTTGATAGATTCATGTCACCTGACCCAGATGAACTACAACCTGGGAGCACTGAAAGTGCTGAAGGATGTGATCACTGAGTTAACTTCCAATGCTATTTAAAAGGTCATGGAAAATGGATAACATAACCATGGGATTAGACAAGGGAAAATGTCCTGAATTTCAAAAAAGAGAATAGAGTGCAAACAACATAGGTCAGTGAGCTGGATTTGATTCCTAATGAAGTTCTAGACTGCTTTATTAAAAAGATGATAGTGAAATACTAGAAAAGGAAGAGGTGATTACCAAGAGTAAATATTGTTTCATTAAGAACACATCACAGTGTAGAAGCAGGACCTCCCTGTGGCTCCTGCTCCCACCTTCCCCAATCCATGTAAAAAGGGGACTCTGAACAAACTTTGAGCTGCAGAACCCACAAAACGACACAGAGAAGCTAACCTCCCACTGAGGACAGTCTGGCAGGCATGCAGGAATCGGCCAGCAGTGCTCTGGGAGCCGAGCCCAGCCCCACGATGAATCTTTAGCCCCAGGGTGGGCCTGACCAGCCCCCTGCCAAAGGGACTCCAGATCAGCAGCAGCTGTGGCTGTTTCCAGAATTATCAACACATAGATGCTAAGCACAAAGTGAGAGGTCAGTGCAGTCTGGACTTTGGGACTCAGTAAGTGGCTTTTGCCCCCGGGGTGAGAAGCCACTGAGACACCCTGCCCAGCCAGCCCAGCGCCATATGGTAGATTGAGCTCCTGGCCTGCAGAATGTAGGGGGACCAAGTACCAGTCTGAGGGGTAATCGCTCTTGCTTTAACCTGCTTGGATCTGGATTGCAGTCTAGGGTGGAGATCCTGGGGTGTGGAGGCCTCAGAGAGGGCACCCATCTAATACCTCTGGCAGCTGAGAAAACCCCAGCATTTGGGATGAAAGCTCCCCTGTCTGGTGGCAGAGCCCTACTGTCACAAAAAGCCCAGGGGTCAAGTGACTGAGGGTCTACATGACCAGGCAAAGCAAACAAAGCAGACAGAAGATTCCAATATTAGACTCCTATTTTGGGGACAAAAAGGAGCAAAGCATGGAACAGGAAGAAGACAGTGAAGTCAGAACTCCTGCACCAAAAGCTTCAAAGGAAAATACAAGCTGCTTATAGGCCATAGAGGACATTAAGAAGCAGATAAGAGAAGTGGAGGAAAAATTGGCAAGAGAAATGAGAACAATACAAGAAAATCATGAAATGAGAGTCAACAGCCTGACTGAGGAAAATACCAGTTTAAAAAATAGACTAACTCAAATGGCAAAAGAGGCTCAAAAAGGCAATGAGGAGAGGAACGCCTTAAAAAGCCAAATTTGCCAGATGGAAAAAGAATCTCAAAAGCTCAATGAGGAGAATCAATGCTTCAGAATTGGACTAGAGCAAATGGAAGCTAATGACTTTATGAGAAATCAAGATGCTGTTAAACAAATCCAAACAAATGAAAGAATAGAAGGCAATGTGAAATATCTCATGGGAAAAACCACTGACCTGGAAAGTAAATCCAGGAGAGAGAATTAAAAATATATTGGACTACCTGAAAGCCATGATCAAAGTAAGAACCTAGAAATCATCCTCCAGGAAGTTCTCAAAGAAAATTGCCCTGATGTTTTAGAACCAGAGGATGAAATAGAGGTTGAAAGAATCCACGGATCACCTCCTGAAAAAGATCCCCAAAAGAAAACTCCTAGGAATATTATAGCCAGGTTCCAGAATTCCTAGATTAAGAAGATAATATTACAAGCAGCCAGGAAGAAACAATTTGAATATTGTGGAAACACAATCAGGATAACCCAGGATCTGGAAGCTTCTACACTGAGGGATCAAAGGGCTTGGGATATGATATTCTGGAGGTTCAAAGGAGCTGGGATTAAAACCAAGAGTCACCTACCCAGCAAAAGTGAGTATCATGTTTCAGGGGAAAATATGGTCATTCAGTGGAATAGAGGACTTTCAAGCATTCTTGTTGAAAAAACCAGAGTTGAATAGAAAATTTGACATTCAGATACAAGAAGCAAGAGAAGCATGAGAAGGTAAAGAGGGAAAAGAAATCATAAGGAACTTATCAAAGCTGAACTATTAACATTCCTACATGGAAAACAATAATTGTAACTTATGAAACTTTTCTCAGTAGTTGAAGGGAATAGAAATATATATGTCTATATATGAGGGTATATGGGCATATGAATACATATGTGAATGTGTGTATATATGTTTGCAGGTATACATAGACAGAGGGCACAGAACCAATTTAACAGGAAGGGATGATACTTAAAAAGTGAAATTAAGAGGTGAGAGAGGAATATAATGAGAGGAGATGGGGAGAGACAGAATGGGGGTAAACTATCTCATATAGAAGAGGCATGGGAAAATGGTTACAATGGAGGGGAAGAATAGGAAGGCAAAAGGGAATGGGTCAACCTTATTCCCATTGAATTTGGCTTGAGGAGGGAATGACATACACACTAAATAGGGTATCTCACCCTACAGTAGAGTGGGGTAGAAGGGGATGAGAGGGGGGATGATGGAAGGGGAAGGCAGGCTGGAGGAGAGGGAAGTTGGAAGCACCCACTTTTGAAAAGGGGTGGGATCAAAGTAGAGAATAGAAAAAGGGGGAGGTGGGATAGGAGGGAGGGAAATATAGTCAGTCTTTTACAATATATCTGCTATGTTACTGTTTTGCATTAGACACACATGTATAACCTATACTGAACTGCTTACCTTCCCAGTAAGTGTGGGTGACAAGGGAGGAAGGGAATGAATCTGGAATTCAAAATTTTAAAATCAAATGTTTAAATATATATATATATATATATATATATATATATATATATATATATACTATTAATACTATTTTACATGTAATTGGGGAACAAGATATACAGGCACTGGGGCATAGAGATCCACTGGAAAAGTTGAAAGGGGTATGGGAGAAAATATGGGAGAGAGCAGATTGGAGGAGGGGATATCCTATGGGACTGCTATTTTGGGGTGGGGGATAGGGGAAAATCAGGGAGAAAATTTGTAACTCAAAATCTGGTGGAAACGAATTGATGTAAATCAGAAGTTAATAAAGCATTTGAAAAAGAAAAGAACATATCACGGCAGAATAAACTTATTTCATTAAGAATACAGTTGCTATATTATACCTAGATTTAAGAAGGTAATACCTAGAAGGCTTGATAAAGTATTTCATGTTATTCTTATGGGAAAGCTGAAGAAATGTGGCTAAACTTTAAAACATTAAATGGATTCAAAATTGGTTGAATAGCCATGCATTTATTAACTCTATAGTGTCAACCTGGCAGAAAGTCACCAGGAAGAGGCCCTAGGCATCTGGGCTTTGCCCAGTACTACTTTGCATTCTGTTTAATGTTTGGGGAAAAACAGAGATAGCATGTCTATCACAGTTGCAAATATGATAAAAGCTAGGAGGGATAGCTAACACATTAGATGATAATAAAGCTCTAAAATATTTTGATGGGTTGGAACCTTGGTCTGATTTATTAAGTTGAAATTTAATAGATACAAATGTAGTGTTCTTCATTTTGGATAAAAAATAGACTTTACAGGTATGAGATAGGAGGGACATAGTAAAACTTATTTAAAGATATAGATGTCTTAGTGAATTGTAAGAACATGAGTAAATAGTGTAACATGATAGCCCTCAAAAGTTAAAATTATCTTGATCTTCATTAAGAAAAGCATTTCTTCCAGGAATAAGGATATGATGGAACCTTGGTGGTGTAGAGGATCTAGTGTTGGGCCTGGAGTCAGGAAGACTCATCTTCCTGAGTTCAAATCTAGCCTCAGACATTTACTAGCTAAGTGACTCTGGGCAAGTCACTTAACCCTGTTTGTCTCAAGTTCCTCATCCATAAAATAAGCTGGAGAAGGAAGTAGCAAGCCTCTATCTTTGTCAAGAAAACCCCAAATGGGGTCATGCAGAGTTGGAAATGATTGAAAATGACTGAACAAGTTCTTCTGTAGACTGCCTTGGTCACACTAACATTGGAGTATTGTATTCAGTTCCATATTTTAGGAGTGACATTTGACAAGCTCGAGTATTCAGAGAAACGAGATTAGAATGGCAATGTACTTGAGTGTATGCCATGTGAGGGCAGGTTAAAGGAATGGGGGATGTATAACCAGGTGAAGAGAGAATTCAGGATGAACTGGGATTGACAGCAGAGAAAAAGTCAGGTATCTCTGAGCCAAGGATACTTGAGTGCAAGTGTTTTCTCTGTCTGATATGTGCTGGCTGTGTGATGCTGGGCAAGTCATTTAGCTTCTCAGTTCTCTGGGGTGCTGACTTGTATTAATAGAAAACATTCACTCTTCTGCCAGTTGCCTATGTCAATGAAATCTCAGGTTCACTTCTTATCCTTAATCCTATTTGGTGCCAAGGGGCAGAACTAGGTGTGGAGAGTAGAAATTACCAAGTCTAATTTAACCTTGATATCAGGAAGAAAACTTACTAACAGTTAAAGCTGTCCAAAACTGGAATGGAGTTGGTAGGTTCAGCCTCACTGTAGGTGTTTAAGCAGATATTAATTGAAAACTTCTTGGGCACATTATGGTTGGGAATCTTTTTCCAAGTATGGGCTGGACTCAATTAGTGGTGTCAAACTTCAACAGAAACATATCCTTGCCCCACATATTGACTTAGAAAACCTCAAATTAACATTATCTGTGCTGCATTGTTTATTTGTTAAAAATTTCCTAATTACATTTTAATATGGTTCTGGCCTTGCTTGGGAAATTGACAGAGGCCATCAGCCTGCAAGTTTGACACCTCTGGGCTAGATGCCTACTGAGTTCCCTTCTCATTATGAAATTCTGATTGCTTGAGGTATTTCCACAAATGGTCTGCTGGTCACTAAGGGTTTGCTTCTACCATGTTTCACTCACTCATACTATCTGAGGGTAATGAGAAGACCAAAGACATCTTTATGGTATACTGACTGACCATTTTAAGTCTCGCCCTTTGCTGGGCAGTGAGTGAGACATGGAGGCAGTTAAGGAGAGAGAAGGAGCTGGTGTCCAAAATATTTAAGATTCATCTTATAATTAACCTGTGACATGCTTTTTTCAAAAGAAAATAAAACCGAACCAAATCAAAACACAAAAAATCACTGGGGCAAAGTTTCTATCCCGATGCTGCTTGCTGTTCTTTTGTGACTTATATTCCCCACCTCAGAATATCCTGCAGACTAATTTTAATGTGTATGTGCAGGTCTTGGAAATGGACAGATTCTACAAATCTTCTTTTATTGTTTTGTTTATTGTTTAGACTTTAAAAAGTGAGGGAGCAAATGTTAATAATGAAGATTAAATGTTAAAATGTGTTGTAAAACCTTTACCAGCACCCTTCTGGGGGAGAGGGAAGGAGATGAAACAGTGGGATTTGCCTGAAACAGGTGCTTTCATTCTTTCTTAGATGAAAAGTAGCTTTAATTCAAAGGATTTAGAGTTGAAAGGATCTTCGATGTCAATTAACCCATTTCCCTCTTTCAGTGGATGAGAAAACTGAGGTGCAGAGAGGTTAAGTGATTTACCCAAGGTTACAGAGGTAATAAATAGGAGAGTCTTGACTTTAGACATAGGACTTCTGACTCCAAATCCATGGTTTTCTGCAGCATGCCACATGGGCCTTTTAGGATTCATCTGCCCTGCTTTTGAAATAAAAAGAATGGTGGGAATTTCATATAAAAAAACAGGGTCAGTGGTACTACAGTAAAGGAGAGATTTGGAGCAAAGCAATTTGCAAGGGGATGTATTTGATTATAGTAATATTCTAGGGTAGGAATGCCTTGCTGTGATCTTCCACAATTGGTGCATAAAAAATGGTAATATTTTTAAAGGATAGGACTGGGATCTGTGTTTTCATTTACATAGAAAACTTCTGGGTGAAGAACCCTATCAACTGATGGAGTTTGGCATCCTCTCTGCAATTTATAGCTTTTTTTCACACCAGAGCGATGGGTGTCAAACTCATATTGAAACTGGGATTACTAATTCATACATAATGATCCCTATGGACTTCATATTGACAGTTAAAATGCATTATTATCTATGTCTCATTATGTTTTCATTTTGTTAAATATTTCCCAATTTCATTTTAATGTTATTTATTTTTAAAAATTTTTAAATGTAACTTTTGAATTTTTTCTTGTTTTCTTTCAATTTTATTTTAATATGATTCCAGTTGCATTGCAGTTTGATATTTCTGGCTTAGAGTGGTAAGAGGTTAGATGATTTCCCAAGAGATATATCTCTATCTCTATCTCTGTCTCTGTCTCTGTCTCTATCTCTAATCATCTTTATCTCTCTATCTCTATCTCTAATCTCTATCTATCTCTACTTTGAAGCACAGGAAAGCCTAGGCCTACTTCAGGTCTTCCTGGTTTTGAGCCTTCTCTCTATTCACTAAACAATACTGCCTTTCACAATATATATCAAATGCTTAGCAAATCTTAAGACATGATGCACATTTAATACTTTAAATTTCAGCTGCAAAATTACGTATTGCACTTTGTGTTACAGCATATTGATGGTCACCTTTAGAGAAACCTTAATCAAAGTGTTTAACTTAAATGCAAGACTGGCTTTGACTGGGCAACTTGAGGAAAGGCATTTGACCTAGTCATCATGATGAAAGGATTCACCATTATTATTTGAAGATTAAAGGTATTTGTTTAAACACCTTTATTCTCAGCAATATACCTGAAAAGTTAAGTGCTTACCTACATTTCAAATGGTCAGTGATTTGGCTGAAAAACTGTATGTAACACTTGTGTTTCAGAAGTACAAATTCCTTTTGCAGCAGAAGCAATGTCCTTATTGCTTCTATCTATGATTTTTTTTTCTGTAATTATTCATAGTCCTCAGCTGTAAAGTAGGTATAATAAGACTTGCACTTCTTGCTTCACAGGGACTTGGTGAGTAAAGAGCCTTGAAAACAGGCAGTCCCAAGTCCTTACAGAAACAAATAGGGCAGGTTTTGAATTAAATTATGACAGATCTTGTTTATTTTCAATCCCATGTAATCTTTGCTATAGACTTAAAATTTTTTTGTTTTCTTTTTTCTTTGGAGGGGAGGAATAAAAAATCATCTCTTCTTGTCTTTCACTCACTCGCTTTCTTTCTCTTCCTCTCCCTATCCCCAGTAACTTTGCCCAGCATTTACAGATGCCATACTTCTGAAGGCAACAGTATACAAGACTGTTATGCTCTAAAAGGGGGCAAGGCTGCAGTTGGGGATGGAAATTTGGTTATTTCCATTGCATAAATAAAATTTTAAGAAGGTCAAGTGATCTGGGGGAGATGTCAACATTTTCTCTGAATGGACCTTTTTTTTTTTTTTCTGATTTAGGGTTTCCTTATGGTTAGTACAGAACAATTCAATTGGTGACTTGGCCTGTGATCTTCATTTCTTTATCCATAAAATGAGACTTTTTCCCCCTAGGAATTGTTGTTGAGAAGCTATCTACAAATTAAATTTGACTTCTTTCAGAGGATCATTTATAACAGCTTGATGTCATTACCATCACTACGATTATTAATTATAAAACTGATAAATGTGGGAACAAACATCATAAAACATTATAATTCTTTTGTTAGTTCTCTTACAATGATTTTCTTTGGAAAAATAATCAGGGATATCTTCTTTGTGCTACTAATTAATTGATTATGCTAGTTAATTCTTTAAAAATTTATTGAAGAATAATGTAAAATTAGTTATTAAAGGAGTTTCCTTACAGGGCTAACCCTCAACATTGAGGAAAAAATTAAGTGAAATGACTTAAATAGACCAAATTTTACAAAAAAATTAAGTTGATTTATTTAAGACTTTACAATAACATTAATTTAATGTGATACAGAAGCAATAAAATATACATTTTAATCAGCTTCCTAAAGCTCATTTAAAAATAGAGATTGTGTTTCAAAGTTTTTTTCTCTCCTCTAGAAATTTTTGAAAAAAGCAAATAAAAAAACAATCTGCAAAGTACTATATGTGCATTATGTAGAGAGACATTTTCTCTCACTTGGTTATTTCGAAGGACAGGAAGGAATAATGCTGCTCATTGCAGGTACTGGTCTCCAATCCTTGGATTTTCCAGGTTTTTGAAGTTCTTAATGTGAATTAGCTACTTTATGTCTTAGGGCACTTGTCCGTCTTCTGTCTGATGAGGAAAGCATAGGAGAAATCTGGCCATAAGGTTTAAGATACTTCTTTCTCACACTTGAAACTAGATTCTTTGAAGTTTCATTAGGAGAAAATCTTCTTTCTTTTCCTTTCCCCACCCATCTTCTTAAAAGCAAACGTGCAAACAAAAAAAAAATCAACCCAACACTTTAAAATAGTTTAACAAGCAAATAACCCAATGGACCCTATTATTTGTCTTGACTCATGGGAGAAAATTTTGGAATTAACTAAATATCTATGTGACATTCATTGAAATATAAAGTACAAATTGGTAATTTTTCAGTTAGAATACCCATGTTTTGAAATTGAGAGCTCATAATCATCTTATTCTGGAGCTATACTAATTAGGATTCATAAGCAGGAATTCAGTCTGAGCTCTGATCATTCAAATGCTGAGAGTAATTTTTGGCAAAGAAATTTACTATAAAATTATCCTAGTTGACAATGGAATAAAGTCGCTAATAAGTGAGTTAGTTAATGTGGGCAAATTCTGCTGTTAAAAAAAAAGTTGAGTCCAATAGAGATCCCAGCTATGGGATTAGAGGCTCTACCAACTGACCCTTCCAGGACCTCAATGACCTCTTATATCCTGTCTCGTCCTCTCTGCTCATTCCAGACAAATCTACTTACCTGCCCCTCAGTACTTACTTCCTCTGCCAAGGCCTGTCTTACTCTTAGCAATCATGACATGTCTTTGACTTCACACAGTATTCAGTGCTCACTTCCCCATTAAACTCTTTCTGATCTGAATTACTTTAGCTACTCCTCATTGCTACTATATATCTCTGTATACCTGTAATATTCTACATCCACATTTGGAGGGTTCCTATTCTTCCCCCCCCCCCCAGTCTATATTTGCCCTATTGCATTCATTTGAAGTCTCTTGTAGGGCAGTTACTACTGTATGTTTACTTCCCTTGCAACTCCCTATAACATTAGCATTTAATATGTTCTGATATAGTGATGTTTATAAGTATTGATCATGTGACCGACATAAAACCTTAGTAACTTTCTATAGCAACAGAAAAGGAAGAAAGTATTCTACTTAGAGTAGACTCGGAAATTCAGAAAACTTTATGCAAAATGAATGAATGAAAACTGATTTATTACACTCCCATAATATGGTAAGCTCTGTAATTTATAAAAAATGAAACATATAAGAGTTTTTGGTAGTCTCCTGAAATATGCTGTATAGACTGTCACATTTTTGAAGTGAATCAAAAGATGGAGAATGTCCATGCTGAGTAGGGGGGACACTCTAACTTCAGGTCCTTCCAGACATTCAATAAATTTTTGTTGAATCAAATTTATATGACATCTATGATGTCAGAGTATCATTCTTGGAACAGATTTGATTTTGTTTTCAGTTTTGTTTTTTTCCTTTTTCCCCATTCCTCAGAAGGAAAATCAGATATTGTCTTGTGGTGTCCTCTGGCAGGTTATCTTGATGTATAGAATCGAAAATGCTTTGAATAATAATGGTTTAAAAATGTCACAGTCATGTTCATTCTTTCATTCAGATAAATACTGTAGTTCTCTAGCAACAATCAATCGCACATCTCTTTATACACAAAATGTCAGGTTATCATCTCAGGGTGATAAAAAAACTCAGAGAGTTTCCCAGGAGGAAATCTAGTGCGATTGCTATGAGGTCCTCATGGTGACCCTTAGAATATTTGTTCTTGGCAGAAATTAAAATCAGTTGTTCTTGACAAATCTTTGTAACATCAAAACAGGGCCCAGTACATTATCAGGGAATTCAATATGTGGCTTCAAACAGAAACCTAAATTTAGCTTTTTTCTTGGCTAAATGTTTTACCAAATCAAAGACTTTAAAAGAGGTTACAGAACAAACATCTTGCTTGGAAAGTCTTCTGTTTCCATTGCAATCTAGTCTTCTTGCAGAGAAAATCCTCCATTTTGCTTATAGTTGGATGGCTCGGACTCTGTTTCATTTGGGTCGCTCTCTTCAAATTCTGCCTTAGTTTTGCCGGACAATTTCTTGTATAAGAGATAGACTAGGAAAACAAAAGAAAACAAAACATGTACATACATTCAAGATTAATAATAGAAAGCTGCCATTGATAATAGAGTACCCAATACTCCAGGAAATGGTTGTAAATGTAACTTTTCACTCACAAAATACTTTGCATTTCTGAAAGGTCACAGAATATTCTAAAGTAATGGGTACATTTGAAGAGAGTAATTACCTCTGAGAGTGTACTGAGGTATCCTAAACTCCTGTAGGACATCGTACAGAGCTATGGTGTGTCGTGTGAGAATGAGTGAGCCATTCACAGGCTTGCATTACATACAATTTTCATGTAAAGTTGTCAGCAAGAAAACCATTTTAGTTTATGAGACTTTGTTTATTATAAAGAATAATTCCCTAGTTTTTTCTGCAAGAAAGGACAAAACCCCCAAATGCAAATATCTTGTGAGATTGTAATGATTCATCTTATTATGATGAAATGGAAAGGGGAAGAAAGTGTTGTCATTTGACTTGCTCAGTGTTCCAGAGTAGTAGAGGGTCTAGAAAGAGTATATTATAGATTACTAGACCTGGAAGGAACTTAAAGAGATCCCATAATCTAATCAGCTAAGCATCAGATAAAGAAACTGAGGTGAGGTATCCAGAAATTGACTAGAACCTAGTTCTCCAGATTTTTTAGTTTAGTGCTTTTTCTATTATAGGGTGGCACAGCAGAAAAAACTTTTAGACATGGAATCAGGAAAATTCAGGTTCAAATCTTGCTTCTGACACTTGCTAGTTTATGTGACCATGGAGAAACATAATCTTTGAACTGAGTTTTAGTTTCCTTCTCTGTAAAATTAGGGTAAAAATATCTGTTTAAAAATTAGTAAATGGTTCCTTGTTTCCTCTTCTCTACATATTTTAAAAAATGCATAATTTTATCAGTGTGGTACTACTATATCTATGTCTATATCTGTGTCTATGTCTATGTCTATTCTATGTCTATGTTTATGTCTATGTGTATATGCATATCGATGTCTATATATTTAGTCTCTTCATGCTTTAGAAAATGGTTTCATGTTTTGTTGTGGTCAAAAATATCTATCATCCAGTAGCCAACTTTTTAGAGATGATTCTTTTTGAAATTGGTTTGTCTGTTCTTCAGGACTGTAGTAAATGCTTTGTAAACTTGGTAGGACCTGCCTGAGATTGAATTTTCCTGATGTAGCCTTCAGGAAAGTAGGATGACTTTTAAGTCACGATAATAGATAGAAAGATTAGATCAATGATAGAGTATTTATTATATGCTTACTATGTGCCAGGCATTATGATAAACCCTGGACATAACAAATACAATAAATAGGGCAGTCCCTATCCTCAAGGAACATGCATTCTAACATATGAAGACAGAACATTAAAGTAGAGATGGAAAGATTTTGAGGGGACTATATAAACTTCTGACATTCAAAGCCCTATGTAATGTGATTAATGAGCTTCATTTTGGATATGTTGAGTTAGAGATGTCCATGGGGTATCCACAAGGACATATTGAGCAGGTATTTAGTGATAGGAATAGAGCTCTAGTGAAAGATTGGACCTGAGTATACATCCCCAAAGATCCTTGGAAGTCATCTACCTAGATATGATAATTAAGTCCATAGGGGTGATAAGATCACCAAAAGAGTAGGTATAGAGAGAGGAGAAAAAACCAAAAAGGAAGACTTAAGGTCAGAAAAAACTTCTCAACTATTAGAGCTAAAAGTGATAACATTTGCCATTAGAGGTCATGAAGTAGAGATGTGATGACCATTTTGGCCAATGATATTTTAGACGGTGGTTGAACAGGTGCAGGATGGACTAGATGAATTCTGAAGTCTGTTCCAACATTTGTCTTAAGGTCTTTGGACCATATGTGGAAATTCACAGATGTGGGAAGACCACTAGCATGGACTTCCCTCAGTCTTCTCTTCTCCACTTCCAGCATTCTCAGTTCCTTTAGCTGATCCTCATACTACATATCCTCTAGTGAGTTCCTTTCACCATCTCGGGTACCCTCCTTGGGACCTGCTCTAGTCTGTTACTATCTCTCCCAAAATGTGTTGCTCAGGCATGAACACAATATTGTAGACCAGCAAGAGGGACTGGGGAACTTTTTTTTTTTTAATTGGCAGATTATGACTCTTGTAGCATAAGGCAAGTTAGCTCTTTTGGTTTCTGTGGTGGTGTTGACTCATTTTGAGCTTGTTGCCCACTAAAATTCCTTAGTTTACTGAGATTACTCAGCAAATAATAGGGCCAGAAACTGAACCCAGGTCTTCAGATCCCTATCCACTACTTAGTGGCACAGTGGATAGAGGGCTGGGTCTGGAATCAGGAAGACCTGAAATTCAAATCCTGCCTTAGATACTAGCTGTTTGAACTAAGGCAAATGACTTAATTTCTGCCTCAGTTTTTTCAACTGTAAAATAGGCTTAATAATAGTACTTGCCTTCCAAGGTTGTGGTGAGGATTAAATGAGATAATATTTATTAAGTTCATGGTGCCTGACACATAGTAGGTATGTAATAAATGTGTGTTTCCTACTATCTTTCTTTCCACAACAGTAAATCTCTTCCTTCAATGAAAGCTACTGATTAATAATTTTTAATTGATTATGAATTTTATTTATTTATTTAATTTTATTTAAATATTATTTTAAAAAATTATTTAAATATTTAAAATATTAATATTATTTAATTAATATTAAATATTTAATTATGAATTTTAATTAATAATGAAATTTTGAAAAGTAGATCTATGTTCAAATGAGAATGCATGTGGAGATAATTAGAGCTAAGAGGGCAGATCATGATATGATTAGAACCCACAGGCAAAGAAAAGATACACTGGATCCCAGGATTTGTTTTTTGAAAGCAGTCAAGCTCAAGGCCTTAAAGTGGTTTTCATAGCCTAGCATCTGTAATATTATTATCTTTCACCTTTTTTGAATTCTCCATTAAAATGTTAAGAAGCTTTTAAAATTCCTACTGCTTCTTTAATAGAAAAATGAAATTTAAAAAGATATGAAAGTAAAGAAAAAAATCAGTCTTTGGAAAATAATATGAGAAAATAAAAATTGTTGTTTGGATTAAAGCCAGTTGTGGTAGAAATGAGAGAAGATAAAAATGACATACCCAATCTTTTTATCCACCTAAATATGCCAGGGGGTAATGGAAAATCAGGGGATGGTTCTGAATTTATTCAGATAAAGCACACACTGTGGGCTGGATTTCCTCTGTCTACCTGGATTTCAGGGGAATGTGGGACTTAGGGATACTAAATTATTTTGATCTTCTTCAGTCTGTATTTGTAGACATAGCCTTGGTTTTCAGGTAAAATATCCTTGACATACCTAGACAATTATTTATTTGGGGATCTTGATTTAACAGAACAATCAGTCAAGTTCCCTTTACTTAGATGAACCCTTATGTAACATTTCAGAACAACACAACTTCCCTAATCTCTTAGAACAGGATACATACAATTCTTACTGGAACACATTGCTGAACTTGGAATCTTTTCATCTTCAATTGGGCAATTATAGTAATATTATAGGCTTATTTCCCTCCTTGCGCTTATTTGCAAAACGAACTGCCCCAAACCAAGAAATGGATGAAGTGCATTTTGGCAATTCCAGGATTTTGGAAAGAACAGTATCAAGATGTAGTATGATTGATATTGCTTACTTCCCACAAATATTGCTGCCATTCCAAGTTGGAAAATACTGTAGATAAGTGGAAAGGTAAACATCTGGTTAAGCTCTTCAGGGGAGAAGGACAGTTGTATTATTGTTGAACATAGCTGAGTGTTCTGCATTCCTGTTTCCAAAGACACTGTACGGCACCTAAGGTAAATTAAAATAAATGTTCAGAGGAAAACATACATATATCTATACATTTGTAAATTTATATTTACCAGACTTATGATTCCACTAGTGAATGGGACTCTGGGTGAGGAATCCCTTTTTACCACCCTGCAATTTATGGTCTTAGAGAGTTGATTGGGGCACTGAGAAAATAAATTATTTGCTCATAGGTA
Organism: Petaurus breviceps papuanus; assembly: GCF_028583685.1. NCBI lineage: Eukaryota > Metazoa > Chordata > Mammalia > Diprotodontia > Petauridae > Petaurus > Petaurus breviceps. The sequence goes on along the minus strand of NW_027185863.1, from coordinate 26,029,503 downwards.
CCGTGTTTCCCCGATAATAAGACCTATCCCGAAAATAAGCCCTCCCCTTACTATGTAAGATTCCTCTAAAATAAGCCCTCCCCCCAAAATAAGCCCTATTGAGATTGCTACTGTAGTGAAGGTGATCCCCTGCTCTACACGCTACATTACGGTACCCTCTGTATGCACCTCCCCCGGGGTGAAATGCACGCCGCGCTCCGAGCTGCATCCAATCAGAGCTGCAGCAGTGAGTGTGTCATCCTGTTCTTCCCCAGTGATTTGCTTATTGAATAAAGGTACATTTTTTTGTTCACATTTACCTGTTTATTAAAATTGCTGTCAATGTTCATTAAAATAAGCCCTCCCCTGAAAATAAGCCCTCTGGTGTTTTTCTGTCCAAAATAATTAATAAGACAGTGTCTTATTATCGGGGAAACACGGTATACAGCTAGTCTATGTCAGAGGCAAAATTTCAACCTAGGTCTTTCTTATTCCAAGGCAAGTCCTTGCTCCATTATGTGACATTTTCTTGGAGGACTATACATATGGATGAAAAACAGGTTCATTTCTGTGGACATTTCATGTGGCATAGATATCATTTTGTCTTTCTCAGTTATATCCTTAATTAATATGGTGAGTATATAAGTGCTCAGTATAGACATTTCAATCAACTGATGTTGCCATTCTTTGGATAGTATATTGAATTTGTCAATTGTGGGTCCTGAATTGATAGATGTGAGGACCAACATTATCTACCTTTTTTGTTCTTTGTTGTTTCTAAATCTTTATTCTGTTGCTGAGGAGTAGAGGAAGACTTTTGCAAGACTTTCTACTCACTTCTATGTGGTACAGTGGGTAGAATACTTTACCTAGAGTCAGGGAGAAGAGTTCAAATCCCAACACAGTGACTTAATAGCTATGTGACCCTAGGAGAATCATTTGATCTCTGACAGCCCCAGTTTCCTCAACTGTAAAATGAAGATAGTAATAACATACCTACCTCCCAAGGTGGTTAGTGAAATGAAATAATATTTGTAAAGCACTTTGCAAGTCTCAAAGGACTATGAAAATGCTAGTTATTATTTTATTAGTAATCTATTTCTACTTCCTCTTCTAACCTTGACTATCTACCAACTCTGAAGGCTTCTTTCTCCTACTCCTAGTTTAGACAGAGGAGGAGTAGAAGAAATATCTCTTCCTCCCTGTGAGCAAGCATTAGTCCCACAAATGTCACCCTGAGTTCCAATATTCAGCATCTTTTAATGATGATATTTTTACAATTTCCTGTTGGATGGAAGAGCCTTGCGTTATTATAGTGTTTCATTAATTGACTTTTTGTTAAGTCCCTGGCTAGAGGGTGAGGATGCATAGAAATGTAAGAGTGTGACTACACAGTGTGTTAAATGATTCCAAAGTAGAGGAGCCCAAACAGAATGACCCAGTATTTCTTTTCTTTATCATTTACATCTTTAGGTATAATCAACGAATGTATATGATTTTTTTCCTTGGGGGTAGTGCATTGGAAGGAGAAATCATTATGTTTTGAACTATAGACTAACTTTGGGAGCTATCACCAAGAAACATGTACCAAATTGAATGTACCTTTGCCAGGATTGACCAGCTATCCAAGCCAGGAAGAAGCCAAGTAGATAACCGATGAAAGGAAACAATGTTCCTACAACCCACAATTTAGGATGAATAATCCAGGAACCCTGGTACAATATGCCTCCAGTCACAGCTATGACCACTATGAGAATTGCACCTGAAATGGAACCAACCTGAAAGAAAGAGGAAGAATGAACTACATGAAAAGCATGTAATCCATCCAAATAATCAAATCCCAATACATAATTTCTCTAAACAGCAGTCATGGGAATAAATCCTTTGTAGTTTTTTTTTTTTCCTAGAAGCAGAATGGTGTAATAGAAAGAAGGAAAGATTCCTGGACTTAGAAACAGGAATTCTGGCACTGGGTCTTAGCTTTATTCTCCAATAGACAAGTCACTTTACCTCACTGAAACTCATTTTCCCTATCTGTAAAATGGGGATGATAATAGTTGTTCAGCCTATCTTAAAACCAGCCTATCTTAAAAATATTTTAACAAATGTTAAAGAAACTCCAGGAAGATAAGAAAATCAAATACAGAACTGGTATAAATAAGTTACCAAAGTCTTAAATTCAGTGTCTTTGGGAAGAAGAAATGTTGCTAGCATGACTGAAAATTAAACATGATCATGTAGACAAAGTACTTTGTAAGCTTCAAAACACTATTCCAATATAAATTTCTTTTTCAGACGGCAACAGAAATTAAGCCAAGACCACCCCAAGATTCTGGTCCTGAACAACTGTATTTTTCTCCCTCTCTTTAGAGGTGTTAAAAAAATCACTTTCTTGCATAGTGCCATTCAATATTCTGAAGTTAGTTCCATATTTTCATAAGAGAACCAGTGAGTGGACTGATATATTAGATAGACTGTTGGACTAGACCTTGAGATTCTGTGATAATAGATGTATAGTTCATATGCAATCAGTCTGGAGATGATTATTCAGTTCGTGTACTGTAGCTTTTCTTTTTTGCACCCTCATATTTGCTATTCCATTATTTTGGTGTTCTTGCATCACTTCTCTCACACCTTTGCCAAAGAACTATGCTAGGTCTTCTCTGTTTGCAGATGATAACTGTGCTATCTAAAGGATCATTGATTAATAGGATTTAGATCAGAAGGGGATGTTAAAATCTATTTACTCCAAACCTTTCATGTGGAAATGGAAGTCCAGAGAGGTTAAGTCTGAGATCACACAACTTATTATTATAGGAGTCAGAGTCATGATTTGAATGCAATTCCTGTGACTCTAAACACAAAATTCTGTCCCTTACCATATTGCTTCCCTCTTTCATCTAACTTCCCTGTGTTGTTCTTAAACTAGATTGGAAAAACTGGAGAATCACCAGTAGTGTCTCAATATAACTGAGGGCATCCTATTGAATAGGTCATATGATTGGGATTATTAATTAATGCTAACCTCAATATCATAAAAATACAGTTGAAAGGGGTCTCAGAGACAATCCAGCCTAACCTTGGTTCAAAGGATGAATGATTTTTACCATCTGGATGAGCTTTCATCAAACTTTGGTTTGAAGATCTCTAGCAAGAGAAAGCTCATTAATTCCTGAAGAAACTCAATTGACTTTAGGGCATTGTTAGGAACTCTTGCCATATATTGAGCATTTCCTTTAAAAAAGGAAAGACATTTTTTTTCCCCTAAAGACTTCAAAAGATATCAGACATTGAAGGATTTGTGGAAATCATCGTGGATTAAATGTAAGAAATACGGGTTCTAATCTTGGTTCCAACACTTCCTAGCTATATAACTTTTCCAAAGTTTTTAACCTCTAAAATTTTAGCTTTCTTCATCTGTAAAATGGGATTATAATACTTGCATTCAAAGGGTAAAATAAAATAATATATGTGAAAGTGTTTTGAAAACTATAAAGGTCTGTAGTAGATTTTTATTGTTGCAACTTTTTATTGTTATCTATGTTTTATGAGATTTTAATGGATTTAAGGAAGTTGACTGGAGAAGAATTTTCCATAGCCCATTCTGTCAGTCACTTCCTTTTCCACCCCTACTTATTGTTGTTATACAGTTCAATGATTGAGATTTTGCCTCCAAATATTCAGGGTAGGAAGCATAATAAAATATCAAACATTTTTCGTGTGAAATACCTTTATTTTCATGATGGATATTGGATTTGTAGTTTAAGGAGAATAAATCGCCAGGTGCCATTTTGTACATTGGGGGATAGCTTCTTCATGTATAGTGATGGAAATGTATTTGGGTTGTGTTGAAGGAAAAATAGGGTACATGGAAATGCAGCCTGGGAAACTTCTAGATCCTTCCCATGAGAAAAACACATAACATGATAAAAAATACTTTAGTGGTACTAAAGAAAAAAAAATTCCATCATGATGTCTGGTCATTTATCTGTGTGGCGAAAGCCGCACAGGACTCTTACCTTAAGTATGATCTTGGCTTTCTTTGGCCATTTGTTTTTGACAACTATTCCCACAGAAATGGGGACAACAAGAGCAACTAAAGAAATACCTAGAAATAACAAAAAGGGAAACTTCATTGAGAGCAAAGATAGCAAAGAAAGAAAAAGATACAACCAAAGGAAGTATATCTTGAAAGGAAGTAGGAGACTCTCTTTGGTCCCTCTCCTCTATAGCTAAGGTCCTCTCCAGTTATAAATCTCTGATCCTTTGATTGATATCTGTGGTAATGTGGAGTAGTAAATAGAAAACCTTACTCTGGATCAGGAAAAACCCAATCCTTCTAGCACATACTAAATATGTGAACGAGGTGTCATAGTGGATAGAGTGCTGGATTTGGAGTCAGAAAGATCTGAGTTCAAATTTGACCTCAGATACTTACTGGCGGTGTGGCCCTAGGCAATTCATTTAGCATCTATCTGCCTCAATTTCCTTATTTGTAAAATGGGGATAATATCAGCACCTAATTTCCAGAATTGTTGGGAGGATAAAATGAGATAATATTTTTAAACTGCTTTATATTTTATAAAGGCATCTACTACTACTACTACTACTACTACTACTACTTCAACTGCCTTGGGGAAGTCACTGAATCACTTTATATCCCTGGCATTAAGAAAATTAAATAAATAATGCCAAGGATATAAATATTTTTCCTATAGATATTTTATATAATTACCAAATTTCTTTTCTATGTTTTAGTATCACTGTCCCTTAGTGCTGTCTTTGTTCTAGGATCAGTTATACAAATGCTTTTTAGATGACCCTATCCATTTCTAAAACAAGAGAGAAGTGGGAGTTCTTTTTAATTCAGAATTTAGTTTCCTAGAATGAAAAATCATAAGAGAGGCCTGTCCATTTCCTTTTACAGATGAGGAATATGAAACATGGAGAAGTTAAGTGACCTCCCTAGGGTCATAACAAATAGCCTGAGGCAGGATTTAAATCCAGTTCTTTGTGATTCTAAATCCAGGGCCTTCTTCACTGGGCCATGCTATTTTCTCTTTTTCTTTGTTTTTATGAGTGTGTGTTAACAGCTAATATGGAATGAGGGCCCTTTTTCTGGAAATGGAGAAATAATGCATACAAATTAGACTGAGTTTATAAGGCACTCTAAAGACCCTCACATGCTAATGACTTCCGGGGCACCACTGACTCAGCTTCATTCAAATCCATGGCCTAGAGGTGATAGACTAGAAGGGAAAGCATGCTTTAAATTTTTCTTGAGATAATCTATTTGGCAACCTCTCAAGTAATTACAATTCTTTGCAGCTACATGCTCACCCAGCCAGATAACAGAGGTATACTTCAATTCCACTATGTTCAATTTACTGCTGTTCTTGTGACATATGGTTTGTTTCCCTATATTATTCAAAAGCCATTTGTCCAGTCTATGCTTCTATTATAGCAGCCACAGCATCTTGGGTTCACACTCTCTCCTTCCTTTTCCCCTCCCCCTTTTTTCTCTCTCTCCTGCCCTCACATGTTCTCTCTCCTCTCATTCTATTTATTTTTCTTTCTTCCTTTTTTCTTTTCTCTTTTTTCTCTATTCCTCTCTATCTCCTTCATATTCTTTCCCCTCCTTTCTCTTATTCTTCTCCTTTCTCTTTTCTCTCTTTCCCTTTGTCTTTTTCTCTCCTTCCCTTCCTCTCTCTCTCTCCCTCTTTTTTTCTTCTGGTGTTCAATTTCCTTTAAAACATTTTTAGAGACTCAGATATAATAATGAAATGATAGAGAATTCATGACTGCTAGTGAAATAAATTGCACTCAGTCTTGGAAGCAGATTCTAAGCAGTCTAAGGTTGGGAACATTAATTAAAATAAGCAGAGTTGTGATAGAAAAGATTTACTTCAGTACAAAAGAAAAAAAAAGCACTTTCTTTACAGCTTTTATCTTTTCTGATTAAACAGGGGCCAGATACTTGTTTAGCCCTGAGTTTCTCAAAGTAGAGTTAAATAGGTATCAATGGCAGATTTAAGCCAGGTAATTAAGAAAGAAAAAAGGAATCTAGGTGAAAAAGTAGATGAAAAAGAGAATTGGAGAGAAGGGGAGGAAGAAGAGAGAAAGATTGGAAAGGGCAAAGTACAACTTAGAGTTTTCTGTGTATATTTAGTGATGACAGTTCTATAGTCTGTCTTCCCTTAGATTCCAATTTTATCAGATATTGGGATATTTAAGATTTATTGAATTTTTACAATGTGTTGGGCTCCATACAGAATACATATATATTCCACACAGAGCCTTTCTTTCAAGAGTTTTTTATTTACAAGAGGGAGACTACTGTCATACTAATTATTAACAAGGCATGTCATTTAAATAATTTTGCTTGTAGTCATGATTTTTTTACTAATTCATGCATGCCCTTTTACTTTGTCTCTCTCAAGAACACTTGAATTCTTTTAAAAGTGGGTAGAACATCACCTATAACAAGCTAATTAGCTCACTGGAGAATTGAAACCCCAACATTTAGCTTATTACTAGAGTTCTTTGACCAGTTGCAACCAGCTAGTAGCAGATTACATGAGTCATACATGCTTGTAGTGGAAATGCAAATTTAAAGATCTTCCCTGCCCCTAGGCCCTTTGATAGGCTTAAGAGACTCTGAGAACCGTCCTTGATTTGAAAATATACTCTGCCTCCTAATAGGCTGAATGTGGTCACATGGAGCCTGTGGCAGGAGGCTTGGTTTTCAGGAATGCCCACACCTTGATGCTGTGTGATTGGGCAGTGGGTCAAGAGGGTGGTTACATTCTCTGACCCAGGAGAAGGCTATATAATGCCTGATGTGAGGCTTTGCTTTGGGGCTCACTTTGGGAAGTGTTCTGTGATTTGATCAGATGAGACTCTGGGAAGCTGTTGTTGAGAGCCCCCCGGCTTTGAAAATCCAAGATGTTTATGATAACTGTGATTTGGTATGGATGTAATGGTTGGACAGTTTGGAAACCTGTCTACTTGATCTGTTTCTCTGTCTTGATAATTCTGTCTGTATATTCTGAAGTTTGTGGTGCTGTCATTTTTCCCCTGAACTAGGTAAACGATATGTTTGACTGATTAAAATAAGCTTGTTAACCCATTTTGAGTTGCTTTCTTTTAACAAAGCAAATCTAAGAACCTGTGTTGGCAGCCACCCTGGGGACGCTGGAGTGCTTGCTGATACAATGCTGTGCATACTGAGTGGAAAAATATCTCAGGAACTTTTACTGGTGACTTTCTATAGTGTAGCTTTTTCCTTTGGATTTAGTTTTAGTTTCGATATTTCTATTTGCAATGTTTCCACCCTTTCCTGCACTACCTTTCCATACCCCCCAACAAAGCATTATGAAAATTCCAGACCAGTTTCTAGAATTAGATTGAGAGAATATCAGTCCTCACCCACTCCATTTGATGAATCGTGGAGGATTTTTATATGTTTGAGGAGGATCTTAAATGACAGAAGCCAGGAAATAATAATACTTTGTGTAATTATAGGGACTTAAGCATTTTATAGGTACCTTCACAGTATTAACTTTTTTTGTCCTCAGTTGTAAAGATCCATATAGGTCATTTGGGTAGTCCATTATCCCTATTTTATGGTTGATGGAACAAAAATTCGGAACATTAAATATAGGGTTAGAACTAGATTAATTTTAAAGTAGGAAATATTTGTCTTTAGCAGCCAAGGCTCCATTTGCCACCTTTCTGTAGTTTTTCCCTTCCCTTCATATGTTTCCCTTCCTTTCATGTTATTAGTATTGTTATGAACTCTCCTTTTTCTATCAAAACTTCCTCTAGGAAAGGATTGTATATTATTTACTTACACCTTAGTATGGCTTTAAGCATTGTGTCTCATCCCTGTCGGACATTCAAATCTTAAGTTTTGTTGCCAATTATCACTAATTTTGGAATGAAAGACCTTTTCCCTATCAAAGAAAATCCAGGCATTCTAAATTATGTGCAGCAGACCAGAGAGGATTGGATTTATCTCTATCTGGAGAATACAGGAAAGTATTTAACTTCCAGGCTGAGGATTTAAGGGATGTATTCATAGATATTTTGAGTTTCATCTGCATTATTAACTCTTTCTTAAGACTATCCAATCAACAAAACAAGCCCTGATTTATAGCAATTGCTGATTTTTGAAGTGTAACTGCTTACACTGAATATTTAACAATCAGCTCTCACTCCTCTCCATATAAAGGCTGGTCTGCCTAAGTGATATATTTTAGATCACATATGTAGTTAATGAGAGGGAATACTAGAATGCAGGTCTTTGTTCTCTCTCTTCTTTCTGCTATACCAGATGTATAGATGTATGTATACATATATGTGTATGTGTGTGTATCAAGAGTATATATATATATTTCTCTGTCTATATTAGGAATACTTTAAAAGTTAGGAATGGCCTGTAACTAGTAGAAATGAACAGTAAAACTCACCCCAGAACATTAGGGAAAGGGAAAACAGATATAGTTTTAGAAAAACATTTAAGTATCACATGGGGAAGGGGGGGGACTTACCTAAACTATTATAGGGAATTTGAATTGTCCCACCATCTGTCCACATTTTTGTATAAATATAGATACAAAGAGGCATCATTCCCAAGGCGAGCAGTGTGGAACATGTTGTCATGCTGACACTGTGAAGAAATGTACACATTTATTTAATTTTAATATTTTCCATCCTTTTTCCAAGTGAAAGTCTCCCTCTGCTCCCACCCCTGTAATTCACATTACAACATCCAACATGAGATTATCAATAGCAGCAGCATCCTTTAGTATGTAGAGATAGTTACATGGCATGTAGTTTACTTTATCACTCCTTCACCAGGAGCATATTTTACTCTCATGTGCTGCTAAGGAATCAGCTAATATCATCTTAACCCTAGTAAGATAAAAGATCACTGCACACTAACAAGGCTCCCAAAGTCTCTTGACCCCTTTTCTCTGGGATCTGTCTCAGGGCAGTAAAATAATTGTGGTTCAAATCAATCAAGATTCTTGTGGTAGTTCAGTATTAGATCATTTTACATTGGTATCAAATGAATTTTCTGAACCCCGCCCCCCTGCCCCACTGCCAGCAAGGAGAAGAATGAACCTCTAAGAAAGCATTTTCTGGGGGACATTATATTATAATGAGAAAACCAAGGCCCAGAGATTAAGTAATCTACTCAAAGTTACACAAGGTTCTACACTGGTAGAACCAATATTTAGACCTTGGTGTTCTGATGCCAAATAGGGTTCTTTCCATGTCCATATAGGACTTCTATTATATTACTTAATCTTCCTTGGCCTTATTTCCTTTTTTGTGAATTGAAGGAGTCAGCTGAACTGATCATTTATATATACATGCGTATATATATATACACATACATACATACATATGTGTGTGTGTGTGTCTTCGTGGAGGCAATTGGGGTTAAGTAACTTGCCCAAGCTACTAAATGTCTGAGGCTGGATTTGAACTCAGGTTCTCCTGACTCTGGTGCTCTATCTACTGTGCAACCTTGCTTTGCTGATTGCTATTTGTCAAAGGAGGACCTAGCTGCCGCACTAATGTCCTTTTAAGCTCTAAGTTCTGTTATACTATGATCATTTCCTGTAATAATTAAACTATAGTTATAAGGAATATTGTATAAGATGAAATTTCAGAGCATTGATATCTGACATTGAATAAAGCGTGATTTCTTTGAGCCATGATGGATGGCTCACCTGGGATACTGTTTCCCATGTTCATTCCAGGGGCAAGGCCAACGGCACACTTGGTCATGGACAATAGGTAATTGTAGTGTTATTTGTGGTTCCATAATAGCTGGATAGGCTTAGTCTGTACTGGTGATACCTCATTGTGGGTCATTGGAAGCAAGAGGAGGACCATTACAGACAAAGTATTCAGTTATCCAAACCACAAGGTAAGAAACTGGCAAGGACTGGAGGCATTTGGTACGTCCAAGATCTCTAAGTAAAAGTTAACAGTATGGCAATGCCAGTATCCAAAGACCAACACAGGAAAATATGGTCTATAGCCAAGCAGAAATTTAAGAAAATTGGTGTCCCAACAGGTTGAGCTCATTCAAAGAAATATAAGTTCAATTTGCTTCATTCAATGTGATGATCTCTGCTGGTGTACTTCTGAGTTAATTGGCTAATTCTCTTGATTTTGTGAACAAGCTTCATCTTTGGACAGCTCTCTTCCACTGCCAGCACTTAGTATCTTGAACACAGCTGTGTTTTGATGGTGGCATATGGTTCCATAGAAACTTAAAGCGCGCGTTTCCAGGAGAGTAATAGTGTAGTGTTACTTCTGCCAGGGGCATTTGTATTTTAAATAGGAGACATTGGATAACATTCAGTGATTCCAAGAAGACCTAAAACCCTTCAAAGATCAAATAAATAAATCTTTAATGATAGAATTCCAGATACCTGTTGGGTAGTGAGGGAAATAATTTTGACCTGAATGGATTTTTTCCTGGAACTCCTGAGATCTCAGCATACCTTATATACCTTATAAGGTCAACCATAGAAGTATGTGAGGTTTTGTGAGAAAATGTGCATGTGTGACTGAACCATGAAAACTTGCTATGGGAGCTGTGCCGCTGCATCATTGCTGTGTAGCCTCTGGTATACCATAATAATTATTCCTAAATATTAAACTTTCACAACTGTTATCACAGATAGCCAGATTCAACCATTTCATTACAGTACTGTGTACTGCTAATAATTCATTTGATGCAGAAATTACTAAATACTTTCCTTACAACTTCATGAAATAGGGATTGTAAGTATTATTATAATCACTTCATAGGTGAGGAAAATGAGACTCAGAATGTTTATATGACTTGCCCTTAGTCATACAGCTGGTAAGGACTGGAGCTGAAATTTACACTTCTGGCTCCAACTCCAAGGCTTATTCTATTTTACTTGGAACAGAGCTTCTGATAGTGGCAGGTATTCTAAGAATATTAGGAATGATAACAGGCTCCATTCCTCTATTGCTGTGGGACACAAGAAGATAGAAAAACATGGTATCTATAGAAGGCTACTCTGTGTGTGTGTGTATGTTCATACATCAAAGAAAAAGTCTAAATGTGCTTAAATCAGCAAAAAGAAATACATCCATAAGTAAAAGACTTCTGTAATTTTGCATTAAGTTAAGCAAAAGGAGACTTCTTTTAAGTAAAGAGCATGCTAATTTTAATTCACTTATTTATATATAAGTAGCTCAATTTTCTAAAAAAAAAAAGAGAGAGAGAGCTCAATTGGAATAGTAAATAGGAAATTCTCCATAAAAACTTGAATTCAAGTCCCACTTCTAATATGTACTGGTGAAATTGTGCTAGACAAGTCACTTAGCCTTGCAGTACTATAGGCTATATTCAAAGAACATACGTTTCAGAGAAGGTGCAAATTGGATTGGTGGAGGGAGTTTCTTCATCTGGGAGGTCATTATACACATGATATCATAGTTCTTAGATCTAACCTAAGGGGATGGGAGAGGATAAAGATAAAGGATTTTCCAGGAGGATGGTCCTTCTTGCTCATTCATTTTTAGGAATAACTTTCTTCTTGATTCTTTTATTGGTTTCATTTAAGAAAAATTTGACTTAATATAGCATTCATTGGTAGTAAGGATAATGTTAGTAATGTTATAGAATAAGAAACCCATAATCAATCCTGTTTCCATGAGTGATGTAATTTATTGTGGTGGTAGGACAGCTCCATTTAGATATGAAAATAAGAAAAAAAATGAAATAAGGAACTTTTAGACATTTTTTCTATTTCATTGCTTAGTTTTTTAAAGCTTTCTTTGCAGGTTTCTTCAATTCTGAGTTGTTATTAAGGGGCTTTGTAGCAAAAGTGTGGAGGGACTTGAAGAGGATAGAGTGATATCTTACAGATCTGTGGGAAGGAAGAAATGGGAGTGGGAGAAGTCATCAAATATGTTATAATTTTCAAGCTAGAGAAGAGGATAGGATGAGATGGGTCATGGGGGAAAAGAAAATGACAGGAAGTTGGGGAGAGAGTATGTTGAATAGAATTGTTGCAGAAATCTACAAGGTACAAATGAGGAACTTTAAGGAGGAGAAGTCTTGCCTGAATGACAGGAGAATTCATTTTTTTAAAGTAATTTGAATAGCTGCAGGGATGGGGCTTTGACAGTTCAAACTATCTGGGAAAGTAAGAGATAGGAAAAAAAAAAGTCCAGCACCATAGCTCTATTAACTGTTACCTAGCAAGTCTGTGTAAAGAAATAAATGCTGAGAGAAATAGGACTCTGTTAGTGTTGAAGAAGAAGGCAGGCAGAAGATGAAGATGGTGGTCATTGTGTTTGAAATAGAACAGCAGCTAAGTGAGGATCTTAGATTGTGTAGACCAGGAAGACATGAGGAAAAGAAACATAACAATGAAAAAAAAAAGGAAATAAAATAATGTAAAATAAAAATTTCAATATGGGGAATGAATTAAGGAACCAGTGCCAAGAGTTAGAGTAGCTAGTTTCTTTTTTTTTTTTTTTAAGCAATTGGAGTTAAGTAATTTGCCCCAGGTTACATGGCCAGTTCTTTCTTGTGTGTGTGTTAAGTATCTGAGGCCGGAACCAATCCCAGATTCTCCTGACTCCAGGGCCAGCACTCTTACTTACTGCATCACTTAGCTGCCCTGCTAGTTTCTTTCTAAGGCTTCCACCTGCCTATTGTACATTTATCTCGTGTGTACTAATTTATATATGTCATCTCTCTCATTAGAATGGAAACTCCTTGAGAGAAGGGACTGGTTTTGCGACTTTCCCCTAAGTCTTAGTATGGTGGCTGGTATACAGCAGTATTTGATAAATGCTTGTTTATTGGTCCATTGATGGACATTTATATGAATAAAGTTAGCAAAAGTTGATTTAGCACTGAAATTGAAGAGAAGGTCCTAAAGGGTTAAAACAAAAATAAGGTAGATGAGAGAAGCATTGCCTTTTAAATTTTTTTTTTTTTGCTTTTGTGGAGGGTGAAAGGCAGGGCAATTGGGGTTAAGTGACTTGCCCAAAGTCACATGGCTAGTAAGTGTAAAGTATCTGAGACAGGAATTAAACTCAGGTCCTCCTGACTCCAGGGCCATTGCTCTATTCGCTGTGCCACCTAGCCACCAGAAGAAGCATTGTGTTTAAAGAGAAAATTAAACAGAATGCAGAATCCACAAAGAAGGGGAGAGAGTGATAAGGAACAATAGAAATCAGCGAATTGGTCAATGGAAGGAAGGGGAAGAATAAATCAAAGATAGGGGTCAAAGGAAAGGCTACAAACACATAGGTTATTCAAAAAGGAATTGAGATGAAGGAAACAAAGAGAATAATACTTGTCATGTATAGAAAGTGTCAATTGGTATTTAGGCCTTTCCTGATTCCACTAAGGGAAGCTAACCTTCTGTTCTCTTTTACACCCTCTTCCTCACCCTTCAACACCTAGAAAGGCATGGAAGACATTTGACTGGTCCTAGGTATAAATGACAGGGAAGGAACAAGGCTGGAATGGTTTCTTCTGAAAACTAGAGAAGCAAAAGCAGACTTGCTTTTGCTCCTAAACTTAGGAGTTAATCTCATAATAGAGTGGATGATCTGGGACAGAGTTAGAAGAAGAAATATTAATGAATTGTCAGTTATGAGTAATCAAGTCCTAAGATACTCACTTAGACATCACATGTCTATGATGTTGAGAAGTCTTTGAGTTTTTCAGTGACATATATTGGGCCAATATTCTGATTTGCATTTCCTCTAAATGATACCATCATACAATGCTACTAAGCAACTATCACCAGCTAACTTTACATTTCCTTGAAACAGTTTCCATTTGGATGAAATCCCTAATAGTTTGCCATTTCCTGAAATCAACTCCAAATCATCTAAACCACTATATTTATCATATGCAGGCATACTTTTCAAACAGAACTTTAAAATTTTTCACAGGTGCTAGTTTAAAGCTTAGGCTTTAGAAAAGGCATTTGACTCAAAAGTGGAGGTGAGGATTTCAAGTCTCACTACCATGAAGTCATGGTCTAGGGACCAGCAACCTTTTGACTTGATCTTTGCATTTCCTGTTACAAATTGAAAGACAGGAGGAGAGAAATAGGAGTATAAAGTAGCAAGAAGCAAGAAGGTCACAGCACTAATGGCTTGAATACAGAAATATGAAACTCTAAGATGAATTATATTTCTGAATGACAGTAAAAACTCAATTTTCCATTTCCCTCAGAGGATGAATTTTCTGGATAGCGTAAGGTTTACTCCTACATAGTGCCCTACAGAGGAAAGAGTGCTGAGGACCTGGATTTCAACTATAGCCCCAAACAATTACTAACTATATGTCCAAGGACAAATCATGTTACTTCTCTTAGCCTCAGTTGCCCTGAATGAAAAAGAGAGTTAATAACACATATTAAACATAATAATACTTTGCATTACTTATCTGATTCAGTTGTTGTGAGGAAGGAAAATTTCATAAAACTGAAAGGCCTATATATAAGTAAATAATTAGTGACTTTTCAGTTTTCTCATTTATTTTTCATGGTTGTCTGGCTAACTCCCTAAATGTGGGGCTTTTTCTTCTTATCATTAGCAAGGTAACTATGAGTTGCTGGTCCTGTTTTACCCTTCTAATGGACAGATTTTAACTTTTTAAGAAACCAGCTAATCAGGTTTTAGAATTATATATAAGAGAAATTAGACCTGAGTGAAACTGTAAGGGGCTTTCCTATGAGTCAAGTGGATAAGCTAAACTGTATGGACTTTATAACACTCATTTTGGTTGCACTGAGACCTTTTAAGTCTACTTCCTGGTTTGTGGTTGTATTAGGATCATGAGGAGATAGGCTTTGAATCTGGAAGTGACCTTAGAGATTATTTAGTCCAACCCTCTCATTCTACAGATGAGGAAATTGAAATTTGTATAGGCCAAGGTGCTTGTAGGCTGAATTCCAGATAGGTGACACATTCTAATACAATATCATACACAGCATTGTCTAGTAGAAAAATACTTGATTTGGAGACAGGGGATTTGAGTTCTAACTAACCCTGTTGCTTATTGGCTTATGAGGCCTCAGCCAAATCCCTTCTGATAACTGGACCTCAGTTTCCTCATGTGTAAAATGAGGCTGTTGGGTCAAATTATCTCTTATGTCACTTCCATCTTGAAATGCTATTAATCTTTTTGAGAGACCAGGGCATTTTTTTTCCAGTACTGTGTCTATAATTCAAATTAAATTGTCTAGCGCCTTATTTCTCATTATTGTTCCAATGCACATTCTGATTACTTGAGAGGCTTATACCAATAGAGAAATGGTTTAAGCTTTATTTTCCCCAGTTTCACAGATTTATTTTGGTTCCCATTTTTAAGTCTCATCCTAGATGTAGAAAGTAAGTACTTGCTAGAACATGTTACAGAAAGCATCCCCTACTTTCTTTTAAAATACTGATATATTTTTTTTGTTTTCTTGTCATCCTCATTACTGAATATATCACTCTCTCTTCACTTCTCCAGCAAGTCATTCCTTGTACCAGAATTAAAAAGGAAAAGGAGGAAAAACAGTTCAGCAAAATTAACCCATTAACCAATATGGCAGAATATTTAATAATTAGTATTTCATACTAATAGGCCCTTCCTTCCTCCATGCCTACAAAGAAGAGTAAGATGCCTTCACATATATCTTGTCCAGTTTCTTTTGTTGTTCTTCTTAACTCCTTCCATTTATATTGCTGTATTTATCATCTCTATCACTTTCCTAATTCTGCTTACTTGTTTCTGCATTACTTCCTATGTCTTCCCATACATCTCTGTATTCTCCATATTCATCCTGCCTTATGGCACAGTAATATCTTGTTTACCTGTTCCTAAGTGAATAGATACCTTCATTTCCAATTCTTTGCTACCACCAAAAATGCTGCTATGAAGATTTTGGTGTGCATAGAAGTCTCCTTTCGGTCTTTCACATCCTTGAGTTTTATGCCTAGTAATGGGATTATGGTATGACCAGACTAACTGATCGCTTCACCATCAGTACATTAGTGTGCCTCTTTTCATAGTTCCTCCAAAAGCAATTATTCCTTTCTTTTGTCATCTTTGCAAATTTGTTTATGAAGTAAAATCTTAGAGTTCTTTTAATTTTCATTTCCCTTATTATTATAAGTGATTTGGAAGAGTCTTTCAAATGCTTGCTAAGCGTTTATAAATCTTTTGAGAATTTTTTTCATTTTCCTGCCACTCACCATCCCCATAACTTTCTGAAGCAAAGTACACCAGCCTGGCTGCCACTCCACTCTGTGTGTTGTCTCCTCTATAAAATGTAATTACCTAAGGAGTAGAGCTGTTTTTGCATTTGTATTTGTGTCTCTGGGGCCTAGCATGATCCTTAACACTTAATATATGCCTTTTCATCCATTCATTGGGGAATAACTTTTGGTCTTACATATTTGTGTTATTTAGCAGCACATCTTCGCTATCATGCTTGTCAGAGATACATTTCTTTCTAATTTCCCATTTAAAGATCTTTTGCTATATTTATTGACTAGAGCATATTACATGAGAATCCTATAATTTCTTTTAAAATATTGATATTTAAAAATTTCACATTAATATCATACCTTCTAGGAAAATTGAATTATTTTCTTAAAAATATGCATCTCAGAAACATTTGATTAGGTTGTGCAAAATAGTTGCCAGGAAGGAATGGCCATTTCAAAAGTTATACAAATAAAGTATTCTAAAAATTTCTATTATAAAAGGTTGCTAAAAAAAGATGAGAAATTTTTCCCTTCTGAAGACATGGTAAGTGCTTGTTTTGGAAAATGATGCTGTTTCATTGAAATATTACAGTTTTCTGGGAGAGCAGTTTCATTTGTGCTGAATCTTCATTCTCATGCAAATATACTCCAGTTAGGCTAGATTGGTTTCCAGGTCAAACTGATTCAGAGACCTCTTGGTATAGTAGCTTCACATAAGTTGGACATAATTACTGTCCCTTGTTCTTTTTACAAAACCTTACTAAGAAATTCTGTAGAGAGGTAGACATTGCATTTCTTTATTAGAGAAAAGAGATGGAACCTGAAGAAACAGATTTCTCACTGAAGGTTCAGGAGGGAGTGATGACAGAGCTGAGAGGAAAGAAGACAAAGCTTGTAGAATTAGCTCCCAGTTTCTTCCTCACTTGGCATTTTGTCCTAGGCACGCACACTTATATACATTGCAGTTTTTGCTTTTTTGAGATCTAATTCATACATTTCTCAATCCTCTCTCCTGAGTACAGTAGCTGGTGATTAACAGGCTTGATTGCCTACTATATGGTATTGATAAGCTCACATTACTTTAACACCTGGATGTTATGTATAAATGCATATTTTTCAAAGGGAATGGTGACACAGAAAAATAAAATTTTCCCTCTTCAAGCTTTTGACATTAAATTTCCTGATCTATTCATTCTACTGCCACATCTTATTTCTATTAGTTTTCTCCAGTGCTAGTTCAGACTGGAATATGATGAATTGAATAAATATTGCAATTTATGTAACTCTGTGGGAAGCAGAGAAACCATTTTCTGTTTATTTTAGAATAGGGTAATCACAATTAAAATAGAAAGAAGCCAGTTGTAGCTTTTCCTCCTTCCCCCCAAAAGTAGAAGGTACATTTTTGTCTTAGAGTTTGCCTCCAGAGACAAGACTAATTAACCTAAAGGCATGGGTCTATTTACTATCTTATCACAAGTTTGTTGCTTAAGAACTAGTTTAACTTAGCGTGACCACACTTTTTATTGTGTATTACTACCACCATGATTTCCCACCATTTTTGATATTGAAATATTTCACTGACTGAATCTTGTGGTTTGGAAAAGGTCTTTTCCTTTAGAAATTATGCTTTCGCTCTCAGTTATAAACAGTAATTGACTGGATTTCCACCAGTGAAAACAGGTTTAATAACGGCAACAATAAGAACAACTTCTGAAGCCAAGGAGTCTGTCAACAGCACAAAGGAAATGCATGTGTCCTGCCTGGTTTAATTTATTAATCTAATCATGAGTTAGATCAGTAATAGATTCATTCAGAGTTCAACATGTTACATATAGACTTCTAAAATGACAAATTCAACGCAATTTCAACAAAGTAACACTTGGCTTCTCTTACCTCAAATCCATGTCACCATCAGTCCAGTAAGTCAAAATATTAGAAGCTGTTCCTCCTGGACAACAGCCCATGATGAGTACTGCAACAGCCTGGATAGGGAGGATGTCAAAGGCCACTGAGAGGAGAAAGCCTGTGAGGGGCATAATTCCGAACTGACAAAGGAAGCCCACAATTATGCCCCATGGTCTCTTTATGTGAGCCCAAAATTTCATGATTTCTACATTGCAACCCATGGAAAACATCACAAAAGCCAACATGATGGTAAGAACAGTACTTAGGACGGTACTTAGAACTTTGTTGTAATTACTCTCAGGCAACACACAGGAATCACCATCACAAACGGTAGCAATGGAAGAGCAAGGAGAAGCATCCATTGCTGTTCTGGTGGTTGTTGATTAGGTCTCCTGAAGCTGTTTCATAAATGCTGCCTTTGCTGTATGTTGAAGCAAAAGGAATGCTTACTGCAACTACTTCAAACTTTTAAACCTTTACTAACACGTGTCACTTGGTATCCTATAAAAAAAAAAATACACCTCCCTCGGAAGCAATAAAAACACAATAAATACCTGAACTTCATGAACACTAGTTTCAAAACTTGGCTTATTATGACAGCACAAATTATGAATCATAAAATTCCAGAAAAAAATTATTGGTTATGGACAGAGAATTTCAATTAATCATTTATTGGGATGAGATTGACTACGTCATGTAAAAAAAATTATGTTAATGTTTAATGGTAGAAAGTTTTGCTGAACATATTCAGTTTTTTTTTTTTTGATGACACTTTAAAGGAAACCAACACAGGTTGTTTTCATATTATAAATCCAAGTCTTGGAAACTTTTTGATCCCATTTTCTGCAAACCTAAGGGCTACAGCAGGCTTTATCAAGATATAGAAATAACTATGGTGAATGTAGTCAGACTTCTGAGATCCACTCTGGATTCTGGACAAGTGTGATTATGTATCTCTCACCAATCTCTCACAGTGATAAAGGTAATAGAATTATTTAAAAGGATGAGTCTAAGAGATTTAGGTTAAAATAGAATCTGGTTTTTATGAAGTCATAGTAAGAAGACAGAAGGTGAAAGGATTATTGAAAAGGAATAAGGAATTCAAATTCACATTTAACAAATATTCATCAAGCACTGTATGCAAAGCACTGTGTGAGGTGCAAGATGAGACAGAGTTAAAATTAGACACTATCCTTGCCCTGGTGAAACATATTAACTCCTAGTAGTTAATATATACCCAGAGATAATTGCAAACTGTAGCAATACATGTTAAGTGAGTTAGAGAGGTGGGAAACCAAGCCTTGTCAAAGGTTCAAGGCAAAAGAAGGTCAGAACTAGTTATAGGGATTCAGGAGATGGTATTGGAGGAGGTCTTTAAAGAATGGCATGAATGAACTAGGGAAAGAAGAGGAGAGCCAGGGGTGGGGCACTAGTGTCCTTGAGGCTGCATGTGGCCTTCTAGGTCCTTAATGATATATCCATGGGGAACTGTATAATTCAATTTGACCAGAGTGCATGAAGGGTAATAATAGTGCTAAAGCTAGAAGGGTAGGATGTTTCAGTAGTATAGAGGGCTTGAATACTAACCTAAGGCATTTGAAATTTATTTGGATTGGATAAAAGAAGAAAGTGAGTTAGGGAGAACTGTAAGGAGGTTGTTGGAGTAGTTGAGGTAATTGGTAAAGAAGGGTTGTTTTAGGGTATTGCAGAGGGATTAGAGAGGCAGGGACAAAGTGACAGATGCTATTGAGCTAGACTAGAAAGAACCTGGTAACTAATTAGCTATGGGATATGAGGGAAAGAGAAGAGGCCAAGATAGCACCAAAGTTTGAAGCATAAGTTGTTTACTAAATGGGTGGTGCAACTGGTAGACATAGTGACATCAGACAGAGGTTAGGGATGACAGATTAGCTCATTTTAGAATATGTTGATTTTGAGGAGATTGTGGGATGCCCGCAGTGCAGTTATCATGTTTCCCCTAAATCTTCTCTGAGCTAAACATTGCCTTTTTTTCAATCTATTTTTGACTGCCATGGTCTCTAGTCCTTCCATAATCCCGCTCATCTGCTGCTAGATCTGCTCAAATTTTTCTATGTTTGCCCAAAACATAATGTGCAGAATTTAATAACATAGGATATAACCAGAGAAGGATAAGGAATAGGGACTGGATCTGTGAGTTAACTGGTATATAGAACGCCCAATTGAGGAAATTCCTGCCAGTGAAAGTCAGTACTTTCTCTGCAATTTACGATCTTAGAGAGTAGTCTATACCAGTGAGAAATTAAATGATTTGCTCAGGATCACAAATCCAGTATGTGTCAGAGGTGGGTCTTGAAATTTGAGATCAACTCTCTATCTCCTATATCACACTGACTCTCCAGGAAGGACAGTATTCTAAAATAAATGTTCAAGTGGGAGATGGTTCAATAACCCCATTTTAAATCAAACACACAATAGCGATTACAGAATTTCTACTGTGCAGCACCACACTAGGTGCTGGGTACCCCAGATTGATATCCTATGCAGCTCTTTCACACTCCTGAGATCTAAAAGTGAGGGTTAGCATGAAACTTTTCCTGCCATAGATGCTTTGCTAAGGAGAGCTCTCAACCTTTTAGAGGAAGGATATTTTGCATATGTACAACTTGCAAATTTAGTAGTCTGCTTTTACTAGACTGAGTAATGCACTCCTGTTAAAAGCTGTAAGTACAATGAATTCCTAATTTTCACATTGTTTTTACATAAATTTGCATGTGGAACCCAAGAGGCTTTAAATCTAAGTATTGGATTAAATTAAAATTAATTAATACATCATCAGAAATTGCATTTCAGAATTTGTCTTTAGATCATATGGTAGACTGGGCATGAGTAAACACTTCACATTACCTCAACTTTTCCTGACCCTTGTGGTCTCCCTAAATGTTCAAAATCTTCCAAAAAGCAGCTGCCTATTGGTACTCATCACTGCTTGCTGAGGTTAAGTGCTGTGGTGTGGCCTGTTTGGGAGGAAGAGATTGCCAAATGCAACTTGGTATGATTTGTTGTGAATTTCTCATAGAATTATACCAAGGTGGTCATAGCATTACCAGAAAGAGGAACTGAGAGACAGAACATGATACCAATATAAATGCACAGGGGATCAATGGAAGGAAAAATAAAAAGTGATATTATGGAGGGTGTATGTGATAGACCATCCTTGCAGAAGGAGATAATGGATGAAGAGTTTGAGAAGTAAGACCAGAAACCTTGTACGGAGGTATAATACTGGTGAAGAGTGGGTATGTGTGTGTGCGGGGGCGGGGGGGGGGAGTAGGGACATTGACTATTTGGATATCTCCTTGAACTCTCTCTGCTCAAAAGCAGAACAACTAAGAAATTCTTGACTGTCAGCAATTTATTCCTTTCTTAAAAAGATGAATAAAGTATCAGGGGGAACTGATATTCCAGACCTGACTCAATGATTAGGAGGAATATGTTGCCAAAATAGAAATGATAAGAACTTTATGAAGAAATGATTACTCAATCTTAGAACTTAGAATAAGAAGGAGGAAGGGCATCTAGGTGGTACAGTGGATAGAGAACCAGGCCTGGAGTTGGAAAGACTCATTTTCCTGAGTTCAAATCCAGCCTCTGACACTTCCTACTTCTGTGACCCTGTGCTAGTTACTTAACCCTGTTTGCCTCAGTTTCCATATTTATAAAATGAGCTGGAAAAGAAAATGGCAAAGTACTCTAGTATCTTTGCCAAAAAACTCCAAATGGGGTCAGAAAGAATCTGAAATGGTTAAACAAAACAAACAACAAAAAATAATGGTCAGTCCTTTAGTTTGCAGTTCTTTGTAATCACTGAAAACTCTGCTATAAATATTATTTATACATGTGGCTTCTTTCCTCCTTTCTCCATTTCTTTGGAGCATAGATAGCTGTGCAAAGCTTGATAACTTTTTGGTCATAGACCTAATTTGCTTTCCAGAATGGTTTGACTAGTTCACAATGCTACCAACTGTCCATTAATGTACCTGTTTTCAGATAGCCCCTCCATTTGTCATTTTCCTTTTTTCTTAATGTTGTCATCTGATGAGTATGAGGTGGGACCTTGGAACTACTTTAATTTTAATTTCTTTCACTGTTAATGATTTACAGCATTTTTTTTTTGAAATGGCTATTGTAAATTTGGCTTTTTACTTTTGAAAACTGTTTGCACATGCCATATTGGGCACTTCTGGAGAATAGCTCTTATTCTTTTTTTTTCAAAGCAATCGGGGTTAAGTAACTTGCTCAAGGTTACACGGCCAGTTATTTCTGGGTGTGGTGCTGAGTATCTGAGCCCGGATTTGAACCCCAGGTCATCCCAACACTGGAGCTGGTGCTCTTACTTGCTGAGCCACTTGGCCACCCCCTATAGCTCTTATTCTTATAAATTTGAAACCATTTCCTATATATCTTAAGAATGACATCTTTATCAGGGGAATCTGCATCAAATATTTCCCCCCAGTTACCTACTTCTTTTCTAATTTTAGCTGCATTGGTTTTGTGTGAACATTTTTTATTTTTATTTAATAAAAATTGTTCATTTCACCTTCTGAAATCTCTTGTCCTTTGTTTATTATAAACTCTGCCACTATCCATAGATCTGAAAGTTAATTTGTTCTTTGCTTCTCTGATTTGTTTATGATGTTATCCTTTATGTCCGAGTCATATCCCCATTTAGAGTTTTTATTGGATATAGTGTGAGTTGCTGATTTTTAACTAATTACTGCCAGACTTCTTTCTAGTTTTCTCAGGGTTTAAAAAAAATCAAATAGCAAATTCTTACCCCAATAACTGTGATTTTGGGGGTTTATCAAATACTAGGTTATTATAGTCTTCTATTTGCTTCTGTACATTATGTACCTAATCTATTCCACAGATCAGCCTCTCTTTTTTCTTAAACAGTATAAAATTCTTTCAATGATGATAGCTTAGATTTTCAAAACCATATTGAGAAAATGGATACAAATAGAAAGACCTGAAGATTAATAATAATAATAATAATAATAATAATAATAATAATAAAGGGTGGTTCTCTAGGAATGATATTTGAGTACTTAAATTCAGAATAAGTTAAGGCTACTGTGTTGGTGGCAAGAGTAGGATAAACAGAGGAATCAGACCACTGCTTTGAGGAAAAAAATTGATGATAATGAGTGATAGAGTGATGTCAGAATTACTCCACACAGAATTATGTCAGTATCAAATTGGGCCAGAGATTTTTTGTTGTTGTTTTTGTGCTGTTCCATAATTTTCCCCCTCAGTGACTTAGTTGAACGTATAGATGGTATACTTATGAGAATTTTCAGATAATACAAAGTTGGAAGAGATAGCCAGCAAGTTAAATAGCAGAGTAAAAATTCAAATTCTCGATAGGTTAGAACATTGTGATTTGTTCAATATTATATTTATAAGTGGCTAGCAAGTGGTATTGAGAATGCAAAATTGGCAGCTGGTATTGGCTTCCTGTTTATCTTTTCATGCTTTCTATATTTGAAAGTCAAATTTTTATTCAAATCTGAAAATTCATTTTCAGCAAGAATGCTTGAAAGTCCTTTATTTCATTGAATGTCCATTTTTTTTTCCTCCTGAAGTATTATATTCAGTTTTTCTGGGTAGGTCATTCTTGTTTTTAATCCTAACTCCTCTGAACTCCAGAATATCATATTCCAAGTCCTTTGATCCCTAGTAGAAGCTGCTAGATTTTGTGTTATCCTGATTGTATTTCCACAATACTTGAATTGTTTCTTTCTGGTTGCTTGCAATATTTTCCCCTTGACCTGGGAACTCTGGAATTTAGCTACACTATTCCTGGGAGTTTTCCTTTTGGGATCTCTTTCAAGAGGCAATCAATGTATTCTTTCAATTTCTATTTTACACTCTGGTTCTAGAATATCAGGGCAATTTTCCTTGATAATTTCTTGAAAGGTGATGTCTAGGATATTTTTTTGATCATGACTTTTAGGTAGTTGAATAATTTTAAAATGTTCTCTGCTAGATCTATTTTCCAGGTCAGTGGTTTTTCCAATGAGATATTTCACATTGTCTTCTATTTTTAAAAATTCTTTTTGTTCTGTTTTATAATTTCTTGATTTCTCATAAAATCATTAGCTTCCATTTGTTCTATTCTAATTTTTAAAGATTTATTATCTTCAGTGAGCCTTTGGTCCTCCTTTTCCATTTGACCAATTCTGCTTTTTAAGGCATTATTCTCCTCACTGGCTTTCTGGACCTCTTTTACCATATGAGTTAGTTTATTTTTTAAGGTGTTATTTTCTTCAGTATTTTGTGGGTCCCCTTTAGCAAGCTATTGACTCTTTTTTCGTGATTTTCTTGCATCACTCTCGTCTCTCTTCCCAATTTTCCCCCCACTTCTCTTACTTGATTTTCAAAATCCTTTTTGAGCTCTTCCATGATGTACAACAAATTCATATTTTTCTTGGAGGCTTTGGATATAGCAGCTTTGACTTTGCTGTCTTCTTCTCATTGTATACTTTGATCTTCTTTGTCACTAAGTAAGATTCTATAGTCTGAGGTTTTTTTTACACTGTTTGCTCATCTTCCCAGCCAAATACTTGACTTTCTAACTCTTTGACAAGGTAGGACTCTACTTGCAGTGGGGTTGGGGTGAGTATACTGTCCCATGCTTTAGGGATTTTGTATCAACTACCCTATCCCTAGCTGCTGCTCCTGCCACTGCTGCCACCTCTGCTGCCCTGAGGCTGGTGGTGGACCACACTCCTCTTATGCCCACATCCCACAGAGTTTTCCCACTGACCTTCTAAGCTGTCTTTGGTGTTTGTGGGTTAAGAAGTTTGGAAACTGCCATAGCTGCCAGTGATTCAGTCCTCTGAGGCCTGCTCTGGCTCTGTCTGTGCTGGCATGGTCCATGCAGAATTGTGCTCCCCTCCCAACCTGGTGTGATATGTCCTTCCTGTCTACCTTCTTGGTTGTCGTGGGGTGGAGATTTTCTTCACTCTGTCATTTTGTGAGTTCTGTAGCTCTAGAATTTGTTTAGTCATTTTTTATAGGTATTTACATGGGTTTGGGGGAGATCTCAAGCAAGTCCCTTCTTTTACTCTGCCATCTTGGCTCTGCCACCCCTTCTTTTCTCTTCCTCAAGAGATAGGTGTTGTCAAGCACCAGATGCCTGCTTTCAAATTGACCTTCTCTCGTCACCATAATTGAATAATTTGCTTATGCCCAGAGGGGGCATAAAGGAAAACCCTAGGTTCTGCTTTGCATAAGAAATGGACAGCAGTATGGAAAAAGTTAGATTTAGACTAGTATAGCTCTTACTCTTTCTAGAAATATATATTCTAAGTGACTACATAACTAGACATAAAAAATCACACCATAAACAAATTGGAGAAACAAGAAATAATTGCCTTCCTATGGATAGATGAATAGTTCATGACCAAATATGGGATTGAGAAGATCACAGAAGATTAAATGGATAATGAGATGGCATAAAATTAGAAAAATGAACTTCTAGGATAAAGAGGTTTCTGTGGAATTGTAGAAAAAATCTAGAGAGTTAAGAGGTGCAGCCTGGAGAGGATTTTGATCTTACATAAAGAAATAAAATTTCTAATATTTGAAGTAGAAAGGGCTGTCTTGGAAGGTAGCGGATGTTTCATCATTTGTTGTTCTTGTTGAGTCATTTCATCCATGTCTGACTCTATATCCTTAGAGGTTGAATGACCACCTTTCAGGAGAGTTAATGGAAAACATTTTTTTAAAATTAAAGTAGAAGTTGGGTGAGACACCTGCTACTCCAAAATGGACATTTAGAGAACTTGTCCTTCCATATCAGTTTGGAGAGTAGACATTTGCTTTCTTAAAAATGAATTGGTTGTTAAGGTCAATTGAAAGCAAAACAATTTAACTTTCTTCTGTCATTGCTCATCAGGAATTATCTTAATTATGCAATTGTATATATTAATGGCATTGGAGGTACTCTACTGAAGAACTTTATGACTAAAATTATTTTCCCTCTGTTCTTCCATGATACCTGAAATTACCACTAGTAGAGATTAGTTTGTCTTTTTTTTTCCAAGTGCAGAAATGGGTTAAGGTAAAACAAGGAATATGCTTTCTTTTGAAAAAGAGTATAAATGTGAATGTCCCTGGAAGCAATATCACATTACCTATGAATTAAAAAATAAGATATTGGCAAGTATGTCAATCATCTTGCAAAACCCTGAATAAATGAAAAACAGAATGGAAGAAGAAAGGGAAAGTGAAAGACTAACTTTGCTTATTTATCTATGTTGCCCAAGGCTAGCCTATGTCTCAGTAGGATTTTCTGTTATCCAGAAATTAGCTCCAAAGTTTCTGAAGACACTCAGAGATAACCTGACATGAAAATTTTAATCAAATGGTGTTTTTTTTTCCTTCATTTCTCCAATCTTGGATCACTTCCCAGGCAAGTGTTGCTGACAGGTAAAGATTATTATTTTTATGGTTACTCTGAAACCTTGATCTTAAAGTAGAAGGTGATTTGTCCTATAGAGGTCTGATCTCTTTTATGCTTCTTTAACATCCTATCTCATTTGTTGGAATTTTTGAAATATTTGTTATGATTATAGACCTCTAAGAATACATTTGAGATTTTGATTTCCTCATTTGTGCTTTTGGATTCTTGTTTATTCTACCATTGGATCTCTGGATCTTGCCTTCTGCTTCACTATTTACAGTTATTAGAATTTACTGTTTCTGGTTCTAATCTCAGGAATAGGACTTACCTTACAGCTCCTTATAGGACCTAAAGATTGTCAAAGATAGGCTCATCTTTACCTAAAAAAATTCCTGATCTATTGTCTGATTGTTGAAATTATTTAAATAATGAACAAAAACTTTATAATGTTTTCAAAAATGAAATTCTTAGGCCATGCAGCAAGGCCTAAATTCCCACTATATTATTGACTTCACAGCTTTTTCTACGACAATGAGCATAAAGCAGAAGTAATAGGTTCCATATAAAGCAAAGAAGTATGTAGAATCAGAACTGGAGGCAACAGTCAGTCCATTAGTTAGCACTGGAGAGATAAATATAAGCAAAAAGAAAAAAGTCCCTGCCTTCAAGGAACTTATAGTCTAATGGAGGAATTTTTTTTTTTTGATGTTGAATCATTTCAGTCAATCCACCTCTTCATGACCCCCTATTTTGGATTTTCTTAGCAAAGATACTGGAGTGGTTTTCCATTTCCTTCTCCAGCTCATTTTATAGATGAGGAACTAAGGTGAACAGGGTTAAGTGACTTGCCCAGGTCACATATCTAATAAGTGTGTAAGACTAAATTTGAACTCAAGAAAATGACTCTTCCTGACTCTAGGCCCAGAATTCTATCCACTGAATCACCTAGCTGCCCCCATTACAGGAAGGTAATACATAAAAGGAGAAATTAAACTAAGAAACAGAGGGAAGAAGATACCCAAGTAAGGGCATGGTGTCTACATCTGGGTAATTAGGGAAATGAAGGTCTGGGATCCTTCCACAAGATGGAGATTCCAGGAAGAATTTACTAATGCGAGAAGGGGTTTGCAAGAGCAGAGCCAGGAGGCCACTGAGGCTTGATGACTAAGTCCAGAGACTCAAGGGCAACACAAAGAATTTAGCCAGCTGTACAGTTTAAGCCCAAACCAGCCTACCTTGGTTGAAACTTTGCATAGTTAATCATCTCTAGATCAGACATTCCCTTCCAAGATTCTTCCAATTTCTTGTTGTCTTAGGCCAGGCTTGCACAATCTGTGGCACACCAAAGAATTTTGGCCAGCCCGTGAAAAATGTAGAGGATGTTTCCTCTATGTCATGGATCACTTGAAATCCTTTGGCATACCAGAGGTTGGGCAGGACTATCTTGAGCAATGATCCCTTTTGTCTGTCTCCCCATGTGCTATCTGAGGTCTTTTCTGCTGTTCTGGGGGAAAAAAAAGTATTAACTCGTGACAAGTCTGATTCACCTGTGGTAGAGTTTTCCATAGAGAGGAGTTATTTATTTCACATTTTTCTTCAGATAAATGTATGTATACTGTCTCCTACAAATTTCATCACTAGTGCTAAATATGGCACAAATGTGACTCTGAGTTCCCAAAGGAGACGACAGTGTAGTATGAACTCTGGAGAGTCTAACCAAGCTACACATACTTCAAGTATGGACTATTAAGAGACTATATGTCTACATAAGTTTGGAGGGTTTTATCACCAGTGAATTAACAACCAGATGCCAAATATTTTGGGACATGGTGACTCAAGAAGGCCATTTACCAAGCCATGGAGGGATCACAGTTAGATCACAGTTAGATGCACAGATAGAGATAGTAGCCATGCCAATGGAAGAGTAAATCCTTGGATCCATGAGGATGACCCCATGCTCATCTTGCTCTACCTGTACTCATACATGGTGTACAGCAAACATATACTCTCTCTGTCTCTGTCTCTGTCTCTCTCTCTCTTTCTCTGTATCTCTCTGTCTCTCTCTGTTTCTCTCTCTCTGTCTCTGTCTCTCTGTCTCTCTCTGTTTCTCTGTATCTCTCTGTCTCTCTCTCTGTCTCTGTCTCTCTGTCTCTGTCCCTCTGTTTCTCTCTCTCTCTCTCTCTCTCTCTCTCTCTCTCTCTCTCTCTTTCTCTCTCTCTCTCCCTCTCCTCTGTATCTCTTTTCCTTCCTCTTTCACTCCCTCCTTCCTTTCACTAGATATGTAGAGTAACAGAAAAAGACCCAGTCAACTTACTTCCACAGTCCTTTGGAGGAAAATGGAGGCACTAAAATCTGACCTAGGGCTTGTCTGGATTTGTTTGAATTAGCAAAAGAACCTGTAATAGGAATGATAGTAGCCAAATCCACAGCAGAATTATAACTAGACATATTTGAGCCTAGGCACATAGAAGAAAACCTACATAGGGCAAGTTGAACAAAATAATTTTCAAAAGTTATAGATGAGGCTTCTATGTGGGAGATAGGAACAGGTGAATAGACCAATGGTAGATTAGGAAAGTTACCAGGAGAGCAGCTGGTGGCACACCATATGGTAGCTTCCTATTTTAACTAATCATTTTTGATAGGTGGGGGCTAAGCTCACTTGTTAACCATGGTGCCAAGGGGTTGTAAGTGCTGCCAGAATCCTCCAAGTTTTGGCGATCTGGGACAATACCCCAGTCACCCCATCCTAGTTATGATTCTATTCCACAGATAACTGTTTTTCTCCCAGTCCATTACACCAACTCAGATTTATAGTTTTATGGAATATTCCTTTAGGATTTGATTCATAATAGAAACTAATGCCAAAACAGAACTAAATTTACACATATTTCATTGGCAAGCACTACAATCTTCTCTATTGATGAAGAAACTTGACTATTCAAGGTAATCAGTCTCAGTCTTGATAAGGAGGGTCATGAACAGTTGAGTGGTGAAGAGTCTATGGAGTCTGATTGTGATAGGGTGTTATGACTGGTCAGTTTCTATTGGGCAAGAATGTTGCAGTGTAAAGGGGACTGACTTTCTAGTTTTATGTTAGGTTATGTGGGTGATCCAGTGATTGTTACCAATCACAAGATTGATATTATTTTGCCAGGGCTGTCATCAAGGTAATTCATTCAAACAAATTCTGGAATTTATTCATACCTACAAATATAATCTCTGTCTTCCCTTTATACTGATTCTGTCAATCAATCAATAAACATTTATTAAGTGCCAACTATGTGGCAGGCACTGTGCTAAGCACTGGAGAATCAAAAAAGAGTCCCTGTCCTCAAGGAGCTTACAATCTAATTGGGGAGACAATATGCAAGCAAATATATAAAAAGTAAGCTATATATCAGATAAATAGGAAATGACTTATAGAAGGAAGTAACTAAAATAAAGATGGGTTGGAGAAGACTTTCAATAAAAAAAATGGGATTTTTTTTTGGAACTTAAAAGAAGTCTGTAGGCAGAGCTGAAGAGGAAAAGCATCTTAATGTATAAGAATACTGGAGAAGTAGGAGGAGGCTAGGTTAAAAAGGGCTTTGTCTACCAAAAAACCCCACCATTTTGTAATGGATCCTGGAAGCAATGGGGACTTTGGGACATATATTTTTAAAAATTTAAATATTTTGTTTATTAATTTCATGTAAAATATTTTTAACATTCATCTTTTAAAATTTTGAGTTCCAAATTCTTTCCCTTCCTCATTTCTTTCCCCCCAGTTGATAAAGGCAAGTAATTTGCTACAGATTATACACGTGCAATCATTCAAAAACATATTTTCTTGTTTAGTCATGTTGCAAAATAAAACACAGACTGAAAGAAAAACCCAAGAAAAATCAAGAAAGTAAAGAAAGTATATTTTGATCTTCAGTCAGACTCCAGAAACTCTTTCTCTGGAGGTGAACTGAATTTTTCATCATAAAATCCTTCAGAACTGTCTTGGATCATTGTATTTCTGAGTATAGCCAAGTCATTCACAACTGATCATTGTACAACATTGCCCTTACTATGTACAATGTTCTGGTTCTGCTCATTTTTCTTTGCATTATTTCATTTAAGTCTTCTCAGGTTTTTCTCAAATCATTTGCTCATCATTTCTCATAGAACAATAGTTCTCCATCACAATAATATACTACAACTTCTTTAGCCATTCCCCAATTGGATGGGTATCCTCTCAATTTCCAGTTCTTTGCCACCAGAAAAGAGCTGCTATAAATATTTTTTGTGCATAAAAGTCTCCCATTTAAAAAAAATGCATGCTACTTACCATTTTAAAGAAATCTCCATTAATTTCTTTGCTTTCTAGTGTTTCTAATAGGAATGAGAGTTGTATTTTGTTAAAAGCTTTTCCTGCATCTATTGAGATAATGACATGATTATTGTTTTTGTTACTGATGTGGTTAGTTAAATGCTTATAGTTTTCCTAATATTGAAGCAGCTCTGCATTCCTGGCATAAATTCACCTGATCATAGTGCATGACCTTTGTGATATGTTGCTAGGATTTATTAAAAATTTTTGTATCAATATCCATTAGGGAAATTGACTTACAGTTTTTTCTTTATTTTTGCTTTCCCTTGTTTAGGTGCCAAAATTTTTTGTGTCATAAAAGGACTCCTTCTTTGTCTATTTTTCCAAATGGTTGTAATGGTGATAGGAATTTGAAGATCTTCCCTGCCCCTTAAGAAGCCTAGGTGAATCTGAGAACCTTTCCTGATTTGAAAATATACTCTGTGCCTTAATAGGCTGCAGGTGCTCACTTGGAGCCTGTGGTAGGAGGCTTGTTTTTCAGGAAGGCACAACTTTTGTTACTTTGTAATCAAGTGGGTCAGGAGGGTTGTGATGTTATCTCACCCTAGAGTAGGCTAAATATACCCTGCTGTGAGGTTTTTGCTTTGGGGCTCACTTTGGGAAGAGTTGTGTGATTTGGCCAGATGAGACTCTGGGTAGCTGTTGAGTCCCCCAGTTTTGAAAACCCTGATGTTGGTGCTTCTCTCTCTGGTTACTAACTAGGTATGGATGTAATGGTCAAACAGCTAGAAGCCCTGTCTGCTGAACTGTGTTATTTTCTCTGTCTGTATTTTTGTCTGCTTGTAACTTCTGTTTGTGTTCTCTGAAGTTCAGGGTACTGACTTTTTCCCCTGAGCTAGGTAAATGATATATGTTTGATTGATTAAAGTAAGATTGTTAACCCTTTTTGAGTTCCTTTCCTTTAGAAAAGCAGATCAAAGAACCTGTGCTTGCAGCCATGCTGGGTATGCTAGGATGCTTACTCCTACAATAGCTTATATAGTATTGGAATTAATTACTCTTTAAGTGTTTGGCAGAATTTGCTTATAAATCTATCTGGTCTTTGGTATCCTTTTCTCTTAGAAAGTTATTTTATGGCTTAATTTCTTTTTCTAAGATAGGATCATTTTAGCATTTTATGTCCTCTTTCATTAATCTGGGCAATTTATATTTTTGTAAATATTCATCCATTTCACTTAGATTGTTAGATTTATTGCCATATAATTGGTCAAAATAACTCCTAATAACTTCAATTTCATCTTCATTGGTTGTGCTTTCACCCTTTTCATTTTTGGTATCGGCAATTTAGTTTTCTTTCCTTTTAAATCAAATTAACTGATGGTGTATCTTTTATTATTTTCTCATAAAACCTGCTTTGAATTTTATTTGTTAGCTCAATAGTATTCCTAATTTTCAGTTTTATTACTCTATCCTTTGATTTTCAGGATTCCATCATGGTGTTTAATTAGGCATTTTAATTTGTTTTTTTAAAAAGTTTTCTTCTTTTAGTTGAATGAAGCATGCCCACTTCATTGATCTTTATTTTACTGATGTAAACACTTAGAGATAAAAAATTT
Source organism: Petaurus breviceps papuanus (assembly GCF_028583685.1). NCBI lineage: Eukaryota > Metazoa > Chordata > Mammalia > Diprotodontia > Petauridae > Petaurus > Petaurus breviceps. The sequence continues at coordinate 25,996,964 of NW_027185863.1, read as the reverse complement.
CCCCTAAGTACTGCTTCATCTACTTATATTTTGCTATGTTGTCTCAATGTTGTTATTCTCTAAAAAAATGAACATTTCTATGATTTGTTCTTTTACCTACTCATTCTTCAGAATTAGATTATCTAGTTTACATTTAATTTTTTAATCTATATTTCCATGGCCCCTTACTGAATATAATTTTTATTGCATCATAATCTGAAAAGCATTCATTTAATATTTCTGCTTTTCTACTTTTGTTCATGAAGTTTCTATGTCCTAACACATGGTCAATTTTTGTGTAGGTGCCACATATCACTGAGAAAACAGTACACTCCTTTTATTCCCATTCAATTTTCTCCAGTAATCAAATAATATCAAATTTAACTTTCTAAAATTCAATTCACCTCCTAAATATATTTCCTTTTGATTTTGTGGTTTGATTTATCTAGTTCTAAGAGAGGAAAATTGAGATCCCTCTCTAGTATAGTTTTACTGTCTATTTCCTCACATAACTCATTTAACTTTTTTTCCTTTAAGAATTTGGAGTCTATACAACATGGTGTATATATACTTAGTATTGATATTACTTCATTGTCTATGATATCTTTTATCAAAATGTAGTCTTCCTGCTTATCTCTTCCAATTTTATCTATTTTGCTTTTGTTTTGTTTGAGATCATGATTGCTACCCATGCTTTTTTTCTTTACTTGAATGAAGCGCAATAGAATGTGTTGCCCTCCACCCCCTTATTTTTACTGTGAGTCTCTGTTTCAGGTATGTTTCTTGTGAACAACATATTGTTGGATTCTAGTTTTTAAACAATTTTGCTATCCCCTTCTGTTTTATGGTTGAATTCATCCCATTCACATTTGCAGTTATGATTGCTAACTTTATTTCCCACCATTCTATTTTCTCATGTTTATCCTTTTTTTCCTCTCCTTTCACACTGTTCTCAAAAGCCTGTTTTGCTTCTGACAAATACTTTCACCAATCTGACCTCCTTAATATCACTCCCCTTTCCCATCCTACTTGCCTGTAGGGAATGTATATATATATACCCAACTGAGTTTATGTTATTCCCTCTTCAAGCCAATTTTAATTTGCCCATCCCATCTCCCCTTTCATTGTAAAAATTCTTCCTTTTCTACCTCTTTTATATGAAATAATTTACTCATTCTACCTCTCCTTCCCCCCTTCTCCCCGCACATTCCTTTCTCATTCATTAATTTTATTTTTTTTAATCATCCCATCATAATTAACTTATATACAATAGCTCTGTCTATATATTCTCCTTCTAAATTCCCTAACAGGAGTTATAAGTATTATCTTCCCATATAGTAATGTAAACAATTTAACCTTATTAAATCTCTTATTGTTTCTCTTTCACATTTACTTTTTTTGTGCTTCTCTTTAGTCTTGTATTTGAAAGTCAAATTTTCTGTATAGCTCTGGTCTTTTCATCAAGAATGCATGAAAGTCCTCTATTTTACTAAATAACTATCCTCCCCCCCAATATTCACTTTTACTGGATAGGTGAGTCTTGATTGTTAGCTTAGCTTATTATTGATATTATTATTGATCTTAGCTACTTTGCTCTCTAGCATATCACATTCCAAGTCCTCTGTTCCTTTAATGTAGAACCTGCTACATCTGGTCAAGTTCTGTTTTTTAAGTATTTTTTCTCTTTAGTGGATTTTGAAGCCTTTTTTTTTTTTACCACTTTGATCAATTATGTTTTTAAGGTGTTTTTCTTCAGTATGTTTTTTTGTGCATTCTTTACCAAGCTATTTACTCTCTTTTCCTTATTTTCTTGTATCACTCTTGTCTCTTTTCCCAATTTTTCCTCTACTATATTAATTAGTTTTAAAAATTATTTTTGAGCAATTCTTTTTTTTTTTGAGGGGGTAGGATGAGTAGGGGCTTGATGAATTTACATTTTTCTTTGAGGCTTAGCAAGTAAGCTATTTTGATTTCATTGTATTCTTCTGAGTTTATGTATTGATCTTTCCTGTCAGCAGAGTAAGTTTCTATGTTCAGGTTCTTTTTTTTTTTGTTCACTCATTTTTCTATACTATTTCTTGACTTTTAACTTTATGTTAATTGGGTTCCTTTCCTGGAATGGAGGGGACAGTGTCCCAGTCTTCAGGTTTTTAATGATGCTATTTTCAGTTAGTTCTGGGAAACTGTGTGTTTTTGCTTTCTTCAAAATATTCTAAATAATTATTGGTTAAAGAAATGCAAATTAAGACTACTCTGTGATCCCACCTTATACTTATCAGATTGGTTAATATGACAGAAAAAGAAAATGATAAATATTGAAGATGTTGGTAAAATGGAACAATAATGCATCGTTGGTGGAGTTGTGAATTGATCCAACCATTCTGAAGAGCAATTTGGAACTATAGGCTTTGATCTAGCAATACCACTACTTGCACTGTATTGCAAAGAGATCATAAAAAATAGAAAAAGACTCACATGTACAAAAATATTTATGGCGGTTCTTTTTGTGGTGGCAAAGAATTGGAAATTGAGAGGATACCCATCAGTTGGAGAAATAGTTAAACAAATTGTGGTATATGAATGTAATGGAATACTATTGTTCTATAAGCAGACAGATTTCAGAAAAAAACTTGTAAAGGCTTACATGAACTGATTTTGAGTGAAGTGAGTAGAACCAGGAGAACATTGTGCACAGTAACAGCAACATTGTGTGATGATCAAATATGACAGACTTAAACTCTTCTCAGCAATACAACAAAATCTAAGACATTTCAAAGGAACTCATGATAGAAAATACTATCCACATCCAGAGAAAGAACTATAGAGTCTGAATGTAGATTGATGCATACTATTTTCACTATTTTTTTCTTTTTTGCTTTTCTTTCTTGTGGTTTTCTCCTTTTGTTCTGATTCTTCTTTTACAACATGAACAATGTGGAAATAAATATGTTTAACATGACTATACACTTATACCCTACATCATATTGCTTGCTGTCTTGGGGATGGTAAGGGGAAAGGGAGAAAAATTTGGAGCTCAATATCTTACAAAAATGATTATTAAAAACTATCTTTACACGTAATTGGAAAAAATACTATTAAGTGCAAAAGAAAAATGTTTTTGGCTTTTCTAAAGTTGTGTGATCTAAGGTGTAGTCACTGCTTTCCTGAACTGTGCTCTGGTCTGTGAGTGACCAGAAGCACTCTTTTCCCTGGGATCAGGGTGGCTCTTACTCTCCTCTGGTCACAAGAGCCAATGCTCTCTTTCTACCATGGACTCAAACCAGAGCCCTTGCTCTTCCCATGATCAGTCATAAACCCTCTTCTCTGCCCTGGTATTGTGGCTAGGTTGTTGCCAGCAAGGAGTGACCTATAATCTCCTTCTCATCAGTTGTATGACTCACTTCCAGTCTGTGACTTGAGAGTTCCCAAAGCTCCTGCTGCTGCTGCTTCCAGGGCTGACAGCTTGCCAGGTCATGGCCTACAGTCAGGCCCAACTACCACCTCAGTGAGAAAGACATTTTCTGTCTACCTCCTCTGTTGTCTTGGGCTGGAAAATTGTTTTTCTCGGGACTTTAGTTGGTTCTGCCACTTCAGAATCAACTTGATGTATAATTTTTAAGTTATTTGGAGAGGAATTTGGGAGAACTCAGATGATTCCCCTCCTTTCCTCTGCCATTTTGGCCCTGCTCCCATCTTTGGGACTTTTAGGCATTAGAAATCAAGTTAGTATAGTTCCTAATGACTCAACCTGGGAGGTCATCATATCTTACCATCTAGGTTTGGATTGGGTGCCACCTTGAGGAGAGCCCAGGCTATGGTTGGCCTTTTCCAACCAGTGAGATGGACAATTGCTTTACAGGAATTCACTTTTTGAGCCAGCATACAGTCTTGGATCAACACTCAGAACTATAATATCATCTGAATCTTAGCTTTACTAGGTGGTAGAGCTGCTTCCTGTCCAGCTCCCTCTTCCCCCCTCCTTCCTGTCTACCACTCCCTGTCCTCCACCACCCTAATGTTCCTCTTGCTTTGTCAGGTGGCTTAATTGATGTAATATCTAGGCCCAGAGGGCCTAGAAAACATAACCATGTTGATACAGGAGCTGCTGGATACAGAGGAACAATATCTCATTTCAATAGCACTGGTGGACAGATGTTTAAATTCAAAGGTACTTGGAGACTGATCATAGATTACTAGAGTTTGAAGAGAGAAATTGATTCCACAATTCTTGTAACCTATTATGAAACACTAGTGGCCTTCCCTGGGAATTGGTAAATAGTGGTATATTTGACTAATGTGTTCTTTCCAGTTCCTCTTTCTTTCTATTTTTTCATTATCTTTTGAAAAGAAAATATATATATTTACTTTTAGTTTACAACATTCAGTTCCATAATCCCTTGAGTTTCAAATTTTCTCATCTTCTCTCTCCTCCTCCCTTCCCCCCCATGGCTGCATGTAGTCAAATACAGGATATACAAATACCTTCATATTGAACATTAGTCAGGTTGTAAAGAAGGATTATAACCAAGGGGGTGAACAATGAGAAAGAGGAAACACAACAAAACAAAACAAACAAAAAAAAGAAAGCACGTAGTTTGCTTCAATCTGCATTCAGACTCTTTCCATCATGAGTCTTTTGGAGTTGTCTTATAACCTTGCACTGCTGAGAGGAGCCCAATCTATCAAAGTCAGTTGTCACACATATGTTGTGTCTGCGATTGTGTACAAATTTCTGTTGGTTCTGCTCTTCTCACTCAACATCAGTTTATATAAGTCTCTCTAGGTATGAAGTCTGTCTGTTCCTCATTTCTTATAGCACAATAGTATTCCATTATATTTAAATTACATACACAACTTGTTTAGCCGTTCCCCAATTGATGGGAATCCCTTTGATTTCTAGTTCTTAGCCACCACAAAAAAAGAGCTGCTATAGATATTTTTGTACATACGGATCCTTTTCCCACTTCTATGATCTTTTTTGGATACAACCCTAGAAGTGGTATTGCTAGGTCAAAGGGTATGAACTTATTTGTAGCCCTTTGGGCACAGTTCCAGATTGCTCTCCAGAACGGTTTAATAAGTTCACAACTATACCAACAATGCCTTAGTGTTCCATTTTTTCCACATCCTCTATAGCATTTATTATTTTCCTGTTTTGTCATCTTAGCCAGTCTGACTGGTGAGATGTGGTACCTCAGAGTTGTTTTGATTTGCATTTCTCTAATCATTAGTGATTTAGAGCATTTTTTCATATGCTTATACATATCTTTAATTTCTTCCTCTGAAAACTGCCTGCTCATATCCTTTGACCATTTATCAATTGGGGAATGACTTGTATTCTTATAGATTTAACTCAATTCTCTGTATATTTTAGAAATGAGGCCTTTATCAGGGACACTGGTTGTAAAAATTCTTTCATAATGCTCTCTAACTCTTGTTTGGTCATAAAATCTTCCCTTCTCCATAAATCTGACAGGTAAACTATTCCTTGCTCTCCCAGATTTGCTTACAGTATCAGCCTTCATACATAGATCGTGCACTCATTTTGACTTTATTTTGGTATACCGTGTAAGATATTGCTCTATGCCCAGTTTCTGCCATACTATATTCCAGTTTCCCCAGAAGTTTTTATGAAATAATGAGTTCTTATCCCCAAAACTGGGGTCTTTGGGTTTATCAAGCAGTGGATTTCTATTCATTGACTGCTGTGTCTCATGTACCTAATCTATTCCACTGATCCACTACTCTATTCCTCAGCCAGTACCAAGTAGTTTGGATAACTGCTGCTTTATAATACAGATTAAAATCTGGTATGGCTAGGCCACCTTCCCTAGCATTTCTTTTCATTGATTCCCTTGATATTCTGGACTTTTTGTTCTTCCAAATGAATTTTGTTACTATTTTTTCTAGCTTTATGAAATGATTTTTTGGTAGATTGATTGGTATGGCACTAAATATGTAGCTTGATTTAGGTAAAATTGTCATTTTTATTATATTAGCTTGACCTACCCATGAGCAGCTGATGTTTTTCCAATTATTTAGATCTGACTTTATTTGTATGAAAAGTATTTTGTAAATGTGTTCATACAGGTCCTGGGTTTGTCTTGGCAGGTAGATTCCCAAATATTTCATAATGTCTGCAGTAACTTTAAATGTAACTTATCTTTCTATCTCTTGCTGTTGGATTTCATCAGAAATATACAGGAATGCTGAGGATTTATGTGGGTCTATTTTATATCCTGCAACCTTTCCAAATTTATTTATTATCTGAAGTAGTTTTTTACTTGATTCTCTAGGATTCTCTAAGTACATCATCATATCATCTGCAAAGCGTGGTAGCTTAGTCTCTTCTTTGCCTAATTTGATTCCTTCAATATCTTTTTCTTCTCTTATTGCTACTGCTAACATTTCTGGTACCAAACTGAATAAGAGGACTGATAATGGATATCCTTGTTTCACCCCTGATCTTATTGGAAATGCTTCTAGCTCATCCTCATTACCTATAATACTTGCTGATGGTTTTAGAAAGATACTACTTATTATTTTAAGGAAGACTCCATTTATTTCTATATTTTCTAGTGTTTTAATAGGAATGGGTGTTGTATTTTGTCAAAAGACTTTTCTGCATCTATTGAGATAATAATATGATTTTTTTTTGCTTTTTTGGGGGCAATTGGGGTTATATGACCTGCACAAGGTCACATGGCTAGTTAAATGTTCAGTGTCTGAGGCCAGATATGAACTCAGGTCCTCCTCACTCCAGGGCCAGTGCTCTATTCACTACACCACCTAGCCACCCCAATCTTACGATTTCTGCTAGTTTTTGTTTTTGATATAATCACTTATACTCATAGTTTTCCTAATATTGAACGATCCTTGCATTCCTGGAATGAATCCTACCTGATCAAAGTGTATTATTCTCATGATGAGTTGCTGATCCTGGCCAAGTGAAGCCCAGGGGGAACCAGCAGCCTATATAAGGCCATTGCTGAGCAACAGTCAACTACAGTTCTTAGTCTACATGAAACCTTCTTGTGAGATCTGGGACTCACACTTTGCTGAACTCCCAGAAGGAGATAATTGATTCACAGATGGAGCCACTACAAAGGAGATATTTCTTTTCTCTGATTAACTTTTAGAGATTTTTGCTACTTGTCCATGTTTCCTGACCCTGTTATTTTGTAGCAGCTGTCACAGAAGACCTTTTATCTGAAAACCTTATGTGAACCCTGTCTCCGACAGCTTTGTATCTTTAACAAGAGGGTATATTCCATTACCTGTCTCATCTACTACTCTTTGTGCTGTCCTATAGGATGGTGGGGTTGAAGGAGGCCACATGCAACTCCATCTCTGACTGAATTTCTATAGCAGCCAAACCATTATAACCATCCTAATTGTGGTAATCCTCCCATTCACCTGAACTGCATCCTAAATTTTCATGACATAAAACACAAGTAAATAACAAGGTGTAGGGATTGTACTGGCCATGGTGAAATCCCCATGCACATGAAGAATCTGATTCCTTGTAGCAGAAGTACTGAGAAAAAGCCAGAGGCAAAGCCCCAGCAGTGTTTAGCTATTTGTGGTTCCATGCCCAGCATCACAGGGCAGCTAGGTGACACAGAGGGTAGAGTTCTGGGCCTGAAATTCAGAAAGACTTATATTTCTGAGTTCAAATATGGCCTCTGATGCTGACTAGCTGTGTGACCCTGGGCAAGTCACTTAACCCCCTTTGCCTCATTTTCCACATCTGCAAAATGAGTTGGAAAAGGAAAAGGCGAACCACTCCAGTATCTTTTTTTTTTTTTTGCCTTTTGGAGGACAATTGGGGTTAAGTAACTTGCCCAAGGTTACACAGCTAGTATTTTTGTGTGGGTGTTAAGTGTCTGAGGCCGGAACCCGAACTTGGGTCCTCCCGACTCTGGGGCTGGCACTTTACTCACTGTGCCACCTAGCCACCCCCACTCCAGTATCTTTACAAAGAAAACTCCAAATGGGATTATGAAGAGTTAGACATGAACAACTGAGCAACAAAAACCAACATCAGAGATTTGTCCAAATTTTGAATTAGATGTTCAAGGGTGCTACAGAAATATACACATTCAGTCTCCTGGCAAAAGGGTTGCTACTAACTGACTAAAAACAAATAGTTTACTACTGGACAGATGAGAAGTTAAAATGTTTTGTTTCCTATGTGCCAACCTTCTACTCTGATCTGGGCTGCTTAATGCCAACGCACAGCATCCTGTCCAATCCATTCCACCAGAAAATAGACTTCTCTGGTAACGTTACCCAGCTTGATGACAATCTGGATCTGAATTACAAATCACATAGGTTCCCTTGATTTGCTATATTTATACTATGTCCTTTTGTTGTGGTTTAGTGGGGAGGGGTCAGAGTCAGAGACTCTACCCACCCAAGGATGCCAAAAAACTATTGGGATTTAAACTCTGCGCACCCAGGGATGCCAAAACTGTTGGGGTTTCATTATGTGTTGTGGTGGAACTGTCTCAAAGAATTCAGAATCAGACCACCTCTAATCCAAATATAGGCATTTATTGAGATTGACATCTCTCATGAAACAGGCTAAGTTCTAAGAGGAACCAACAACTTCAGAGAGAGCAAGATAGATTCTTATAAAGATGCAATTACATAACAGCAATCATTAATGTTAAAAAGGCAAGAGGGGTTTGTTAAAGGATTAGATAATAGGGGAGGGGTTCCTTCTGTGGTTCGGTGGTTAAACATTCTGGTTTTGCTGCCCTCCAATTGGCTAGCTATTATGATCCTGTCTGGTCAAGATAGTTAGGTATTATGGTCCTGTCTTGGGTTAAATGGATGATGTGATTGTGGTTGAGTACAAGGACACACCTATTCAAATATGTGAATTGGATCTGAGCGAAGTGTTTAGCTAGGGGTAGTGGCTCTGCTGTTCAGTGGGGCCTATAAGGAAGTTAGAATTGGGGCTGGGGGAAACTTTATTAAGATTCTATCACTTTCGGGGTGGCCAGGTGGCTCATCGAGTTAGAGTACCGGCTCTAGTGTTGGGATGACCTGGAGATCGAATCCTGGGCTCAGACACTCAGCACCACACCCAGAAATAATTGGCCATGTAACCTTGAGCAAGTTACTTAACCCGATTGATTTAAAAAAAAAAAGGTCCCATCACTTTGACTCTAGATTATACCTGGAAGCAATGGGAAGGGCTTCTGTCAAGTTCCTATCATGTCCCTTGCCACCTTGGATGAAAAAAGATCATGGATTCTTTTATGTAGAGCCAGAGGGGATCTTATAGGCTATCTAGTCCAAAACTCATTTTACAGAAGAGGAGTTAAGCCTTGGAGAGGTTAATTAACTTGCCCTAAGGTTATACAGACAATAAGTAGGATGTGAACCCAAGTCAAGAGTTTTCTGAAATTAGACTCTCCATGGAATCACTGAGCCATGAGTTTGGTTGTTAAAATATCATAGATTTAGAGTTGTAAGGGGCCTTACAGATTGTATATTCCAATTCCCTCATTTTATATTCTGATACTCATAAAGGTAGAATAATTTGTCCAGAGTCCTGCAGTTGGTAAGTAAGTGGTTGAGGCAAGATTTTATCCCTGGACTTCCATTAGTTTTGAGAACACCTTGAGAATCTTGAGAACAGGGAGAGGGGGGTCTGTTTTTTTTTTTTAATTTCCAGGGCTTGACATAGGGTCTGGCACTTAGTAGGTACTTAGTAAATACTTGTTGACTTCTTGACTCCAGGTGTAATGGGAAGCACAGAAGTAGTTCACACTTTGTTTCAGCTATTGACTTAACACCTTGTTTCAGTTCAAATTTCTTTTGAGCCTTGTATCAAGTCTGTTAAGAAACAGAACACATGAGCCCCACAACTTGTGAAGCCTAGAACTCATAAATTCCAGCAACAGGAAGGGGAGGAGCTAATGACCACATATAAGGAGAGGTCTTAGCTAGAGAGAGCAGAACTGAGTAGAGGACTCTTGTGGTGGCAGAGTCAAGAAGGAAAAAAACTTGTGGTATCCCAGCACCCTGTTTGTCTGCTCTGTCTGTGTTGATGTTTGTTTGTGATACTTTGTATAGAAGCCCTGAAAGAGGATTTTCTGGTTGTATGTTTACAGAAGTCCTAGAGGAGGGTTTTGGAGGTCCTGGGACTTTACTGATGATTTGTACTGACCTCTTGGACCTTGTTTGTGAGTCTGTGTTGATTTCTATGTTGATGATTTGTGTTGAGCTCTCAGACCTTGTTGGCAGGTCTGAGTTGTTTTCACAGGCAGATAGTGAATTGATGATGGTGCTGTCAATGTGTCTGAATATTATTGACTCTGTTAATCTTTGTCTTTCTAGAAACAGGAACTGTGAAGGACTTGAGGTGGACTGGACACTATGAACTTCAATATAGAATGGGAACAGGATGAAGAAATGGACAAGTATCTGGACAAGAAACTGGGATCTGCCTTCCTTTGAACCCAGGTGACAATTGGAGCTGGGATCATGGAAGAGGAACCATGGGAACTGAGAAACAGCCTTGAGTCAAGCTGAAAGAAGACTTTACTTGGCTACTGTGTACTGACTGAGAAGATTGTGATTTACTTGTGACCAAGGGGTGGAGAACTTTAATTTTGTACTTTGTGATTGAATTAAGGATTTTGTGATTGCCCAAATGATTGTACTTTGTTGAAAACTATGTGAACACTTAGGTGAAAACTACATGGCCATTTTAATGATAAGTTGTTGAATTGTGACATGGTGAATGCTGTATTTAGATTTTCTGTGATAAACTGTAACATTGTGAATGCTCTACCTTGATTTTCTGTGAATGTTTTCCTCTGATTTGTTATTGAATAAATAGAGAGTTTTCTATACTATGTAATCAGAACTTTGAAAGCTTTTCACAGCAGCAATCCTCTGGAAAGCTGCTCCTGCGTAGCTTTACAGCAAGTCAGGGCTCAATCCTAACACTGTTGTCAATATTACCTCTAGTAAACAACTTCCCAACCATTGCATCATTTGGTCCTATTCCCTTCTTTAGTAACTCAGAAAACTGTAACTTGTTTAGCAAGAAAATCAATGTCCCTTGGGGCTTTGGCCGCAGCAATAGCACTGAATCTGAGGGGAAACCTCAATAAAACTCACAACCTACAAAGGTTTTAGTTTCTGGTGATAGGCAGAAAGATTATGGTATAAAAAGCCTGCTTCTCATCACAATTCTGAATGAATGGAGCCAGTATTCAGTCCTTCTGATCAATTCAAGGATGTAGTTTTTTCTTTGTGTACTTAATTCTGGTGCTGATTTGACTTCTGAGCCAATGTACTCGGAATCCTGTATCTCTGGTAACTGAGTTCATATTCTACACGATTGACTTGATGCTTCTAACTCCTCCTGGAGTGAAGATTGTCTAGTTACAACTTTTCACCCTACTACTCAGCTTGGGAGTTTTTACCTGGTACTGTGGGAGACCCCTGAATCTAAGCAGATTTCAACTTTGGCCCCATCCAGGAACAGAATTAAGGAGCATTATACCTGGACAAATGCAAAGTGTTATCTGTGTACCATGTAGGACAATAATCCAATAAAATCTCTGGGGAAAAAATCTAAATAAATATCTTTGTATAATTCTTTATGGTAGAAGTCAAATGATTTACATAAGCCATCTCTCTCGACCCTCACAACAACCCTACGAGGTACGCAGACTGTGTATGATTACCTTAACTTGGCAGATGAGGTAGCCAAGAGTCAGAAAGATTAAGAGATTTACCCAAGATCACTTGCTCAAATTGGTGGCCAATATCTTCTTTCAAAAACAGAGCATCAAAGCTGTCCTTACATTAACCTACCACAGAGATAGCTTTAGAAGAGTAACACTAAACACTTCGTGGTTAAAAATTCATATTGGAGGGGGCGGCTAGGTGGAGCAGTGAGTAAAGTGTTGGCTCTGGAGTCAGGAGGACCTGAGTTCGGTTCCAGCCCCAGACAATTAACACCCACACACACACACACACACACAGAACTAGCCGTGTAACCTTGGGCAAGTTACTTAACCCCAATTGCCCTCCAAAAGGCAAAAAAGAAAATTCATATTGGAGAAGGGGGGAAGGAGAGAGAGGGAAAGGGAGAAAAGAAAAGGGATGTTATGTATGCCAGATGGTGCAAAGTTATGATGTTAATGGGAGTAAGGGTGGAAGCAACTACTGCAACATGTCCCTAATTTAACTTGGCTTTCCATCAAATCATCTCCTATTTACTACTTATTTATTTATTCACTTATTCATTAATTTACTTATTTTTTCTATGTATTTATCTATTCATTAATTTATTCACTCATTTATTGCTAATATTGAATTTATTTGTTCATTCATTTATCTATTTAGAACAACAGCAGCCAACCAATTAACAAAACACAGTGTTATGTTCTAGGAACTATGACAACCACTGGGGATACAAAGACAGAAATGAATGAGTTTCTGTCCTCAAGGAACTTATATTCTAATGAATGAGACAAATTTACACAAACAATTATATACAAAATGAATACAATGTAATTTTGGGAGGTGTTACATCATCAGGGAAGGAGATCAGGAAAGACTTCTTGATGGAAACCAGAGATTCCAAAAGGCAGAAGTGAAGAGAGTGTCTTTGTCATCCATACCAGAAAACACAAATTTGTTTTTGATTCTTCCTTCTCCTTAGTTACTCCAAATCCAATGAGCTGCTATTGTGTGTTGATTCTGCCAGTCTCTCTTGTACTTTTCATCTCCTCTACCTCCTTCTACAACTACAAGTCCAGTCATCATCACATTTTGCCAATTTAATTGTCATCATTTCCTAACAATAATATTCAGAGTTGGGAGAGGCCTTGGAGATTGAGTAACCCAATCCCCTCATTTTACTCATGAGGAAACTGAGGCTGAAAAAAGTTAAATGGCTTTTTGTAGGCATGCAGGATTAGATTTAAAGCCATTACTTCTCATCACCCATTCCAGTGCCTCTTCTGCCATGCCAAAGCACATTCTTTGCCTTTCAATTTTATCTTTTTCAGTTCTACCCAAAATACTATAAGATTACACTTCCTCATGCACAAATTTGATGTCACATATCTACTCAAAATTCTTAAATGGCACTCTATTACCTATCTTCCTTGGCTTATTAAGACCTTCACAATTTGGCTACTGCTTAAATTTGTAGCATTATTTCCCACAGCTGTCTGTGTTCCCTTCACTCACCAAATTGCCAAATGCTCTTAAGTTACAAAAAGGTCCCATTCTTTGTAGCCCTGTATCTCTTCCTTGTTTCAGTAATTTTTATTCTTAACCTCATCCCTTCACCTCTGCCAGCTAAAGTATGGCTTATGTGTGGCTATGAACAGAGATTTCATAAGCAAAGTATAGGTACAGAGCAAGGTGACATTATAAAAATATAGAGGCAACATGAGTCCCACAGTCAGACTGAGAGATTGTCTCTTCTCTTTGTCATCAGGTAGTGTGTGTTTTTGGTTTGTCTTTCTCTTAGGAATGGTATCAGAAAAATTATACATTTTGTCCCTCTGAGGTATATGTTTCTCTCTGTTCCCTGCTGCTAGAGAGCTGGTTTTTCTTTATTGTTTATCTATCTATCTATCATCTATCTATCTATCTATCTATCTATCTATCTATCTATCTATCTATCTATCTATCTATCTATCTATCTATCTATCTATCTATCTATCGATCTATCCATCCATTCATTCATTTATTTATCAATGTATACATGCATGCATGTATGCATGTATGTATATATTTTGTTATGTATGTATGTATATATCTGAAAGAGGGCCAGTGCTGCTCAAGTGTGACCAGGGTCAGCATGATCTTTACTTCTACATGAGAATACTCTTTTTGGGCCATTCCCTTCTTTATGTCCCCCATTCCACCCTCATTGTTAAGGACATGGCAATGTTAGAATTGAGGTACCTTGGCCTAACTATTCCCCAGTATTTCAGTGTCTCTTTTAGTTCTTTCTTCATATTATTGACTGATGAATCTTCATTAAATATGCATCTATTAATCTCAATCCCTACTCAAAACCTTGTACTGAATCTATATTACCTGTGAAAGAAAGAAAGAAAAATCCTTAGACAGACATTTGAAGCTATTTACAATCTGACTCCATTCTGCCTTTCCCAGTTTAACTCATACCATTTCTCCAATGTATTCTAATCTACCACTAGACAGAACTAGTGTGCTCCCTCTTGGTGAAGGGAGGTCTTCAAGAATGGGATGGATAACTGCTTGTCAAGGATATTGGAGAGAAGATTCTTTTTCAGTTATAGGTTAGGCTAGATGACTTCTAAAGTCCCATCTGATTTGGGTTGGATTCTATATTTGTATGATATCTTAGGCTTTCCCACTTCTCTGTCTTTATTCATACCATTTCCTGTTGCTAAATATAGTCCTCCCTGTCAGACATTTGACTTATTCTTTAAGGCCCTGCTTAAATGTGATCTATTCCATAAAGCCTTCCCTTTTTCCCAGGCTCTCAAATAGAAGTGATTCCTCTTTCATTTAATCCCTGTAAAACCAAGCAGGAGCCTCTTTCCAGAGGACTGCTGCTGTGAACAGCTTCAAGGTTCTGATTACACAGTATCGTGAACCCTCTATTTATTCAGTAACAAAGTAAGACAAAACATTCACAGAAATCAAAATACAGTATTCACAGTGTTATGGCTTAACAACTTATCACTAAAATGGCCACATAGTTTTCACCAAAGTGGTCACATAGTTTTAAACAAAGATAACATTCATTTAATAACACAATTTTTTAGTAAGTGCTTAATTCAGTCATCCAAACCTCCTTAATTGACACAAAATACAAAGGTTAAAGTCCTCCACCCCTAGGTCACATTGTCTTAATCTCTTCAATCAAAAAGTCCTCTTTCTTTTTAATTGGAGAAGTACTTAACTCAATCATCTAATATAAAGGTCAGAGTTCTCCACCCCTAGGCCACAGTGAGTCTTGATTTTCTCAGTTTGCATTAAATACCCAAGGAGAGGTCCTTTCATCTTGACTTGAGGCAGGCTTTCAGCTTCTATGATTTTTTTTTTCCCAAGGTCCCGGATCCTGCCTGAATCTATCCAGCTGCCACCTGGGTTCAAAGGCAGACAGCTCTCAGTTCTTTGTCCAGCTTCTTGTGCAGTTCCTGTTCTGTATTGAAGCTCACAGTGTCTGGTCCATCTCAAGTCCTTCACAGTTTCTGTTCCTGGGAAGACAAAGCTTAACAAAGCCACAATAGCATTCACACATATTGCTGGCATCCTCATCAATTCACTTTCTTCCTGTGAAATCAAAATAGACCCAACAACAAGGTGTGAGGAATCAGCACAAATCATCAGTATAGTCCCTGGACCTCTGAAATCATCAGCAAGACCCTCCTCCAAGATTTCTGTTAACATATAACATGAATATTCCCTTTTCTGGGCTTCTGAACCAGCAGCAAGGTACCAGGGCTTCTATAACAACAGCACCATCCTCTATTAGCAGATGAATGTGACAATGTAACATCAAGACAGACAAAGTACGGTCACCACAGCCAAGCCTCCTTCCAGTTCTCTTCTCTTCTCATTTCTCAGTTCTTCTCAATTCTTAGTTCAGTCTTCAGTTCTCATTTTTCTTCTCAGTTCTCCCCAGTTCTCAGTTCAATTCTCAGTTCTCTTCTCTCTCCAGCAGTAGCAGCCCAGCCTCCAGATTCTTGCTCTCAGAAGTTCTGGCCTCTCTCAGCTTGGGCTTTTCCTTATATATGGTATTAGCTCCTCCCTGTTCTGTCCCTTCCTGTTATGTGAACAAGTCCATCCCACTGTGGGATTCACAATTCTGGATCTTAATACTTGACACAATTGTGAACTTGAAACTAAGTGCTAAGTACCTGTTAGCTTGCCAATACAAGGGGCAGGCAAAATCTTCAAATTCCCATTACAATTACAATCTCATGGCACAGTACTATATTAATGGATATACTTAGCATACACTAATATGAATTGTACTCATCAGTCTGCATGTTTTATCACTACTTTTAGATTTTTAAGATCCATGAGCACAAAGACTATTTCTTATTTATCTTTTTATATTTACCAGTGCTTAGCCCAGCTCATAAAACATATTTCACAATTTCAGGCCATTCCAACTTTTGTAGAACCTGCTAGAACTGGCCAAACCATTGAGACCCAGTGTCATATCCGCCATGACAAAACATTGGAGCAGGATTCCATGAGAGCAATGAACATAGCTATTACTAAACAAATATTGAACAAGTTCATATGTCACTTAGTGAATTGCACAACGTAACAATCTCATACCTTCTCTTATCTCCAATTTTGTCAGGTGGCAGAAGTATAAAAGAACTGATAAATATTCTTTTTTTCAAAAAGGAAACTTGCACTTTGATGGTCCATCTAAGGGAGGTTGTATTCTGAATGAAAGCATCTGCATGAGAACTTTGAAACATTGTCATTTATTCTGATGTTATTTATTTTCAGAAAATCAGCTGTGTGACCCTAGACAAGTCACCTTAATTCAGTTTCCTCATCTGTAAAATGAATTGGAGAAGGAAATGGCAAACCATTCCAGTATCTTTGCCAAGAAAACTCCAAAAGGGGTTATGAAGAGTCAGACACAATTAAAAATGACCAAAAACATTTATTCTTCAGGGGTCTCCTTAGACCTAAAGTACAAAATATTTGCTAGGAAATCCAAATGCCATGAAATCTGAGGCAAGCGGAGCCAACTTTAGACTCTAGATGCTTTAGAATTCTACTTAATGAATGTCATTAAGTATATAGATAATTTTACTGGTCAGTCTGGGAATTTTCCAATGTATATCAGACATCACATTTGGAATCAGCTAAGATTTGATGACACTTTAGGATAGTTATGGTTGACATTTTACAAGTTAGAAAATAAAACCCTAACACAAATGGTCAATACATCTGTTTTCTCTTATAAGTCTGCTAAGTTTCTTTCAGTAAGCTCAGGTAGACTTATTTTAACTCTGAAATAGCTAACCCTGATATAACAGTCATTGACCAAATTCCTCTTATTCAGTCGAGTTCTTCCCTATTTTAAATCATTGACCAGGAATTTACAAGGCTCTTTTGCTCTGACCCAAACACACTAGACAATGGAGCAGACTGAAGTGGGCAGGCAATGTTAAGGGGAAATGTTATGCGCCAACATATGCTCACATTATGTGGGAGGTCACATTTCTGGCTTCTCCTCCCCAGGAGCTTTTTCCTTTAAATCTTGTCTGAGCCCTTATAGGGCACTAGTGACTCATTTTTGAAGAATCATAGGGAGAAAAAGACTACTCTTCTTACTATAAAAATATACTCAGTCTCTGTAGAAAAATCCGGACATGCATTTATTCTCCCTGATTAGCATTGATGAGCTTCAGGCTCTGGGAACCTCCTTGAGCTCTCCTTGGGTTTTCCCACATAGGGTATTTGCATGGGGCCATAAGCCTTTCATTATGGCTCTGCCCAAACATTTGTTACTAGCTTGGCTCCTCCATTATCCAGCTAGCCCCCACCCTTGTTCCTCAACTGTTACACCCTTGAACTGAGCTAGCCCACCGTTGTCTGTCATTTCCGGGTAGCCTCCAGCAACTTCACTCATTTCTGACCTCATTAGCTCTTCCTGAAGACCCTCCCCAAACTCCTCCTCTAGACCACCCCTAGATTCCTTCCACAACTTTTCTGTATATAAGACTCCATCCTGCCTCCATGTGTGAAAGCGCCATAGAATTTTCTAGCACAGACTTGCTCTGTGTCGGATGACTCTGGCCTGCTCGCCCAATGCAATCATCACAGATACCAAGGCTCCTTAAGAGTCTACCCAATATGGCAAACTTTTAATAAACTTTCCTTTTCTTTGGCTGAGAGAAGACTTGAGTCAAATTCATTCAGCAGGATCCGGCATGTTAGAATTTTGGGGTCTCTAACACCCCTAATCCTATACCTCATCATTTTATGCTGACCCTCTTCAGCATTTTATCTTCTTTTCTCTAAATCTCATAGTTGTTCCAAACATTCTCTTTCTTCCTAGCACTCTGGTTCTTACCTTCATTGTCAGCAGATGACCTTCTTTTTCTAAGATGTGCCTTAGTTCTTCCCTTGCATTACTCACCATCTTCACCCATATTCTCCTTCTTTCCTTACCTCTCAGAAAAAATTGATGTGTTCATTAGCAAAGCCAACACTTCCACTTACACACTTGATGATACTTCTGTCTCATCTGTTTAACTGTATTACCTCCATCGCCAATAATGATAATAATGACAAGAAAAATGACTGTTATATAGCACTTAACTGTGTGCTAGGCTCTGTGCTGAATGCTTTATAATTATTATCTCTTTTGGTCCTCAGAAGAACCCTGGGAGGTAGGTGCTATTATTATCTCTGATTTACAGATGAAGAAACTGAGACAAACAGAGATTAAGAGACTTGCTCAGGGTCATATAGCTAGTAAATGTCTGAGACTTGATTTGAATTCAACTCTTCATTCCATATCCTCCCCCTATCCGCTGTTCCAATTCATCTTTAATATCTTCCTTTTTATAGGCTCTTTCTATTCACAATAGAAATATGTCCTGCTTTCCCCTTTTCTATGAAAACTTCCTTTGATCTTTCTCCAACCCTCAGGCTATTGTCCCTTATCTTTCCTGTCTTTCACTATCAAACTTTACTAAAAAAAGCACACAGCATTATACTAAGTGCTGAGGATAAAAATATAAAAATCAAGGTACTGACCTCAAGGTCCTTGCCTTCTAATAAGGAAAGAAAACACATGGGGTGTAGTGACCAGGGAGGGGCATTTTGGTTACAGAGATGGCAAGGGGGGTCACACAGGACAGTTGACTGACACTCCTTCCTGGAAAGCTGATTATTATTCCCTGGTAGAAAGGGTGGGGAAGTACATTTAGTATGTTTTGATGCTATGCAAATTTAGGGTGGAGTTCAAGGTAATGGAAGGCTGTAATACTTAAATGAGTTGGTTGTGGTTGTTTGTCCTTAGGTTCTAGAAGAGGATCAATGACATCAGGAAAGTGATGTCTTGACTTTCAAGTGAATTGGATTTAAGTGAGGTAGGGCTGCAAAGTTACTAGCCTCACTCTCCTCTGGAACCATCTGGGTTTAGTGACAAGATATAGATCAGGGCAACTTGGGATGGATGGCAAAGGGAGACTTTGGGCTTTTCAAGCTAAGATCTTTCCCAGGTCTCAGCTTGTCTGAGGTAATGTCCATTCAGTGATTAAGTATAAATAAGAAGTGAGACAAAAATAACCTTTCACCTAGCAAAAAAAAAAAAATCCGTCTGCAAGGGGAAGACTCTTAGAATTTTTGGCCAAAACAGAAATAATTGCTATTTACTCTCACTCTGAGACATCAAAATCTAAATAATGACCAAGTGAGGAGTGGGCTGGGCCTATTGTTGGCCAATCTGTGAGAGCTAGAGTGATTTGGGCTTAAGGCATGGTCAAGTAGCTTGATTTGAATCCCAATAGGCCTGGGTCAGTCAAAGTCTGGGTTTCCAGTCTTGTATTTCAAGAAATCATAAATGAAAGTACATGGGGCAAAAAAGTTAATTGTCCCAGGTTTTTTTTTTTTTGGCTGGAGTATTTTATTGATATTCCAGACCAGTGTTATATAGGATACAGACAGATAAACAGGAGTTCAATCAGAGATAGTCACATATGACCTTTGCCTTCACTATCCCACAGGGTAATATGTTGGATGGTGGCCCAGAAGGATGAGCAGTGGGACATATACCTCATTTGAAAACATAGAACCACTAAGAGCCTAGGTTTTATATAAGGTTTTTAGACAAAGAATCTTCAGGGCCAGCTTTCATGTTGCCATATTGTACAGCATTGGGGTCAGAGAACATGAACCAGTAGCAAAGTGGAGGTGGCTAAAAATTAACCAGGAAGACCAATTCAGAATAAAGAAGGTAGAATTGTAATTGTGCTACATTGACAAGCTTGCTAGAAAGTTTCAGCACTCATTTTAGTTTAGCCTTAAACATAACAAAATTGAATAATGGGAGGCAGGCCCAAGACACCATTCATATGTCATGAAGATGACTGGAGACCACTGTATTAGGTCTAGATCACCAGTCAGAAGCCCAGGACTAGAGGTAGAATAGTAGAATAGTTAGTTTATACTCATATTCACTGTCCTCATTCTATCACTATATACTAACTTCTTGCAATTTACTTTCCACCCCTACCCTTCCATGAAAATCACTCTTTCCCAAAGTCATCAATGACCTCTTTCTTACCAAATTCAATTATCTTTTTTTCTTTTAGTTATAGAGTCTCAAATTCAGATCTGGAAGGGATCTTGGTAGCCATATGGTAAAGGGCCTTCATTTTATAGATAAGGAAACTAAGGCGAAGAGAAGTTGAGTGATGTTTCCAATGTTACACAGTCCTAAGGGACAGAACAAGAAATTAAATCCAGGTTCTTTGAGTCTAAATTTAATCCTTTGTATTAAAAACTTCACAATTCTGTCTGCTTGATGCCTCTACCATTTGACACTAATGATCACTCCCTTGTCATTGATACTCTTTGTTTCTTTGCATTCAATGACACCACATTTTTATGATGTTCCTCCTACCTCTTTGACTTCTCCTCTTTCTAGGATCTTCCTTCTCTTCTCCCAGTCCCTTGAATGTGAAAAACAAAATATAGGGACATTCCCAGAAAGACCTAATCCCCCTGCGCCCATCCCACCCCAACTGGTAATGTCCCTATATTCTGTTGTTCACATTCAAGGGATTGGAAGAAGAGGGGGGAAATCCTAGAAAGAGAAAGAAGAATAGCCAGAGAGGTAAGAGGCTCATTATAAAAATACAGGTCTTTAAAAGGCAATCAGAGGAGTGCGGATTTTGTCTTAGATGCTAGAAGGAACCACTGGAACTTCTTGAGTAGGGGAATAATATGGTCAGACCTGTGCTTTAGAGACATCAATTTGGCAGATGTGTGGAGGATGAATTAGAGAGAGGAGAAATGACTATTGCAATAGTCTAGGAGAGAGGTTACAAGGGCTTGAATGAAGGTGATTGGCTATGTGAGAAGACAGAAGGTGATAGATGTGAGAGAAGTAAAATTGTGTGGCAGTTGAAATGACAAGATCTGGCAACAGAGTGGATATGAGGGGGGAGATAGAGTAACAAACTACGATTACTTTAAGATTGTGAATCTGAATGACTGGAAAAATTAAGGTGTTTTCAACAGAAAGAATTAATTTAGGAGAAAGGAAAAATTTTTGGAAAATGGATAATTAGTTCTTCTTTGGACATGGTTTCGAAATATCTTTGGGACATCTAGTTTAAAAAAGTCCAATATGTAGTTGCTGAGTTAGGGCTGGATTCTAGGAAATAGTAGGGCCAGCTATATAAATCTATATGAATCTGGGAGTCATCTGTATGGATGATATTTGAACCCACTGAACTTTGATAAGATCATTAAGTGACAGTATATATAGAAAGAAGGCCCAGGACAGAACCATGGAGTTTACTCATGCAAAAAGAATAGGACATAAATAATGCCTTCAAACAGTTAAGAGCATGACTGTGCTAAGTGCTGTGGGACATTTTCTACTTTCAAATAGCATATTTTATTGGAGGTGATGACATACATAAAGATGAAAATATGTATGATACATTCCAATGAAAATTCAACACTATTAGTGTTATTGGAGTCTAGAAGAAGAAAATTTCACTTAAAAATGAGGTAGTCTGGGAAAGTTTCTCCGAGAACATAGGATTTGAGCAGGGACTTGAAATGACGTAGTACAGTTCAGTGGAAAGTCAGGAGATTTGGGTTCAAATTCTGACTGATACTACCTGTGTGACTTGGGACATGCAACATAACTTCTGTGTGCCTCAATTTACTAATCTGGAAAATAAGAGAGTTGGGCTAGATGACTTCTGAGGTCCCTTTCAGCTCTGGATCTATAATCCTATAAAATGGCTAATAACAATGACAGCTCACACTTATATATAGTAATTTTTTTTTTTTTGGGTTAACAAGCTTACCCCAATCAGTCAAACATGTATCGTCCACCCAGCTCAGGGGAAAGAGGCCAGCACCCCGAACCCCAAAGCATACAGGCAGAATTATCAAGACAGAAACAGATCAAGCAGACAGATCCCAAACCGTCCAACCACCACATCCATACCCAATCAACATCTGGGTTTCAAAGCCGGGGGGCTCTGGACAATGGCTTCCCAGAATCCATATCAAATCACAGAACACTTCTCAAAGTGAGCCCCCTATATATAGTAATTTAAGGCTGGTAAAGTGCTTTTCATAAATTAGCTAATATGACAGTCACAGAAACACTATGAGCCTCAGTTCCTTATCTATAAAAATCTATATATCTATAATATGTGTATACACACATACATATATATACACCCACATACACATCTTGGAAAGAATCAACCTTTAGTCTTTCCAGATGCTATGGAAATAAGTGGAAGGTCTTGCCTTTGCCGTTGTATTTTTATGCAGAGTGAAAGATAAGCCTGAACTTATTAGCCCAACATTAGTATTTTCCTTTATGTATCTGGTTCAGTAGCTCAAAGGATTTAAAGGAGTCTAGAGACAAAGAGGAATGAATTGGCAGTTTTCATTCTTATCAAATAGCTTTTATTAAATGCCATGTGGATCTGGGGCCATGCTGGGTATTATAAAAACAAGCTTAAGCTTAAATAGTCTCTGTCCTCCAGGTGATCATACTGGAAAGATCTTTTATCTCTCTCCCAAATTGACCTTCTTTTGTTTTGCACATAAAATATTGACTTCAAAGTCACAGTAGCCAAATTTTCCTTATGGGTAAGGGCTTCTCTCCTTGCCCTTTCAATATTCAGAGGTTGGGCATTTGATGGGGCAGAAATCCAGAAAGAAGAACCTGGGGAATCCAAGACACCAAGTTCAAGAAGGTTAAAATGATGCAACATTCATCTTCTATTAACATTCATAGCTTTTCTATATGGAAGTTCAATTTCGTGATTCTGCATTTCTGAAGTGAATTATTTACAGTGAGAAAAAGGAGAGAATATCAAGCTTCAGTGTGATGAAAAAAGAGGTAGGACTAAAGTAAAGGACAATTAAGAAATATGATTCCCTAGAATGAGTAATGTAACTTTTTTTTTTGAACAGTCATTTTAGTGTTTGACAGGAGAAAGAGCACAGGGCTCTGGAATCAGAGAAAATGGGATTAAATCCCATCTTTGATGCTTGTTATGCATGTGACCTTGAAAAAGTTGCTTAATCTTTTTTTAAGCTAAATTTTCAAAATTACTGAAACATATTTTCTTTCTCTCCCACCCCTCACTCTATTGAAGAAAAAAGGAAGACAAAATTTTTGTAACAAATATATATATATATATATATATATATAGTTAAACAAAGCAAATTCCCTCATTGAGAATATTTTGTAGTAATCTCTCTGGGCTTCTGTCACCTCATCTATAAAATGAGAGGACTGGATGGACTCTGAGGTCTTTTTCAGCTCTAGGTTGATGATGTTTTTGCATTGTGCAGTCCCTAGAGAACCTGGAGAGGTGACTGGGGTTTGTGTGATCCATCTGGTAAATGGAAACACAGAAATTCTGAACATAAGGACTATCTCTGTCCATCTTTTCTTTATTTAGTATGGAATTGATGGACAAATTCATCTGGTTATATTTTGTTCCCAGGTGAGAGTAGTTACACAAAGGTCAGGGGGCATCACTATGACATCTATGAACAAGATACCACAGTCACACATGAAGACATTCTGATAAGTCATAGAGAGTTCACAATCTGCGTCACAAAGATGAGTCTCTTCACTGATGAAATCATGAATGCTTGATATGAGTCAGTGACATTACCAAAATAGAAAGGAGTCTTTTGAAATAAATGCAGAAGCAAATCTCTATGATAGCTTGGTCATTGTACAACCAGGAAGGCAGCATGATATAGTGGGAATATCACTGAGTATAGTACTAGAGGATTTGAATTTAAATTCCAATTCTGCCACTTATTAGTAGGAACTTGGGAAGTCATTTAACTTCTCAGGTTTTAGGTTCCTTATCTGTATAGTGAGGGGGCTAGATCATATGACCTCTAAGGTCCCTTGTAGCTCTAAAGTTATGATTGTCTCAGGAATCTGATGGAAGATACAATGCTTGGGGGTACATACTTTCCCAATGATTAGCACTATTTGAGAATTGGTACTTCAAGGGATACTAGAAACAAGGCAGCTCTCTAGACCCTTCACATTTCATTCTCATTATGGGTGTTCACAGTCTAGATTGAATTAGTTTATGGACTAAGCAATTTGGGAACTCAGAGGTAATCAGGGCTTTCTCAGGATCCTTATATTTCTGTCACTTGCTTTTGGCACAGAAGTGGAGACTTACCCAAGTGTGCAGATTCTCAAAGGCAAGGCCAAATGAACAAAGGGGAAGCTAGACTGTATTCACTTACAGAACATGATGGTAGTTCTAAATGGCCAGAGACCAGGTGGTTTTCACCACCTTAAAACATCTTCTAGCTCACAGAAGATATGGAAAAGCTTGATAGTCCTCCTGGGAGCAGAGATCTGCCTACATTTCTGGTTTAGTACATATTTAAAATCCCTAGCACCCACTAGAAAGGTTATCAAAGTATTTTCTTGTCCTCTTGGATTATCATTCTCCTTGAGTTTTCTGTTACCTCTATTTTCTTAGAATCCCTTGGGGTTAAGAGTTTGTTTACCTGGTTTCCCTGGCAATCTATACTTACAAGGAAAAAGAGAGGAACAGGGAATAATTCTAGGCTTGCTCAAGGTCAACCAAAGTTTAATCGGTGCCTTATCAAAGTCTTTGGCTCTTTTGGATAGATTATTTATTACATACATTAATTTTGTAGGCTTTGTTTTATTCTATAAAACTGACAGTCTTCTAAGGTTACTAGTCCTTTTCCTCATTTAATCTCCACTTCTCCCCTTAAGTACAATTTTTTGTCTCTCTCTGTTTCTACTTTTCTCTGTCTTTCACTCCGTGAATTGGTTGTATTTGAATTTCCCTTTTTGGGTTTCATTTTTGATGGTGTAATAAAAGGCATTGAGAAATGGATTTGGAATCAGAAAACTTTAGCTCAAATGCCCCTACAACTTACTATTTGAACTAAAATAACTCACTTCCTTCTCTCTTGTCCCTCAATGTCCTCATCTTTAAAACAAGAAAGTTGGTTTGTTTCTCTATGATCCCTTCAAACTTCAAATATTAGAATTTTATGAACCACTTCCCTTGCCGAATTTACTTTTAATCAATCATATTACTGGACTTGATTATTCCCTAAATTCAGGCAAGGCTGTATTTGGAATTAATGAGAATTGTTAAATTGTCTTGAAGTATCTCATCCTAGAGAAGAAGGAATTATGGCTTCAAACTTAATGGAAAGATTTAATTGTATTGTTTTTAATTCAAATATGATCTCCTTGAGACCAAGGGCTTCTTTGTTTTTCTACTACATCATTCCCAGTACTTCGCATATAATCAGAACTTGTTATATGATTTTCCATTATTCATTCATTCATTCATGGCAGTACTAATATGAACTAACTGTATGACCAATGAAAAGTCATTTCACATCTCTCGTCCTCAGTTTCCTTGTCTTTAATAGAGAACTCGGTGAGGAATTTACTGTTTCCTTCTATGGTCCTTTAGTTAAAAATACAATTCTATGGTTCTGTGATCCAATAAACCAATGTAGAAGATAATTCCCTTTTCGATTACTTCTTCAGAGTGTAGAAGGGAGGTGGGTTTACTTTTCTTATCACTATCAGCAATGACTGTTGATCAACTGCCACCAAACATGTTGATTTTTAAAAATTGTATGGGTTTTATTAAAATCATCTGGGGTTTTGCTTAGATACTTTTAAGATATGTTGGCATCTGAAAGAACAATTAACATTGGTATTTTGCAGGCATTGTCTAAATGTGTTCTTTCCACAAAACATTGACTTCAGGATGTCAGTCAGTCATTTAACAAAGTCTTCCTTGACTTTTTATTTTTTTCTAATTTCCTGGATAGCCTAATGTTGAATGTTTCTTTCCTGGAGAAGTCCAAAGGATTTTTAATCACCCCCTTCATTTGATTATCCAATTTGACCTCTGGAGTAAAACCTGAAACCTTCAATTTCTATTGCTATACCTTAAAATTTTTGTACTTATTTAGTCCAACTGACATTTTGATAGTATTAGAGATGAAGTAGTTGTTTTAACTTGCTTTTCAATGGAGCCATATAACTTAATGTGATCCATGTAAATTAATTGATTAGTATGATAGTTTGGTGTGACTCCTTTTAATTAAAGTAATATTCAATCACATAGTAAGTTTTATTCAAGAGTTATGATAATGGCATTGAGGTTACGCTGAACTAGAGGGAACTGAAGCTATCTTCCTGAATGTTGCAATGCTTTGTATCATCTTTTTTATATCATAGTATTGGTGTAGTGCTCTGATTATAGAATAGTTTTCCATGGTGATAACAAATACCCAATATACTTATGTTTATTTTGTATATTTGCAATACTTGAACAAGTCATGAGTGTAAGACTGAGTCATAGGTTTTGCAACAATTAATAAAACAGTGCAAATGACATATTTTCAGTAATTATTGGATCTGTGAACACTTACAAGGAAACAACAAACCCTGGGACTGAGAAACAAAATCCCTGGGACTTTTTGGCTTTGTCTTTTTGTTTTTCTACCAATATATTGTTTTCTTGTGTTTATGGATAGTGTGTGTGTGTGTGTGTGTGTGTGTGTGTGTGTGTATGTGATAGAAGCCTTGAATGCTTTGTATATAGTACATTAACGTAGAAAATGTCCAGTTTTGGAACCATCACTGCTACTTCCATCTTTTGGTAGGATATAAATAATGCTTTTTTTTTTTTTTTAGCAGAAATGGGATTAGGATTATATTTGAGATGAATCTGGTAAAATGCTTTGGTAGTAATTTATACACTTCTGTGAAGTTTTAAAAAAATTATCTTTTATTTAAAAAAGCATGGAAC
Organism: Petaurus breviceps papuanus; assembly: GCF_028583685.1. NCBI lineage: Eukaryota > Metazoa > Chordata > Mammalia > Diprotodontia > Petauridae > Petaurus > Petaurus breviceps. The sequence goes on along the minus strand of NW_027185863.1, from coordinate 25,969,893 downwards.
ACCATGAATTTGTGTGTCATTCTTGCACAGAAGCCATACCAATTTCCCTTTTGGTACAATTTTAGTATGTGTGTTATTAAATGAGCACCACTGTGAAGGTTTTGAGTAATTAGGTAATAATTATTACCAATAATCCAGTCACAGCATCCCTCACTTTAGCAAAGAAGATGAAATGTCAATATCTATCCTTGAAATAGCAATTTTGTCGTTCATTATATTAATCGTGCATAAATTTTTTGTTTCTTATTTAATTTAATTTTCATTTTCATTATGTTAAACTTCTTGAAACCAGAGGTTCCTGAAAATTTCCCATGTCCTCCTTCTTTAGGACATCTTTCTCTCTTATAATATCTTTGATTCTCCAGCCTTTGTAATAAAGTTTTTGATTGATAATGAATTTTTATTTTGTTCTTTGAACTGCTTTCACTTCCTGGCATTACCATATCCTTTTGATTTTTTTTTCAATTGCTGTTTTAACAAATCTAGAATTTCTAATATACTTTTGTTCTTCAGATCTCTCTGCATATTTCTTTTTTGTCACCTTTAGTTGAGCAATGGAGCATTCCAGCTTTCTAGTCCATATAACAGACAGACATTAATGCTATCTTCCAATGTTTTTCAACAAATCTTGAAGAGCTCACTTTTGTTGATTCTATCATAATGGCATTTGACACTTGTCTTTAGGGGTGTCCCTTGATAGCTTGCTTTTTTCACTAGCTTTCTTACTGTGACAATGAATCCTGCATGCAGTGTCCAAGCCCCAAGGCATTTTATACTTTTTATCAAATATTGTTGGAGAATACATTTGTTCATCATGTTTATAGCAAATGCCAGATTTAAAATATTATTCTGTTCTGGTATAGTTGGTCTACTAGTGGGATTCATGCCATTGAGTAAAAATGAGGCTTTTCAAAATTATAGTCCATAGATGTTTCATTTCCCAAATCAGTTGAGACTGGTATTATTTCTGCCAATCATCTTGTCATTATATAGTGTGTTAGTAGTTTAAGTGTAGATTTTCATACCATAGGATCTTCAACTTTTTCTCTTCAAATTGAAGAAACCATTTAATTTCTTCTCATATTTTGTCTAATATATGTTTGAAAAGAAAGTTGTTATAACTCTCCTTTATTGATCTGAAATATGCTATAGTGTAACTTGAAGCTGAGGATGGCATTAACCAGAAGCATTAATATATATTTCTAATGTTGTTATAATGATATACTTATACACAATAAAATCATTTATACCTTTTTTTTTTTTAAAGCAATCGTGGTTAAATAACTTGCTCAAGGTTACACGGCCAGTTATTTCTGGGTGTGGTGCTAAGTATCTGAGCCCGGATTTGATCCCCAGGTCATCCTGACACTAGAGCCGGTGCTCTAACTCACTGAGCCACCTGGCCGCCCCTAAGCAATTGGGGTTAAGTAACTTGCTCAAGGTTACACGGCCAGGTGTTTCTGGGTGGGTGCTAAGTGTCTGAACCCAGATTCGATCCCCAGGTCATCCCAACACTGGAGCTGGTGCTCTTACTTGCTGTGCTACCTGGCTGCCCCAATCATTTATATCTTTAGCCCATTTTACTTGTATTTAGAGTTTGTCTGTTTAGTGATCAGTGCTATTTGCCTGGAAGATATCCCAGCAAATGGAGCATCGGTATTTCTGATTCGTTCTGATGCATCTTAACTTTGTGTGATACCAGAACATAAAAGTGAACCACTCTCTCCAATATTCTCTTTGTTAAATCGATCATCATGATGGGTCCAGGCCAATTAACTTTTATTCCTGCTCTGGCTCTATTCCTGACTTTTCAGACTCAAAAACATACCTCTGTTGTTGTCTTATCATGAAATTTTCCTAAGTACTTGGCACCACTTTAACCTGGAACATCAACTGTCTTGAGCCATTTTATCATGGAATATACCTTCTCTAGGTCCATCCCATTCCCCATTGGTGAGTTTTTCTTGGGACTTCAATTTTGTTGGGAAACCAAAGCCAGCCAGTCTTTAGTCCCCTCCTGGCTCTGTTCTTGACATTCTGAGCTTCAGTACCATGACTCCATTACAGGTAATTTCTCCCCTACTTTGTTTTCTCCTGCCCCAGTTTTTCATATTTATTTTTATGTGTTGTCTTCCTCCATTAGTAGGTAAATTCCATGAGTGCAGGGACTATCTTTCTTTCACCTGTATTTGTATCTTCAGCACTTAGCAGAGTGTTTGGCACATATTCAAAGCTTAACAAATGATTGTTTTCTCCCTCCCTCCTTCCTTTGCTTCCTTCCTTATTTCCTCTTTCCTTACTTTGTTCCCTCCCTTGTTCCTTTCTTCCCTCCTTCCCTTCCTTCCTTCCTTCCTCCCTTTTCTTCCTTCCTTCTTCCTTTCCTTCTTTCCTTTCTTGTAGAATAATATACTCTTATATTTCCAGTCTATTTTTTTTTTTGAGATTGCTAGGATGAATTTTATACACATTAGATGGGGTGCTAACCCAATCAGTGGGTATTACCAAATATTATTTGAATGATGTTTAAGGATTCCTGCCAGTCCTTCACAGCAGTCTCAGGGCAAATAATGGTCCTGTTGTGCACCATCCTGGCTGTCATTATCTTATTTGTAGTTACCGCCCCGCCCCCCCCCAAACATTAATCATAAGATGGTCTTTGAGACAGTTGTTATCATCATATCACCATTGCCATCTTTAAGGAAACTATTTCTCATCTTCTATGGAGATTTGTTTTTGTTTTTAATTACTTGTTTATTTTTAGTTTTCAAAATTCATTTCCACAGGATTTTGAGTTGCAAATTTTCTCCCGATCTTTCCCCTACCCCCACCCAAAAATAGCAAGCCTACTGAATACCCCTTGCCCCAATCTGCCCTCTCTTATATCCTCCCCTATTCTCCCTCTAACTTTCTAGTATGACAAGATGAATTTTCATACCCCAGTGCCCGTATATCTTATTTCCCAGTTGCATGTAAAAAACAATTTTTTAAACATTTGTTTTTAAAACTTTGAGTTCCAGATTCTTTCCCGTCTTCCCTCCTCATCCACGCCCACTGGGAAGATAAGCAATTCAATATAGGCTGTACATGTGTAGTTACGCAAAATGTTTTCTATGGAGATCTTTCACTCACTCACTCACTCCTTGCATGGCTAGATTCTTAAATCTCCTCTGCAATTCTAGCCTTTCCTTGGGTATATAGCTGTGACTTTGGACAAGTCTTTTCACCTTTTTTGGGTCTCAGTTTCTATGTATGTAAAAAAAAAAGAAAAGGGCTTGGACTAGATGATCTTTAAGATTCATTCCAAAATGATGATTGTGAACACTAGGCTGGAAATACTGCTACTGCAAAGACTCTTGGTTGAGGATTCTAGACTGTCTCCATCAGACATTCCCTTCCTTTTAGGTTACCAATATTTTTGAGAGATATCAGAAAAAGAAATCATGACAGATGCTCCATTTGACTTTGATTTTAAAGAATATGTAGGGTTTTTTCTCTGATAAATCTAAGTTTTCCACCAAAATGTAACTCTTATTCTGTAGGGCTTAACACAATGACTAGCACATAGCAGGTAACTAATGTATGCTTTTTGAATTGTATAATTCTTCTTGTTCAACTTAATCCTTAGTTTTCATTGGCAATTTTTAGGAAAAGGAAACAAAACTATATTGGCAAAAGCACTCAGAAGACTGCACAAAGGGGGGTTGCTTTCCTAGGTGCAAATCCTACCAAAGACTTTTTTTTACAAGAAAAACTGCTAATAAATACACATCAGGTAGCATTTGTTTGTATGTTAGCCACATTAAAATCCAAACCAACATATATCTAAGGAATGAGAAACAACTTGATAACTTTAGAATGAAGCAGGCAGCCACTTGAGGAAATTCATTACCTCCTGTTGCTATGCTTGAAGTTGAACATCTATATGTCTGCACTTTGGAGAGATTTTTCTCTCCTGGTTTCTAAATGCTGAACTTTGCCTGGAGCACTGATGTGGGAACTATGGCATTTTCCTCTACAAAAAAGACCATGAACTATTGAGCATTTGCTTGGGAGGACATTCACTCATTAAAGACAGATTTAGAGTTTAGGCCTTGCGTATCGGTCTAGTCAGCTCTAAAAGGGGAAATAAAAGCATCTATTAAAAATGGATCTTTGCATTAGTTTGTGAGGCAAAATTATTTTGGAGAGAAATGTGCTGAAATATGGTGGGAAAAATTAGCTCTCCTAGCATTCATGGATGGAATTCAGTACATTGAGAGAGGCAATTTACAAATAGGTTTTCCAGCTCCTTGAGAGAAAGATTTGGATTTCCTATCTGACAGGCCACTGCCAGTTATGAGATGAATGTCCCATAAAATAATTCCTCTTCCTAGTAACTAGATTAAAATGGAATCAATCTATACTGAGAGGTTTTTTTTTTTTCTTCAAGAGTGAAGTAAACTAGGTTTTTTGGTGGGAAGAACCAGGTTTTTATTCATGGGGATAAATCACTTTGCTGCCAGGGTTCTAGGCACAACTTGTTTCAATTCAGTAATAAAATGCATTAAGGGCCTACTATGTTCCATGCACTATAATGCTCGGCATTGAGGAGGCCATGATCACAATAAATTCTTGTCTTCAAGGAAATAACTCTACCTGGGAGAGAGAACAGTCACAGAAAGGAGTGAACAAAACTCATACAAGGTAATTTTTTCTTGGTGGCAGGAGGAAGGGATGGGAGGTATTAGCAGCTTAAAGGATTTAGGACACATCTCATGGACAGAGTGATATTTGAACTAAACTAGACAACTAGAAAATAAATTAATTGTTCATTTACTTTTATTTATTAAAAAAAATCAGTGTTTTATTGACACCTTAAATTTCTCTTTCATTTTTCAAATGCTTTATTAACTTCTCATTTACATCATTAAATTCTGCCAGATTTTGAGTTACAGATTTTCTCCCCATTTTCCCCCTACCCACCACCCCAAAATAGCAGTCCCACAGGATATCCCCTCCTCCAATCTGCTCTCTCCCATATCTTCTCCCACACCCCCTTCAACTTTTCCAGTAGGGCATGGTGGATCTCTATGCCCCAGTGATTAATAATAATATATATATATATGTATATACATACATATATATATACATATATATATATATATATGGAAGATAAGCAGTTCAGTATAGGTTGTACATGTGTAGCTAATGCAAAACATTAACATAGTAGATATATTGTAAAAGACTAACTATATTTCCCTCCCTCCTATCCCACCTCCCACTGGTTCTATTCTCTACTTTGATCCTTTCCCTTTTCAAAAGTGGGTGCTTTCAACTTCCCTCCCCACCCCAGCCTGCCCTCCCTTCCATCATCCCTCCTCTCATCCCCTTCCCCCCTACTCTCTTGTAGGGTGAGATACTCTATTTAGTGTTTATTTCATTCCCTCCCTGAGCCAAATTCAATGAGAATAAGGTTGACCCATTCCCTTTTGACTTCCTATTCTTCCCTTCCATTGCAACCATTTCCCCTTGCCTCTTCTATATGAGATAGTTTACCCCATTCTGTCTCTCCCCAACTCCTCTCATATTCCTCGCTCACCTCTTAATTTCATCTTTTAAGTATAATCCCTTGATATTAAATTGGTTCTGTGCCCTCTATCTATGTATACCTGTAAACATATATACACACATTCACATATGTATTCATATGCCCATATGCCCTCTGATATAGACATATATATATATATATATATATATATGTATTTCTATTCCCTTCAACTATTTCATACTGAGAAAGTTTCATCTGTTAGAATTTTTTTTTTCATGTAGGAATGTTAATAGTTCAACTTTGATAAGTTCCTTATGATCTCTCTGTTTACCTTCTCATGCTTCTCTTGCTTCTTGTATCTGAATGTCAAATTTTCTATTCAACTCTTTTTTTTATCAAGAATGCTTGAAAGTTCTCTATTCCACTGAATGACCATATTTTCCCCTGAAACATGATACTCAGTTTTGCTGGATATGTGACTCTTAGTTTTAATCCCAGCTCCTTTGTCCCTCAGAATATCATATGTCCATCCCTTTGATCCCACAGTGTAGAAGCTGCCAGATCCTGTGTTATCCTGATTGTGTTTCCACAGTATTCAAATTGTTTCTTCCTGGCTACTGGTAATATTCTCTCCTTGATCTGGGAATTCTGGAACCAGGCTATAATATTCCTAGGAGTTTTCTTTTTGGAATCTTTTCAGGAGGTGATCGGTGCATTCTTTCAATCTCTATTTGCCCTCTGGTTCTAAAACATTGGGGCAATTTTTCTTGAGAATTTCTTGGAGGATGATTTGTAGGTTCTTACTTTGATCATGGCTTTCAGGTAGTCCAATAATTTTGAAATTATCTCTCCTGGATCTATTTTCCAGGTCAGTGGTTTTTCCCATGAGATATTTCACATCGCCTTCTATTCTTTCATTTGTTTGGATCTGTTTAAGAGCATCTTGATTTCTAATAAAGTCACTAGCTTCCATTTGCTCCAATCTAATTCTGAAGGAATTATTCTCCTCAGTGAGCTTTTGAGATTCTTTTTCCATCCAGCAAATTCAGCTTTTTAAGGCATTCTTCTCCTCATTGCCTTTTTGAGCCTCTTTTGCCATTTGAGTTAGTCTGTTTTTTAAGGTGTTATTTTCCTCAGTCAGACTGTTGACTCTCATTTCATAATTTTCTTATATTGTTCTCATTTCTTTTCCCAATTTTTCTTCCATTTCTCTTATCTGCTTCTTAAGGTCTTCTATGTCCTGTAACCAGGTCGTATTTTCCTTTGAAGCTTTTGGTGCAGGTGTTCTTACTTCACTGTCTTCCTTCTGTTCTATGCTTTGACCCTTTTTGTCCCCAAAATACAAGTCTAATGTTGGATTCTTCTGTTTGCTTTGCTTCCTTTACCTGGTCATGTAGCCACTCAGATACTTGATCCCTGGGCTTTTTGCCATAGTAGGACTCTGCTACCACACAGAGGAGCTTTGTACCAAATGCTGGGGTTTTCTCAGCTGCCAGAGGTAATAGTTGGGTGCCCTCTCTGAAGCCTCCACATGCTCTGGCATTCTGGTTGCATACCCCAGGACCTCCACCCTACACAGCAATCTAGATCCAAGCAGGTTAAAGCAAGAGTGATTATCCCTCAGACTGGTTGCTTGGTCCCCCTACACTCTGCGGGTCAGAAGCTGAAGCTGCCACTTGCCAGTGGCTGCTCTGCAGCCCTCAGTGGCTTCTCCCCCCAGGGGTAAAAGCCAAGGCACTTCCAACTACTGAGTCCCAAAGTCCACACTGCACTGACCTCTCACTTTGTCCTTAGCATCTATGTGTTGATAATTTTGGATTGCCACAGCTGCTGGTAATCTGGAGTCCCTCCAGTTCGTGGTTGCTCAGGCCCACCCTGGGGCTAAAACCTCATTGTGGGGCTGGGCTCTGCTCCGAGAGCGCTGGGCTGACTGTTTCCTCCTGGCCTGAAAAGCTGTCCTCAGCAGGTGGTTAGCTTTTCTGTGTCATTTTGTGGGTTCTGTAGCTCCAGAGTTTGTTCAGAATCCCCTTTTACATGGATTGGAGGTGGCAAGAGCTGGAGCCGCAAGAGGTCCTGTTTCTACCCAGCCATCTTGACTCTGCCCCCCTATTTATTTACTTTTAATATTTTTTTCTACAATTTTGAGATTTAAATTCTTTCCTCACTCCTGCCCCTTTTCCACCTATCAACAAGGCAGAAATATGTTACTAATGATATATTTGAAATGATGCAAAACATGTTTCCATGTTAGCTATGTTGCAAAAAAGTAAGAAAAGGAAAGAAATTGAAACAAAAAATTCTTACATCTTCTCTCAGAGTTCATCAATTCTCCCTCTGGAGGTGGGTGGATAGAATTTTTCATCATTGGTCCTTTGAAATTATCTTGGATAATTGTCTTGATCAGAGTATCTAAGTCTTTCATAGTTGAGCATCCTTACAATATTGCTGTTATTGTGTACAATGTTCTTCTGGTTCGGCCCACTTCCTTTGGTATTAGTTCATATATGTCTTCCCAGGTCTTTATGAAACCATCTTGCTCATCTTTTCATATAGAACAATTATATTCCATCGCAATCATATACCACAACTTGTTCAGGCATTCCCCCAATTAATGGACATCCCTTCAATTTCCAATTCTTTGCAAACAGAAATAACTATAAATATTTTTGTACATACAGCTTTCCTTTTCCTTTGATCTCTTTGGAATACAGACCTAATATTGGTAGTGCTGAGTTAAAGGGTACGTATATAACTAGAGAATTTTTATAGGGCATCATATCCGTATGATTTTCCTCCTCTATGAAAATGCATGCTATTCTCACACTGGCAAATCCAATATTTTTCCTCTAAAGTTGTCAGACACACAAGATCTATTTCCTATTCCTGCTTCATCTTTTAATAATAGCTTTTATTTGTATTATTTAGAGGCAGCTGGTGGTATAGTGGACATAATATTGGGCCTGGAGTCAGGAAGATCTGAGTTCAAATCTTGCCTCAGATACTTACTAGCTACACTATTCTATGCTATGCTATACTAGGCTATGCTATGCTATACTATACTATGCTAACTAGGTCATATATGAGTCACTTAATCAGTTTGCTTCTGTTTCTTCATCTGCAAAATGGGAATAATAATGACATCTACCTCCCAGGTTTGATTTGAGGATCAAATAAGATAATAATAAGTACTTAGCACACAGTGCTTGGCACAGAGTTGGTGCCATATAAATGCTTTTCCCCTTGTTTTATTAATAAATACCAAGTACATTGTTTACAACAACTCGATGCAGTAGATATTGTTAGTGTTATTACTCCATTTTAACAGATGAGGAAACTGCATTTCACTGAGGTGAAATGACTTGCCCAAGGTCACACAGCTAGCAAGTATCACAGCAGACATTGAATACCAGGTCTTGTGACTCTAAGTATACTGCTTTTTCTGCCGTATCATACTGCCTTTCACATTCTTTAAGACAACAACCACCACCCCATCACACTCTCACTGCACCCAATATAGTTTTTTTGTGAAGTTGAACTAACAAAGTAGAAGCTGCAGCAGTAGTAAGGTCGATATAAGAATGTATGATTTCTATAATACATATTGTATGTAAAGTATGATTAAATGGACAGGGCATATGCAAATTACATACTTTGAATATTTTCATATAATACAGCAGTCTATGAAAAATTAAAAGTTTCAGTCATGTGTACTCTGTATTCAGTGCAGGGTAAGTGTGGACATCCTTTCTGAGCAGTCTTGTTCATATGAAAAGATGTCTTCTGGTAATAGACAGACTAATGAAGAATTTGGTACCAGAAGTGGTATTAAAGATATCATCAAAAAGAGAAAAACCTGGAAATTGAGGTGGACCAGTCAATATAGTAAGAACAAAGGCTAATGCGTGGTGAACTTGTGTTCTCTGTTGTTTAGGAGGAAAGCTCCTAGGTGTTGGATGTTTTCCCTGTGGAGGATTTATACAAAGACATATAAGTGTTATATGAGATTAGAAGATATGGATGGATTGTGGCATGTACCACTGAAGACTGTACTGTTATTGATGAAAAAGTAATACACTAAAATATTTACTAGATTTTCTCAAAATGTTTACTGTCACAGTGTTGATTTCATGTGAAGATAGGATGACCAAAGAGAGAGTATGAAGGACAAGAGGACAGCTCAAGATCTTTCTTGGTACAATGTAATGTTAAAAGACCCAGAAGAAAAAGCATCGGTTATGTTGGATTTTAAGGAAGAGAGGGACAAAAGTCATGAAGGATGAGGAAGTGGGAATGGATGGGATATGATCTGTACCAAAGAAAAAAATGCCCACACAGGTGATCATGGATCCATGGATATATGGATGTAAATGCTTACAAAAACCTCAAAACATTAAAAAAAATTCTTTCTTCCTACAAGAAGGTTAAATTATTTTTTGATCATTTAAGTCCTGAATAATTTTAGGTGGATTCTTGAAGGTTTCAGCTTCTCTTGTTGTTTTAAATTGAATGATTTCATTGCTTGTTGGCAATTTCTCTCTAGCATGACTAATAGACAATTTTAGTTACATCGTAGTAACACTATTTTTGTTTTTTAAAGGCAAAATTTGGTAAATGAGAAATATAATTATGGGCAAAATTTTTGAGCTGCTTATCTTTTTGTGAACTTCAATTATACAGTCTCCCCACTTCCCAAACTTTATCCTATTTTCATGGGGCATTACCCTACTTCTGGCTTTTCTTGCCTCCCCATTCTAGAGATAGAAAATTCAATTATATGTTTACCACTATTCTAAGATTTTCCCCTTCAAGTATTTCCTCTGCCCAGGAAGTGATCCATGCTCTTCTGCTTTTGTTTCTCTTACACTTGCCTTGCCTGAAATGCTCTCCCTATATCTCTGCTTTTCAAAACCCTACATATTCTTTAAGATCAAAGTCAAATGGAGCATCTGTCATGATTTTTTTTTTCTGATATGTCTCAAAAATATTGGTGACCTAAAAGCAAGGGGATGTCTGTTGGAGACAGTCTAGAATCCTCAACCAAGAGCCTTTGCAGTAGAAATATTTCCAGCCTAGTGTTCACAACCATTATTTTGGAAAGCAAATTCTGTGGAGATGCAGGTTAATTAGCCTCCACCATGGTCAGGCAGTCAGTTTGACTGTCAGAGATGGTCAGAGAAGGGACTTGAACCCAGGTTTCCTTGGCTCTGAGGTCAATTCTTTAGTCACTTTTCCATGCCATTTAATAAATATAACATCATTATATTTAGAATGAAGGAATCTTGCTTTCCATTAACAGAGATAATTAAGAGTTGACTGCATTTGAGCACTAGAAAAGAGAAATCATCACGTGTAACTATGTTATAATTCATCCTTGATGAGATCAGCAAGACTGATCTTTATGTATAAGAAAAAATTAATATATTACTGAGGCATCCTTAAAGAAATAATAATAAAAACTGGAAATATTAAAATTATGTCCAGCAATAAGGGTCCTTAATCAGCTAAAACATTTTTTTTAATAGCTGAGGAGACATATCTCAGAGCTATAAAAGCATTAGTAAGAGATAATCCTGTTGGTATGCATGATAAATAATGCAATTTAAAATGCAATGTGTTGGAAATAGACAGTTTTTCTATCAGTGTTAATGAGCCTACTATACCCGAAATCCATTGGTTAGCCAGATGCTTGTATACCCATAATATGTAATCTACTTGGGAGGACCATTTTTCCTGACTGGAAATTCTTCATTCAAATAGCTAGAAGTGTCCATTGTTAGCTATGGAATTCCCAAGGATAGTGATGGAGCTGGAGGCCTCACTATAATAGCATAAAAATGTTGTAATTGAGTGTAAATAATTTACTTTTATTTGTGTTTTTTTCATTTTTATTATATTAAAAACAAAACAAAAACATCTGTAAGTGGGAGTAAGAATAAATAAAAGTTAAAAGATCTAGAGACTCAGGGACCATAAGTCAGCACCTTGGACCAAAGTAGCTAAAGGCTTAATAACTATTTGGGCATCTAGGTGCTGCAATGGATAGAATGGGCCTGGAGTCTGAAGAAAGGGCATGAAAGAAGATGCAGAAACTACTAAAAGAATGACTTCAGATCAACAACATATTTCTTTATTTTTCCTTTTTTGGAGAAGGGAAGGGAGGGCAATTGGGGTAAGTGACTTGCCCAAGTGTAAAGTGTCTGAGGCTGGATTTGAACTCCCGTCCTCCTGACTCCAGGGCCGGTGTTCTATTCACTGCACCACCTAACCCCCCCTCTGCAACATATTTCTATCAAAGATAGGTGAATAGGCCTTTCCATGTTATTCCCTTCAAAAAGTCTTTACATCCTTACTTACAAAGACATAAGTAGTTTCTGTACGTGAATAATGCTCAGTTGATTAGAGTTTTGTAGTAATGAATCCTAGGCTGAGTTTAATTCTTTTCTGAATCTGTGAGTTTTCTCTGTTCCTTGATCATTACAGACCAATGGCTCTCAAATATTTTGATCTCAGAATTTCTTTATTCTCTTAAAAATTATGAAGAGCACTTCCACCCCCCCCAGTTTTACTTATGTGAATCATATCTATTGATATTTAGCCTCTTAGACAGTAAAACATCTTATTATTATAAAATGTTTTGACCTCACAGACTCCTGTGAAAGGGTGTCAGGATCACTCAGAGCTCTCCAGATCCCCCTTTGAGATATACTGCTGCTACAGACTACATTCCCTATCCTCTTGTAAGTGTCTGGCCTCTGAAAATTTTTTCTTCCAGCTACAATTCTTTGGTCTTTTGTACAAAGGACATTCCAGTGTTGGAGAACTATATAGAGACACCCTGACTACTAGGAGCTTCAATTCAACTCAATTCTATTAATGCCATTCAAGAACTATTTATTGAGCAATAATTATATGCAAGGCACTGTGCTATGTGTCATTATACTTGATATGATTCTCACCCTTAAAAAACCTAAACACATTTAGCCTAGTATATATTGATCAACACTTAAATTTATATTCTGAAATAGAATTTTTAAGCACTTTATGTAAGTGTTGGTGGTAGATATTTAACCACATGTTGTGATTTAAGGAACAGATATCACTAAGCCTCAGTATTAACCACAGCATTTGCTTATTTCTCAATAACTAACTGGTTTATTAAAGTATCAACATTCCCAGATTCACATGAAATGTATAAGTATATAGCCTATGACTAATGGGAAAATATAATATGAACCTCAAGTAAGCAGCCAGGCTTTATAATTTGAAGAGAGAATTGCATCTGTGGTAAAGGGATGAGAAATGACGAACTGAACGGATGGGTGATGGTGTCTTGGAACAAATATTCAATCCTCTCTTTCCATTGCATTACGATTCAACTATTTAATATCTCAGAATCTAGAATTATTTCCTGATGGTCTCAATCCTCCCTCCTTCTTGAACTGCATATGGGCACACGTGCGTGCACACATACACACACACATACATTGGTATAACTGATTTTGGTGGCAAGATGATATCAGTCAGTAGCATAAACTTATGGAAACAATACTAGTGGATATATTTGTAATCATACATACGTTTTAGAGATAGTATTTTCAGGTACAAGAGATAGAGGCTTAGTATACAATTACTGGTTAGCATAGGAATGAAGTCAGAAGACCTGGTTTTGAATATCCTTTTAGACACTTAATAGCTGTGTGATGATAGGCAAATTGCTATATCTCACAGAGTCTCAATTTCTTCATCTGTAAAATGAGGATAATAATAGTTCCAGTGCCTACCTCACAGGGCTGTTGAAAGGAAAGTGATTAGCAAGCCTTAAAGTGTTATTCAAATGTGAGCTGTCACTGTTAAATCATATCTAAGGTCTTTGCCAGCTCTGTGATTCTGTGCCTTTATGAAATAAGCCTTGAGATCTCTGGAAGATTAGGCATTTCAACAGATGTTTATTAAGCACCTACTATGTGTCAGGACTGGAACTAGGCATTAAGGAAGCAGAGACAAGAAACAAAACTATCCCTGCCCTCAAAGGGTTTACATTATATTTTATGAAATAAAGTTTTGTGGAATTGAATTGAATAATAGAGGCATAATATCCAAAGGAAGAGAGATGATATTCTTACTGTTCTCCTAGGAGAAATTATTCCTAGAACATTAGATTTAGTTCCAAGTACAATATTTTAAGAAAGGCATTGACAAACTATAGAATCTATATCTAGAAAACTTTGTAACCATCAAATGACTCAAAATAAAAAATGGAAGTGGTTTTAGAAATGGAAATGAAGCTAAAGATGATGCATTACTATTGGTATTGCTGCTAAACCATAGGGACCCCTGGGATTTTCCATCTGATTTACAGTTGAAACTTCCTATATGTGTTATCTACCTATATAAGAATAGGAGTTCCTTGAGAGCAGGGACTGTTTTACTTTTCTATTTGCGTTCCCAGAACACAGCAGGGTTTTTTTTTTTGCACATAATTCACACATAAAGCATATTTTTTTTCATTCATCCGTCAATTAATTCATTCATGAGAAGAAAAGTATGGATGAGATCACAAAGGGATTAGAGATCACACTGTAGGATGACCTGCTTTATCACTAGATATTTTTAGTTTACAGAACTATCTTTCTTAAACTCTGATGACAAAAATTCAACACAGTACTCTAAAGGGTCTGAATAAGGAAAAGTAAAGTAGAACTATCACCTCCTGATTCATGGAAGCTATAACCCTCTTAATGCAGCCCAAGATCTCATTAGCCTTTTAGATATCATATCACTCTGCTGACCCATATTTACCTGGCAGTCTACTAAAATCTCCAGATATTTTTCACAGCTCCTTTCTATCAATGCCTTCCTGTACTCGTGAAGTTGATTTTTATGCTCCAATGTAAGAGTTTACATTTATTCCTGTTGATTTTAATTTTATTAGATTCAACCCCAAACTCTGACTTGTCATGATGCTTTTAGATGCTGATTCTGCCCCTGACTGTGTTAGCTTTCCATATAAGCGATCATCTGCAAATTTGATAGACATACTTTGTGTGCCTTTATTCATGCTATTTATATAAATGTTAAATGGTGTCGGGTCAAGCACAGATCACTGGAGACTCCACTGAAGAACTCCTATCCTGATGACATTGAACCATTAAGAACTACTCTTTGAATGTAGTCATCCAATTAGTCCAGAATCCATCTAATTATATTATTATCTAATCTACATCTGATCTTCAGATGCAAAACAAATATATACCTCCATTTAAGCTTTAGACATATTTGTTCTGTATTACATCTCATGACTTCAAAATAGAGGCTCTAACTTCTTCTTGCTAGCTCTTTGCTTTATTATTACAGCCTACCAAATTGAAAGCTCACTTCTGAATTAAGGAGACATCATGTCTTTAAAAAGGCTGCCCTACTTTGTCATCTTCTGAGGAGAGTTTCTTTAGGTTGTGGGAAAGGCTGTGACAAAATATGACTATAATGGACTGCCTTTGTCTCCCTCTTTGAGGTAAGAGAGAAGTGCTATGGTGCATATAGGCACAAATTTTATTGGAATAAATTATTTATTTATTATTATGAAGTGTATTAGAAAAAAGACCCTGAACTTGAATTTAGATGACTGAGATCAGATTCCCAACTCTAACACTGACTAACTGTGCGATCTGGGGGAAGTTATTTAATCTCTCTCTGAATTTCTTAAAACCATAAAATTGCAGAGTTGGAAAGGACTTCAGAAGTTCTCTCTTCCACTCTGTGCCCAAAACACAAATCTAATATATAACATCCTCAACAAGGGGTCATTTATCTACTATTCTTTCAGGGATCAGAAACTCACCAGTTACCAAGGAAGCCCATTCCAATTGTCAATAATAGTAATTGCTAGAGAGTTCTTCCTTGTGTTGTGCTGAAATTTACTGCCCTATAATTTCTACCCTTTAGTCTTATTTCTGCTCCTTGGTGAGTCGGTCAGAAGAAATCTAATTTTTCTTCCTCATGGTAACCCTTTAAATGAATGAAAGAAGTTTCATCTTTCTGCTAAATCATCTAAACCTTCCCATTTCCTTCCAATTTTAACTAGTCCATCAGCATTGTTTAGGCAAATAATATGTCTGAAATTGGTAGCTATGGGAAATATTGGGAGATGTCAGTGGTGGGATTTGTCAGTGTGTCAGAGCAGAGAGAGGCAGGTGATGGTCAATGTAGAAAGCTAAGGGCCAAAACTCAAGGGGTTAGAGGCAAGAGTCATCACATCAGTGGAGATAGCAAGAGTTGAAGTTTGTAGAATAGGGTGAATGCCCTGGATTTTGATAGACTGGAGCAGACACTGAGCCAAACATGAAGTGTTAGGATAAATAAAAAGTGTTAGAAAACTTGGGGAAGATCAAATCAAAAAGGGCCCTAGAGTGCATTACTTTCTTTTTATAGGGTGGTCAATCTCCTATGAGCACACATTCTGATGGGATATTCCATTTATTTACTTTTAGTTTACAACATTCAGTTTCACAATCCCTTGAGTTCCAAATTCCCCCCCCCCTTCCTCTCTTCCCCACATGGTGGCATGCAATCAAATATAGGTTCTATAAATTAAACATTAATCATGTTGTAAAGAAGGATTATAACCAATGGAGTGAACAATGAGAAAGAAGGGGCAAAATAAAACAAAGCATAAAAGAGAGAGAGCAAGTAGTTTGCTTCGATCTGCATTCAGACTCCACAGCTCTTTCTCTGGATGTGAATATCCCTTTGAATCATGAGTCTTTTGGAGTTGTCTTCTAACCTTGTATTGCTGAGAGGAGCCCGGTCTATCAAAGTAATTATTTATAGATAAGATGTGTCTGTAATTGTGTGCAAAGTTCTCTCGGTTCTACTCTCCTCACTCAGCATCAGTTTATATAAGTCTTTCCAGGCTATTATGAAGTCTGTCTGCTCCTCATTTCTTATAGCACAACAGTTTTCCATTACATTCATATACCACAACTTGTTTAGCCATTCCCCGATTGATGGACATCCCTTTGATTTCCAGTTTTTTACCAACACAAAAATAGCTGCTACAAATATTTTTGTACATATGGGTCCTCCTCCCACTTGTATGATCCCTTTGGGATACAATCCTAGAAGTAGTATTTCTGGGTTAAAGGGTATGCATTTATTTATAGCCCTTTGGCCATAGTTCCAGATTGCTCTCCAGAATGGTTGGATCAGTTCACAACTCCACCAACAATGCATTATTGTTCCAATTTTTCCACATCCTCTCCAGCATTTATCATTTTTCTGTTTTGTCATCTTAGCTGATCTGACCAGTGACGTGTGGTACCTCAGAGTTGTTTTGATTTGCATTTCTCTAATCACTAGTGATTTAGAGCATTTTTTCATATGCTTATAGATATATTTAATTTTTTCCTCTAAAAACCACCTGTTCACATCCTTTGACCTTTTATCAGTTAGGGAATGACTTATATACTTATAAATTTGACTCAATTTTCTAGATATTTTAGAAATGAGGCCATTATCAGAGACACTGATTGTAAAAATTCTTTCCCAATTTTGGCTTTATTTGTAAAAAAACTTTTCAGTTTAATGTAATCAAAGTTATCCATTTTGTATTTTGTAATGCTTTCTATCTCTTGTTTGGACATGAATACTTCTCTACTCCATAAATCTGACACGTAAACTATTCCTTGCTCTCCCAGATTGCTTACAATATCACTGTTTATATCTAGATCATGCACACATTTAGACTTTATTTTGGTATATGGTGTAAAATATTGGTCTATGCCCAGGTTCTGCCATACTATTTTTCCAGTTTTCTCAGCAGTTTTTGTCAAATAGCGACTTCTTATCCCAGAAGCTGGAGTTTGGGTTTTTCAGACCATGATTATTATAGTCATTTACTGCTGTGTTTCATGTACCTAATCTATTCCAATGACCCACTACTCTATTCCTCAGCTGAGTAGTTTTGATGACTGTTGCTTTATAATACAAATTAAAATCTGGTATGTCTGGGCCATCTTCCCTAACATTTCTTTTCATTAATTCCCTTGATATTCTGGACCTTTGTTCTTCCAGATGAATTTTGTTACTATTTTTTTTCTAGCTCTATAAAATAATTTTTTTTTCATAGACTGATTGGTATGGCACTGATGGGATATTCTTTATGGAATTTTTATAGAGGTCATTCACCCATCAATATGCTATTCTGCCAGATGTGAATATCTGTGTCAGAGGTTCTCAACCATGTGTATGTGTATCCTATAAAGTATGAGAAGATTGTCAAGGAGGCATGGGAAATATTGGCTAAACAACCATATTTTCCTGGTGATGACTCAAAAATCTTACCCTGATGCCTCATCATGATGTGAAGGGAACCTAAGTTTCTTGGAGGTTATACCAGGAGAGCACTAGTTCTGGAAGGTTCTTCACACTGGAAAAGATTCAAGTAAGTCTCTTAGAACCGAAGGACTGTTTCCTAAGAACTGGATTATTAGCTAATTATAGAGAGACATGTCATATCATAAAACAGTACAGGCTAATATGAGTAAAAATGACATTCAGTTAAACTAAGTCATCCCACAGGTAATCAAGGATGAAAACAGCCCTACAAACAGAAGAAAAAAATGGAAAAGATTTTTAAAAAGTATCAAAATAAAATGTTTTATCCATCAAGGACAGTTGAACCACCACTCTTTTTTCCATTTACTTTTTTTTTTTTTTGCCTTTTGGGGGGCAATTGGGGTTAAGTGACTTGCCTAAGGTCACACTGCTAGTTTTTGTGTTAAGTGTCTGAGGCCGGATCTGAACCCAGGTCCTCTTGAATACAGGGCCGGTGCTCTATTCACTGTGCCACCTAGCTGCCCCTGAACCACCACTCTTGAACCCTATCACCGCAGTCCCTGAGGTGCTCACAAAAGGAAAGAGGGCACTAGAGAAATGAAAGACAAGAAAAACAGTCAGATTGGATCAAATATAAATAGAGGAGCTTCATGCTTGAGGCAAAATAATTGTTAGGCAATATGTAATGGGAATGTAAATTTATGTTGTTGCCATCTTTCTAAGATTGTATTGTGTAAGATCTTCCCTGCCCCTAGGCCCTTTAATAGGTTTAAGTGAACCTGGAGCCTGTGCTGGGAAGTTTGTTTTTCAGGAGATACTTTGTGATTGGGCAGTGAGTCAAGAGGTTTGTTACATTCTCTGACCCAGGGGAAGGCTTTATAAATCCTGATGTGAGACCTTGTTTTGGGGCTCACTTTGAGAAGTGTCGTGTGATTTGACCAGAAGAGACTCTGGGCAGCCGTTGAGAGCCTCCCGGCTTTGAAAAACCCAGATGTTGATGCTTACCTCTCTGGTGACTGACTATGTATGGATATAATGTTTGGACAGTTGGAGGCCTGTCTGCTTGAAATGTTTCTCTGTCTTGTAACTTCTGCTTGTAATCTCTGTATACTCTGAAGTTTGGGGTGCTGACTTTTCCCCCTGAACTAGGTAAATTATATATTTCATTGATTAAAGCAAGTTTGTTAACCCATTTTGAGTTGCTTTCCTTTAGAAAAGCAGATCTAAGAACCTGTGTTGGCAGCCACCCTGGGGATGCTGGGGTGCTTGCTGCAACATAATACGGCATCTAAAGGAGGGGAAGATGCCAAAGGTATGGGAATAAGCCCTAATAACTTAGAATTTATTAATACTAAAAAATAGACCCATATGCATACTCTTCCACACAAACAAGATCTTTATGAGAATTATCTATACATGGATTGAGGGCATCCTCAATGACAGTATTCGTAGAAAAAATGAGAAGGCTTTTACAACAGATAGTCAGAAATGGACCACACCTTTAACATTTCACAATTGACTGAAAGACATAGAGAATATACCTATTTAGCTTTCTGTTTATTGAACATTAGAAAGTATATGATTTGGGGCTGCTAGGTGGCGCAGTGAGTAAAATGCCAGCCTGGAGTCAGGAGGACCCTAGTTCGGTTCTGGCCTCAGACACTTAACACCCATGCAAAAAAACTAGCTTGTAACCTTGGGCAAGTTATTTAACCCCAATTACCCTCCAAAAGGCAAAAAAAAGTATATGATTTAGTAGGAAAAAGCCCCTGAGCTTTGTAGGGTTTTTTTTTTTTTTACAGCAAGGCATATCTCATTAATTTATCAAAATAATCTAGATTTCCTTTCATATCAAGTAAGGGGGTATGATAAGGTTTTCCTGAAGGCCAAGGGATGTGGAGAGCTTTGCTCTCTAGAAAAGGAGCCACTTAATTAATTCTCCTATGCATATTGTTTTTGTAATTTGCACAAAGTCTCCCCTTACCACTTTAATACTGGCATAATTGGTAGACTCTGTCATATTCCCTACAAGATCTGACATTGTTCATGCTTAGCGCAATAATTGGAATTTGGGAAAGGATCCATACTGGAGAAAGAGAGATAAATCAGAATCCAAAGGAGTATTAACTAAAATGGGTGGTGGTCTCGGATGGTGAATGTGGATTTCTCTGAGGTGTCAAAATCCAAGAGATTGAGGCAGAGTGGGATACAGTGTGCATAAATGGTTCTTCAAGCTCGGGATAATTGCTAGATCATTCAGCATGACACATGATACCTAAAGTGTCAACTCAAGTTTTCTTCTAAGACCTCAGCCTCTGATGGCAACTGTGTGAACTGCCTTCTCAATTTTATGTGTGAGCATAGTCTTAGCCAAGATCTGTTGAATCCCCTCCTGACTCTTACTTCAACTGCAGCAATTGTAGCTCAGCTTATCAATTCATTAGATAACTGTGCTACTCAACTTTTTATCTTAGAGAAAAAAGGAAATATTTCTCATTTCAAGTGAATTGGGGCCATGACTAGGTCTATAGCTCTCTACCTTGTAAGTTCTAAGTTCTAAAGGTGAACAATTTAAGACATCAGTGAGAACTTCATTTGATAGGGTTCTTCTAATGGTATGAAAGTCTTAAATATTGATTCTTAGTGGTGGAGACTAGTTCTATTGTGAGAAGCTCCTACGCCCCTGCTTTGCCAGGATGGATGGAAAATTCTTGGAGAGAGAGCCAGACTGCACCCAGTTTTTAGGACGATCAATCATCTGGGTGACCATAGCCTTGAGTAACATGTGAAGAATTCAGTGAATTTTCATCTGATTTCAGTCAATCAAGTAATAAGCTTTGACTAAGTGCTTACTATGTCCCATGCCCTATGCTAAGTATGGGAGATACAAAAAAAGACAAAGCTCCAAGTAAAGTTTAAATTCTCATGGGGGAGATAACATAAATAGGCATCTACATTAATAATAGTTAACATTTCTATAGCATCTATTATGTGCTGAGCACTATGCTAAGAGCTTTACAAATACTATCTCATTTGATTCTCAAAGCTTCCCTGGGGGGGAAGTGCTATTATTTTTATATTATTTTACAATTTTTACAAATGCAGAAACTGAGGCAGAAATAATTAAGTGACTTGCACAGGGTCACACAGATGTTGAGCGTCTGACACTAGATATGAATGTTCTATACACTGTATATATAAGATATACATAGAACAAATGGAAAGTAACCTTGAAGAAGAAGACATCAGGAATTGAGTGAACCATGAAAAGCCTCCTGCAGAAAGTGGCATTTGAGCAGTCTTGTTTTGTGGAAGGAATCTGCTAATTATTGATCCAGCAAAACAGAAGCAGTGGAAAGTCCTTGAGGTCAGGGACTCTGTTTTATTTGTCACTGTATCCCAAAGCATTATCATAGTGGGCATTGATTCATTATTTATAGAATTGATTTGATACCCTCTCATGATCCTTGGCTGCTTATGAACTTCCATCTTATAGTCATTTCTGAATGCTGTTGTTATGTTGGCAGCACCCTGAGGCATCTTGCCATTGGCTCTCTGAATGTGTTACAACTTCGGGGTTTTACTGTCATGTGAAAAATGAAGATCACCTTATGCCATGTGATATAAAATACTACCACAACTCCTGTGCTTCCTCCTGATGGATTTTTAATGGCATACTCCCTCAAGGAGGTGTTTTTTTCCTCCCATTTCCTTTTCAGGTTCTCCTTGTCTTTTAATATATGAGCAGTATAAGCCTGAGCAGGGGTTAATGAGTCTCAGTTGATTTTCAAACATTGTGGAACAGTGAGTTTTCTGTTTTTTTTTTTTTATCCTGATGACAATAGTTCTATGTTCATATGTAAAAGATATTATATGATATTATTCATATCATGGATCAACATACATTATAACATTAATAGTCAAAAGGACTCTTTTAATTTCTTTTTATTAATTAATTCTTTTTAAAATTTATATTATAAAGCAAGTATTTCCATAACATGGTACATAAAAAAATGATTGCACATGAAACTGCAAATCCACTATGCATAACTTGCTATTCTATTTAAATACACGACATTATCATGTAAGTTTCCTTTTCTCCCCCTTCTCCCCCTACCGCCCAATCCTTTAATTTCAATGACATGTAGTGGTGCCATCTCTCTCTGCTCAGGGGCTTGTCTTGAACATTATAATACATTTATTTAATTCAAAAGAGATTTAATATAAGTTTCACACACAAAGTAATGCTATAACCTGTCACTCAAACATAACCATTGTGACAGAGACTATCATGATACAAAAGGCCCAGGCACATGATAGATGATTTTCTGATTTTCTTCACTTTTGGCCCACTATGGAACACATTGTTTATATAGTATTCCTTAGAAGGGTGGTATCAAGTTTGAATAGAAATAAAGGTCACTAAACTATACATGAGGACTGCTTATTGACTAGAAAACCCAAGCCACCTGTTAATATTATGTATGTATTGCAGTGTTGTTATTTATTTTGTTAATTAATATTAATAATTAATATTCCCCAATTATATTTAATCTGACTTGGGTATTCTCTCTCATTAGAATGTAAATTCCATGAAGGCAGAGACTGTTTTTTTATAATTGTTCTCTATCCTTCTATATAATCTTTGTTCTTTATAATATCAGAGATTAGTATACTTCCTGAAGCATAATAAGTGCATAATAAATGCTTGTTAATTGCTGATTGATTTGTTGTATTAAGTGCTGGAGGCATTGTCCTTGTCATTGTGATATTTATAGTCTAATTTGGGACATAACATCAAGAAATAAATGTAACAACAACAACAACAAAAGCAAAGATATATGACAAATGCACAAGGGAGGCACTACCAAAGTCCTAGGGGAAGTATGAAGGGGTAAAGGTCATTATTCATTGGATATATAAAGAGGAGATTTTCTTTTACATCTTATTTTTTCCCCCTTTTCATAACCACTGTGGCAGTAGCAAGAATACTTGACTAGGTGAAGGGGAGAGGCAGGGGTATCTAGTTTCAGGTGTGTGATTAAATTTCTGTGTCACCCAAGACAAGTCACTGAACCTCCCTGGGACTTAGTTTTCTCTTTTGTAAAATGAGCAGCTCAGACTAGATGATCTCAATTGTCTCTTCCCATACCAATGTCCTATAACTTTGCACATTGCTCATTTTTCCATTTCTCCTCCAAGGCTGATTCCATGCCTGCCCCATAGTGAGTAGATGCTTAATGAAGGCTTGTTGATTGTTTGATTGTATGTAGGCAGTTAAAAACATTACAGAATAAAGATATATAAGCATGTGTGTCCAAGGTTCGCAAATCACAAGTCACTTCTAATCTTGATTATGGAGATACCACTGGTGGAGACCCTTGTCCATGAGTCCCATTCACATTCTAAATTGCTTGAAGAAAGAGGTTGCATTCTTTTACCCTCTTATCTACTTAGAGGTAACTAGGTGACATATACACTAGGCTGGGAGTCAGGAAGAGCTGAGTTCAGAATGTGTGTGTGTGTATGTGTGTATGTGTGCATGTGCTTGTGAATGAGCACAGACACTCCTGTCATCTGTCAAATACAAGATGAAGGCAAACAATATCTTTGGGTCTCTCCCTTGTTTTGCTTGTGACAAATCTTTTAGTATCAGCATTCTTTCTCTCCCTGACTCCCATTCTCTCTGGCCTGACATTATCACTTCTACTTATCACTATATATGTCTATTGGTTTTGACACTTCATTTTTTTCTAGTTACTCAAAAGGGTGAAGGAAAGTAGATGAGGTAAATATCTCAGCATTTACTACATAAATCCAAACATTTGTTGTGTTGAGATACATGGCACAACTCGACAATATAAGTAGCCCTGCTCTCTCTAAGCTGTTGATTGTGAAATTTAGATTTCTGAGCAATAACCAGTGTTGGAGAGATGGGAAGGAAAAGGAATAAACATTTATTTATTAGTGCTTATTTTGTGTCAGGTACTTTTTGCTAAATGTTTTACAAAAATTATTTCATTTTATCATCACAACTCTGTGAGGTAGATCTTATTAGCCCTATTTTACCATTGAAGAAAATGAGGCCAACAGAGATTAAGTGACTTGCTCAGGGTTACACAATTATTAAGTGTCTGAGGCTAGATTTGAATGCAAGTATTCCCAGTTCAGGCCTAGGGCTCTAACCATTCATTCTGCCACTGATATCTTAGTTGTAAATGGAATAAGGAAGTAAGGAATCTTTTCATGGCATGGAATACTATTGATCAGATTTCTCTATTTTGGACATGGAAGGACTAATATATAAGAAATCCTAGAAGTTAGATGATCTCCCCCGAACTACTCAGTCTGTTCCAAAGAAGTGATTTTTAATATAGGGTGAGCCCAGCTTTCAGGGAGGAGACTATATTTAGTCTTTAGACTGTATTTAGTAAGTAGTGTTTGAAAGTAGAATTATGCTGCCAGTGGTTGTCCAGCTTTAGGAAGATACTATCCTCTCTACCAGATAAGGGGAGAACAGGCTTTCAGACTTACTTTAGTAGCACAAATGCTTCTCTAGAAATCAGAAATCTATAGCTCTGGGTGCTCAAAAGGCACAAAATACTAATCACAATCCTAAGGAAAGCACTGTATCATTCCATTGCTTTCCATATATAGATCTCTCTCTGGCTCTGCTTCCTAACTCCTGCTTTGGGTCAGGTCCCCAGAGAATTGTTGAATTCTTTCCCCCTTGGAATTCTACAGGTAACCCTTAGGAATTGGGATTGATCTCTAGCATCATTGTTTTTTTTTTTTTTTAAAGCAATAGGGGTTAAGTAACTTGCTCAAGGTTACACGGCCAATTATTTCTGGGTGTGGTGCTGAGTATCTGAGCCCGGATTTGATCCAGGTCATCCTGACACTGGAGCCGGTGCTCTTATTCGCTGAGCCACCTGGCCGCCCCTTAGCATCATTGTTTATGAGCCTTGATCTTGCATGTCTCTCCAATATGATTTTTGTTGGGTCATTTCAGTAGTGTAGGAGTCTTTGTTGACCCCATTTGGAGTTTTCTTAACAAAGATATTGGAGTGGTTTGCCATTTCCTTCTCCAGCTCATTTTATAGATGAGGAAACTGAGGCAAACGGTTAAATGACTAGCCCAGGGTCACACAGCTAGTAAATGTCTGAGGTCAGATTTGAACCCAGGAAGATGAGTCTTCCTGACTCTAGGCCTGACACTTTGTCCACTGCACCCCCTGTAGAAGTATCATACATTTATGGACATACGGTGCCTGCTTGGGGGAGCCCTCCCCTGCTCACAGAAGTTCTTACCTTACTAGCTATCAGGAAAGAGCAAGAGAGATGGTGTGCTTGACCATTTTGTAAGTACATTCAGTTTTATTAAAAACTTTTCCTCATCATGCAGTAAACCAAAGGGAAACAGTGAGATGATATCTGAAAGTGTTCTGGAAGTTCCCCTCTTTGTGTGATGAGAGTAGGGGCATGAAGCTTTTTCATTTAAACAGGGCATATTGTGTTTGCTCTAAGAATTGGCTTGTTGTTGAGCAGTCCCTTATTATATGAACTTAAGAACTCTCTGTAGTGAGTGATCTTGAGGCATTTTAATCTCTTACTACTGAATTATAGACAGTTGTTCCCTTAGCCTAAGCTCCAGCAGCAATTCCAGAACA
Organism: Petaurus breviceps papuanus; assembly: GCF_028583685.1. Lineage (NCBI taxonomy): Eukaryota > Metazoa > Chordata > Mammalia > Diprotodontia > Petauridae > Petaurus > Petaurus breviceps. The sequence continues at coordinate 25,944,363 of NW_027185863.1, read as the reverse complement.
GCGATTCCAAAGAGGCCTTGTCTCACCAATTATATTTGTGCCTGTTTCAGGCTTGGGGCCTAATGTTGAGAGACTTTAGCATTTCATCTCTTGAGTTTGCTAGTGTGTTTCAGAGCTCACACTCCACTTAAATATATACCTGCAGAGGTACTGTGTAGAACCCCAAACATGACATGATTCTTTCTAGGAAACCTAAATTATTTAGCAATATAACATATGCAACCTATAATATGAAACACATTCCCCCAAATAGTCTTTGGTTTCCTTATATACCCTTTTCTCTGTGAATTTCTACTGAAACTTTCCCCCTTCCAGATCTTAAAGACCTATACAGAATAGTTCTTGCTAATATTTTCTACAACCTTTGATATGAAAGGTGAATGAAATAACCAGAAGGTTTTGGCAGTGCCAAGCAATATTTAATGGTTTGTCCAAAGGCCCTTATAAGTCTGTCAAAGTACCGAGGATTTCTAATGTCATTGTGATGTTCCATCCATCAGGCAGTGTTACTTTTATGGAAGCTAAATATTTCACAGAAATTGTTTATAATGAAACATTAATTGGCTGCACTTAAGCCCTGCCATTTTATGAGATTGTATGGTGCATAGTATGAGAAGTTATTTCTTATAAGAACAATTTTTAATTTTAGTAATATGTCCTGAAGATGTCTTACAAGGGCAATCAGGATTTAGCCAGGGGGCTAAGTGGGAGGTTATAATGTACAAGGTGAGTCTTCAGAGACTCTGAAAAACCCATTAACGGATAAGCTATTAATGTTTTTTTTTTTAAACCAGCTTCAGTGCATAGAAAGACCCCCAAGAAACCCGTCCACATTATGAAATATTTCACAGAAACCCATTTTTAAAAATAGAAGAATGCTAGAAATGAATTCTTGAGGTGGGAGCTGAATAAGTACCTGGTCTCATGGGCAAACTGTGGATTTTCAAACGTATAAAAGAAAATTCTTCTTTTAGATTCCACTTACCAGACAAGAAAATAGAACAAAATCTCCTGACATCCAATTTGCAAATCTTTTTTCTTAGTTTTCTTTCTCTCTGACTTCATTTCCTTTTTTCTTTCCATTGCTCTTCCTGCTTCCACTTAACTTCAATATGTTTTAAAGCCTTCATCTTTAATCCTTCTATTTGCTCTCATTTTTTCTCTTAACATTCATTTAACATTATATATGACATTTACATTATGCATTGTCATTGTGTTGGGTAAAAGTCATTTTTATCATCATTTTTACCTGATGCCCTACTCCAGTGTCCAATCATATCATAGAGAAGGTATTGTACCAGAAAGTGACACTAGTGCATTGTATTTTCTGAAGAACTTTCTAAACTGGAGAAACTTCAGATATTCTAAACTCAGAGAAATTCATCACTAGAAAATCACTTGTCGGGTGATACTTCTTTTGATCTTCAACAACTCATTCTGCATTGTTTTTGTGATCAATGGCATACATTTGTGAGATGTTGGTCAGGTCTAGAGAATCAGCCTCGGCTCACATAGCAAAAAAAAGCTAATTAGATCACATGGGAATCGAATTCACAGAACTAGCATTGTAAACAACACAGTCTTATTAAAAAGGTCAAGGCCTTCTAGGAGCTTTTTCATCCAAAACTGCAAGATAGACTTCTAAAAGGACAAACAAAATGAAGAAATATTGAACAAATAACTATATTCTTCAATTTAATTCTACATTTATTATGTATCTTTGATGAACTGTTTTCTTTCTACACTCTCTCACTTGGTGACCTCATCATTCCTCATAAGTTTAATTATTACCTCTTGGCAGATGATTCTGGGATCTATACACCCAACCTGGTTTCTTTCCTAAATTCTGCTCCTGTACCTCATCAAGCTCTTATTGAACATTTTAAACTAGATGTCATTTTGACATTTCAGACTCAACATGTCCAAAATAGAATCCATTCTCTTTCCTTCAAACCCACCCCTCTTCTGAACTTAGACCTCTTATTGTTGAGGGCACAATCATCCTTCCAGTCACCCAAGTTTAAAACCTTGGCATCATCTTTGACTCTTCTCTTCTACACACCCCACATTTCCACTCAGTAACTATGGCTGGTAATTTCTTTCTCTCTAACATCATTAGTATTCATTGTATTTTCTCTACTCATGTAACTACCAGTCTAGTTCAGGCTCTCATCATCTCTTGCTTGGATTATGGCCAATAGCCATCTAAGTATCATCCCTTCCTCAAGTCTCTCCTCAGTCCAATCACTCCTCCCTACAGGTGCCAAAGTACTTTTCCTAAAGCACAGTCTGACCATGTCACTCCTTTACTTCATAAATTCCAGTAACTTGATCTGTGCCTCTCAAATCCCCAAGGCATAATGTAATATTTATTTGGCATTTAAAGCTCTTCACAACCTCAGTCATCCCTACCTTTCCAGTTTTCTTATGTTCCACTCCACTACATTCACTATACTATCATTCATACATGCTGTTCCTCACACATGTCTACTCCCCAGTTGTTCCCAATGCCTGGAATATTCTTCCTCCTAACTTTTGACTCAAATTAAGCACCATCTCATCTAGGAGGAAGGACCCTTTTTGGTATAATCTTCTTTTCAACCCAACTTATTATTTCCATCCCCTAGAAGGCTAACTTTCATCAATGTTGTCTATATCTTATATTCACTGTCTCTCGTTAGAATGTATGTTCCATGACGGAAGGGACTGTTTTTGATTGTTCTTTATCTTTTCCATGATTAGTATACTGCCTGAGATATATTAAGCTTGTTGATTACTGATTGATTGATTGTATTAAGTGCTAGAGTTTAGAGGAGGCATTGTCCCTGCCATAGTGATGTTTACAGTCTAGTATGGGATATAACATCTAGAAATAAATGTAACAACAACAGCAACAACAATAAAAGATGCGTGACAAATGCATAAGAGAGGCACTAAGAAAATACTTGGGGGAGTTTGAAGGGGTAAAGGTCATTATTAATTATATAATGAATTATATTATATATTTATATAATTAATTATATTCATAAAGGTCATTATTAATTATATAAGGAGATTTTCTTTTACATCTTAATTTTTTTTCCTTCTCATTACCACTATAGCAATGGAAAGTTTACTGAGCTATGTGTCAGATATATCTAGTCTGGTATGTGAATAACGTGCTGTCACCCTAAGCAAGTCGCTTGACCTCTTTGAATCTTAGTTTTCTCCTTTGTAAAATGAGATCAGACTAGAGGAACTCAATGCTTCTTTCCCATGCTAACATTCTGTGATTTTATGTATAGCTCATTTTTCCATTTCTTTTTCATGAAGGTATGCTTTTTTTTCTTTTTCCCTCAACCCATCCATGTCTTTGTCATACTCATTTTATATTCTCTAATTTCTCTATTTTCTTTTTTGGTCTTTTGAGCTCAACTAATTCTTTCTCTGTCACTGATACTCTTTAGGTGATCACATGAGGGAAAATAAAGCTTTCCTCTGGTAATAACTGACTTCAACAGAGATATGTGAGAGAATATTTTCTTTAATTGGAAGTTGACAGAAGGAGCAGAGGAGGGCTTTGTAGTTTCTTGTAACTCAGTTTCGTTTTAAGATTCATTAATGAATCAAATGAAAAATGACCTCAATACTTGGGGTAGCAGTTTTAGGCAGGGTGACCATAGGCAGTGTACGGGGTGATAGTGGTGGGGAGAGTGATACAGTTGGAGTATCAAGATGCCAGGATTTAAATCCTACTTCCGACACTAGTTGTAACCATGTTCACTTACCTTCTCTAAACCTCATACTACTTATTTATTCATGAAATAGACACGATAATTTCTGTGGTACTTAATTAACTGAGCATCCTTAAGAGTATCAAATGAGATAATGTTTACAAAGTACTTTAAAGCACTATGTAAATATCAGTTATTATTTAAAGTATTGCTTGGTATAGTCATAACTTTCTACAGAAGGACTTCCTTCCTTCATTCTATACAGAACAGCCATTATGCCAGTCTAGTCTATAAGTAATCACCAAATCACAGAAGTGCAAGACACTTTAGCATCAATTTAGCCCAATCCATTCAACCCAATATAATATAGTCCATAGCGTTTGTCCAGTCCTTGCTCAGTCCCTGTGGATGCTGTGCGAAAGGGGTAAAAGAAAAGAGCCCCCTTTTCTAAATAATACTCCTTCAAATCTTTCTATGGCTTCCTGTTTATTGCGGAGTTTGTTTGTCTATCAACCAAGTATTCTATCTTGTACTGCATGATGTGGTGGGAAGAACACTGGGACTGGAATTAGAAGAACTGCTTTCAAGTTTGTATTCTACCATTTACTAGTTGTGTGACTCTATAAGTCAGTTTGGCTTTAATTATTTCCCTCCTCTCTGAAATGGATATAATAATAGTGTCACTGCTTATCTAATGATACTAGTATAAAGATTTAGTAATATAATGTATGAAAAACACTATATAGATTATATTTTAGTTATTATTGTGTGCCTTCATGCCTTTATTCACACTATGTTCTGTGCCTAGAATGCTCTCTCTCCTCTTTGCCTGTTGTAGTCCTGCCCATCTTTTAAAGATCAACTCAAAAGCCATCTACTCCAAAAACTGATCTCATCATTGTACTGTAATGCCAAGAAAAGGCAACTTCCCAAGGTTCAAAATACCAGCATAGGTGCTCTCCATTTTATTCAGTGACCAACCAAGAACAGAGAAGATCAAAACATGACATCATTCCAAATACAGCATTTACTAAGAGTGATTAAATAATCTCCAAGTACAACCCCACCCCAGGACTTTCCAATCATTCAATCAATTACAAAGTCTCTGTTCTAAATACTTCTCCACCCCTAGGCTGTACCTTCATTTGGTCCATCACAAAGCACAAAAAGGTCAAAAGTTCCCCACCCCTGGATCACAATTGAATCTACCCCAGAGTTACATCTAATTTAAGCACAGCACTTAATACCCAAATGGAGGTCTTTTCTTCATCTTGACACAGAGGCAAGTTCTCAGCAATCTTAGTTCCTGGGGAGACAAGGCTTAGCAAGGCCACAAGATACATTGCCAGTCCCTTCATTAATTCATCCTCTGTCTGTAGAACAGTCCTAGAACCCCTGAAAACATTAGCAAAACCCTCTCCCAGGATTTCTGTAAACATACAACAAGAAAATCCTTCTTCAGGGCTTCTGAACCAACAGAAAGGTTCCCAGACCCCTGCAACAACAGCACTGTCCTTCACCAGTGGACAGTATTCACTCTCTGTCTGCAGGACAGTTTCAGGGCTTCTTAACCAAAAGCCAGGTTCCAGGACTACTTCAACAACAGGACTGTCTTTCACAAGTGGACAAATCTGGCAAAACAACATCAAAACAGACAGACAAAATACCAGCAAAACAGCCATGTCTCCTCAGTCCTTGGCAGCTCAGGGGGCAGGTCTCAAAAGTCCAGGGCGATTCAAAGTGTCCCCCAGCAATCCTTCTCAGTCTCTCTCTCTGCCTCCACGAGGTGCTGCTTCCAAAAAGTTCTTCTGCCTCTCTCTTGTCTCTCCAAATCTATGTCACCAGCTCCTCCCAGTTCAGGACTCTCTTTTTACATCAACAAGTCCATCCCACAGGTGGGATTAACAAGCTCTGGGTTTTAACACAATCAATTTGAAAACCAAGCCAATACAGGGGAATCCTTAATTGCCATTACTATCACAATCATTTGTTGATTACTTTTCCATCTTGAAAACTTCACTTTGCACTTAAAAAATTTCTAATGCATTTATCTATATTCTATCCAATTTATATACTATATTAATAAGCACCATGTGGGCAATTACCATGTCTTATCTTAATCTCCTCTCCTCTAATATTTAGTACAGTGTTTGGGACAAAGTAGGCACTCAAAAAATAATTGTCACTGTGTGTTACACTGAATGCTACCCTAGATTCAAAGTATATTTTGTGTGTGTTTGTGTGTATGTGTATTTGTGCGTGTGTAAAGATCTACTTAAACCATAGCTCATGAGCTCCCACCAATGTTTCTTTTGCCATTCTTTTAGAAGACACATCAGTCAAAGTAAAATATATTTAATCAAACAATATGACAAAATAAGGGGACAAGAAGATACTACTCCCTGATTATATATCCTTCAAGTGTACAGGGATTCACTTCCCAACAAAAATTTCACACAGGTAATGCATGTGATTAGGATATCCACATGTCTGAGGCAATTCATGGTTGAAGCTTCTGGTGTTCTCTGGTGATATTATCAGACAAGATCCTTTCTTCTCTGAGATGGGGCTCTCTGCTGATCTGTTCTGTATGCCAGAAAGTTCCACTGTTATTGTTGCCACTTTTTACTGGGTGATTCTATTTCTCATGATCATTTTTGTTATAGTCTTTTCATTTTTGTATATTGTGTGGCCTCTCCCCACACACTAAATGAAAGGGTCTGTCATCACTTTATCTTCATAATTCAAGGTGCCAGTTTTCGCTCTTTTGTGACACATACCCCTTTGATAGCCATATCCAGACAGCTAGCTAGTCAAGTTTTAATTTCTTACTGTGCTCGGGTTTCCTGATCTCAGTCTCTTTACTGAGTTTGGAATGGTATAATGGACAGAGTGATTCATTTGGTGTAAGAGGACCTGGGTTCAAATTTTGATTCCATCAGCTTATTAGTTGTATGATTTTGGATAACTCACTACATTTCTCTGGATCTCTGTCCTCCTCTTTAAAATAAGAATATTGAAATCAACGTTCTCTAAGGTTTCTTCTATCTCTAAAGCTAATGGTCCTAAACTTCTTATAAAATCCCATCATATCTTGGTTGTTATTCCAGGTCCTTTCAAAAATATTATCTGGAATCCCCTTGGCCAAACTGCCAAGGAGCAAAGGTGGGGCTATAGTGAAGGAATTTCTTTAAATTCCATCATGCCATCATTTTTTCATGCAAATTAACTAAAGAACTTTGTTTAAAAGGACCTGTTGAGTGACTTTTATACTTGTTTCTGATTCTCTACATTCCTGTGAAATGCAAAATTGTTGGTCTCCCTCCATGTATAAGTGTGTCGAATAAACTTCCAGATTCTATGGGCTTAAGCACAAGAATTGGAAAATTATCTGTGGCAAAAGTCGGTATATCTATTACTTATTCAAAAGACAGAATCTGCCTGCCATTAAAGAAACCCAATGTGGCCTTTTGCTTCTTAGTTGTTAAATGCTCCAAGGCAAAAAATAGAACCTGAGACACCAAAATAGAGCCCAACATTATTCAAACATCTGGTTCATCAAGATGACGTTTATGAGATGCAGATTTTTTTCTCCCTTTTTTAATGGAGTGGAGAAAGAATTCATTTCACAGCTTTAAAATGTCAGCTACTAGCATTACTAGCATTGCTCATAATACTCAAAACAATGTAAACAGGAAAACAAACTCATTTATATTAATAAAACATCTTTGTAAATATTTCACATTTTGATGATCTGAGTGACTCCCTGAGGGTTACTAGTAATATAATGTGAAGAAGATTCTTTCCCCAGATGTCTAGCTCCAGGGAATAGTATACCTTTTATTCATTCTCCAGGCTATAAAGTTTTATAAGCAGGAAGAGCTATTATGTGCAGGACTACATTATAAATGAAGATCCCAAGAGTTGGGGCCTCATCCCCATTTTTATTTTAGATTGGAAAAAAGTTCCCTTATATAGGAGAACTTGTGTGTCTGAGACTCAGAGGAATGGAAGGATGGTTTATCATAGTTATCATGTCAAATGCTACTCTCATTCCATTTGCAAGTTTGGACACAGAAATAGAAACAATGTGATCCCCAAGAATCAATATTTCCATAAATTGTCATTAAACATGGTACTCTTGGCTCTACCTCATCTATAAGTAGAAGATAACAGTTTCCAGGCTTAGTTGTCAGTGAGAGATCATATAATTGTCTAGGTCATTTTGTCCCTGAGTAAATGAATATTTCATTCATTTTTGCCTCATGCTTCTGGGCAAGGTGCATTCTGCTTATAGGTCCAAAAGATAGCCATCTGGTTTGGTTTATCTCCCTATGTCCCAGGCTGAAACTCTCACTCTTAGACTCATACTTTTGAATTGAGTTGTATCACCTCCCCAAAAGCTCTGCATTGAAATGCAATTATGTTATCTAGTAGTCAGATACTACTAACCTGTTCTTGTATTAACCCAGACTAGCATATCAGATTAGCTAGCAAATATTAATCTATATTAGGATTACCTGCAAGATAGTCTTTAAAAGATGTTAATAGCTGAGATAACTTTGTTCCATGACCCTCTCTTATCGATATCAAGCCTGGCATAAAAAAGGAGATATTCACTCACCAAAGGTGCTTGTTATCGTTATTGATCTTGTCCATTACAGAGTACAAATGGAAAGGTCTTCCTTACTGATGATGAGGTTCTCCATAAGACAACATGTTTGTTGGCTAGTCTTTGATGGAAAGGTCTTCCTTACTGATGATGAGGTTCTCCATAAGACAACATGTTTGTTGGCCAGTCTTTGATGGAAAGGTCTTCCTTACTGATGATGAGGTTCTCCATAAGACAACATGTTTGTTGGCTAGTCTTTGATATGTATAGATGGACAACTCCTAGTGCTATCTATGAGTAAATATATCTTAGTCAGACACTATAAAAAGATAATAAACTGTGTCAGAAGAGAACACGAATAAGGGTGGGAGGAATTGCCTTGCAAAAATGGTAAATGTATTCAATGACTCCAAACATCTCCATGAAGAACAATCCCACCATTTTTTAACATCAATAATTTCTAGTGATTACATATAGCTGTTAGTCATGGAATATGAAAGCCTATAAAGAGTGCTATGGAGTGGTACACAGTGGGCATCAGTATCCTGCAACATATTATCAGTAATCAGATACACAGAAAAAGAATCCTTGTTGTCAGGGAGATGGAGGATTGATGGAAAAGGATGGAAAAGGAAGTGGACTGATCAATATAGTGATCACATAGTGAGGGCCTATATGTTTTTCTATTTGAGGGAGTACTACATTGATGACATCCCATTTAAGTATTGAATTTAGTCAGCTGTTTATATGTCTTATTCCTCTACTATGCTGTAAATCCCAGGATGGTATGTTATCTAGTTCTTGAATCTCTCTCAGAACATAGTGCTGTGCACACAACCCGATGTGGGCATTTAATGAATATTTGTTGTATTAACTTGAAATTCAAATGACATGAAGCAAATGGGTAATATTAATTTCTGAGTTGTGTTATTGCTACCATTAACTCACACAGTTCATGAAAATCTCTATGTTACTGTGGGCTAGCCACATTATTTTTGAAGGAATTAACATTACCATTAAAATTTGTCTTAATTTTTGATACTAAATTTCATCTTATTAGAATTAGCCTTTTGTTTCATCTTTCAAGATCTTTGGGGAACCTGATTTTGTCATCCAATGTATTAATTATGACAACTTTATATTTGCTAAATTTTGATAAATCTATGAGTAAGGGGAGGGCAATGAGTAAATCAACCAAATCACTTCAATTCACTTTTACTAGGTGAGGACATATTTCATTTACTCAAAGATTGAGTTAAAAAATTTATGAAATCCATGGGATAAAATGGAATGATGTTGTATAGGAGACATCTTCCTATTGGCTAAGAAAATCTTGTCATGGCCTGAGGGGCTTGTATAAAATGAGGAACTAATTCAGAGCCTTATAAATTTGAACAAAAGAGGCATTTTTAAAAAATCAGTCTTGAAAAGGAATTGTTTAGGGGAAGGGCAATGAGGGAGTCTTGTTCTCATACCCTTTCCCTTCACTGGAGAAGAACATTTTGAGTTTTGAAACTTCTGGAGGATTTTGGATTTCCCATTTTTCTACTGGTGACCCACCAATCCCCGGGACAGCAGCATTTGGTGACATAACATGTATAACATGTAATGATGAGAGAGTGTGTCATAGATTTTTTTTTTGGTGGGGGATGTTTCATGGCAAATTGTTATTAATTTGTCATCTTAATAAATATTCCTTTTCAAAACTAACTGAATCTGACTGATATCAAATTATAGTCATCAAGTGAAGCACACCAGTGGAGGCTTGTAAGCTAAACTATTATAAAGACACTACTTTAGTCCTGAGGCTTAATTCTAGGTCTTAGAGGGAATAGAATAACCATCTTTTGGAGACCCAGCCTGACACTGCCAGCAGGAGCTGGGAGAGTAGTTCTAGAGCATGTTTATCAATGTTTTCATCAAAGTCATTAATAAAAATGTTGAATCATATAAGGATGTGGGGCATTCTTTGTAAATTTGTCATCAGATTTTGATTTGCATGCTTCTCTGGGCATTTCTGTGTTATTTGATATGAACATGTTTTACAAATCTCAGAAAAAAATACTCCTTTTTAATAAAAGAAATACAAATGAGTTTTATAGGCACTTTATCGGTCCCATTTGAAAGGTAGGTAATGCTAGCTCCATGTTAGAGATCTGGATTCCTCGTCTGCAAAATGAAGGGGTTGAATGAGATGGTCTTTGAGCTCCCTACCACCCCTATGATCCAATTACCTGAGTAGAGCATGGTTATGGCATTTGTTTATGGAATAAGACATATAAACAGCTAACTAAATTCAATACTTAAATGTGATGTCATCAATGTAGTATTCCCTCAAAGAGAAAAACATATAGGCCCTCACTATGTGATAACTATGGACAACTCCTCTATGAATAATATGAATAATAAAATCCCCATGCAGGGATTTTCCACTTCTTTGTGCCATAGATACCTTTTTGTAGTCTGGTAAATGGTTTTAGACTTCTTCACAGAATGATGTTTTTTAAATAATTGAAGGGAATGCCAAATTTCAAATAGAGGTTAGTGAAAATAAAAACGTAATTTCCCTTCCCCCCCCCCCCCCCATGCAAATTTACTGACCCTCTGAAATCTATCCATGGACAACTTTGACAATCCATGGACCCCAGGTTTAACAATCGCTGCTAACGGTACCCGCAACTTAACTAGTTGTTGGATAGGATCATGGCTTCTCAGTGTTTATTCCCCATTTCAGGGCTTACTTGCCCAGGTAATAAATAAGACACAGGTTAAAGTTAGCTGAGGACACAGGCTAGGAAGAGCCACTTCAGCTGTGTGAATCTGTGACCATTCCCAACAAGCCAACAATTAGATCACAGGTTTCTCTCCAGGCAGTGCTCTTTTTAACTGGGTTGGAAAAGAAACTCCCTGCTGTTTATTATCGACCAGCAGACTATTACCAGGATCTTACTTGGGTAAGGTCTTCAAACACTCATTTCCTTGCCACAGCTAGATCATCAGTCTGTTCAACTGATTTTCATTTTTCTCAAAATTTAAAGTCAAGAGAGTGAATTTTTTCCTGGGTCTAATTCAGAGATTGCCTTTCAGGAAAAATAAAAGCCTCAAAATCTTGGCCTTATTTAGTTAATCTGTACTGATCAAACCATAGAGTAGCAGTAATTTACTTGTAGGGCAAAGGAGGTGACCTTTGTCTACGGGTGTAGTTCAAACACTGTTGGCCTATGGGGGTAAAAGATTGTTCAAGTCAAGATCACAAGGAATTAATCTCTAAAGTTAACTACCTGGTAAAAGGGCCAGTAGAGGCTGGGCAGGCAGTTTCCCTATGCTTTCTGAATGACCATGATGAAAATAAGCCCTGGACCAAAATTATTTTTTTCTTTTTCTGCATTGCTATCAATGTCAACATAGCAGGTAACAATGGTTGTATTGCAGGGCTCACTGGAGCTGGGTTTAGCTATACTGTCATGAAAGTTCAACTTCCTGGGGAAATAATGGCCATATCAGCAAAACCCGTTGTTCTGCCTGGTCCATGTAGGAGTCAAATGTCACCCACGTGGAGCTATAAAAAGAAGTCAGGGGGGAGTTTGTTTATTTCTGCAGCCAGGTGTTCAGACCTTGAAACCTCTTAGGAAGCTGGAAAAGTGTTTTCCCCTCTGTCTGTCTTCCACTAATCTCACATTCTTAGGGCATTAGCTCTAACTGCTGAACCTTAATGCTTTGATTCAAACTTTAATCAGATTCAGAAGCAGATGTGTTTGTCTCCCGTGTTCTTCTTGTCATTTATAAGTGCCTGTTGGTAGTTTTAATATCCTCTCAAATGTCAGGGCTCTGGTATGATTCTAATTACAACAACTTTCCTTATCTGTTTAAAGAAATGACACAAACACCCCGGCTGCTCAAGAAGAGAGCCATATTGTCCTAAAATTATAAGAATTCTTTTGGCTCCATTGTGAACATTTTTCCTTTATGATCTCAAGGGAGGTCTGACACACCCAAAAGGTATTTTGTTGGATTCCAATTAGCAAAGATGTAGCGCAGTATATTTTCCATTATATAGCTTTTCCAGCCCTTCACATCCACCAACATTATAAAGTCATGTAGGGGTCCACTTTAATCAATGAGGTATTCTACTTTTCCAATATTTTAGACCATTGAACTCAATTGCATTGTTGTATGATTTTTGATCTTTTTTCCCTCTCTCCCCATCTTCCTCTCTGTTTGCCCTCTCCTTACTCTCTTCCCTCCCTCCAATCTCTCTCGTTACAGACCTCCGTCTTTCATCTGGATCCTTTCCATCTGTCTTCAAACAGCATTGCTGTCCTTGATCCTAAAACAAGCTTCCCTGAGCTCTGCTTGCCTTTCCAATTACAGCCTCAGACTTTCGCCATTCGATCCATGCCATTTCCTCACTCAGAGCCTTAACTAGTTCCCTGTTACTCTCCTCAAGAAATTCAAACATCCGTTCTTCACCTTCCCTAGTGCTGCATTGCTCAGCCTCTGTCTATCTCTTTGTCCAGATTCCCTCATAGAACCAGTTAGGTTCTTAGGTCAGTCACTCATTTGAGATTTTCATTACTACTCCATCCTGTTTCCTTTATTGCCTTAGTATCTGCATTGATGATACTCCCAGTCAGAAATATGACTTTACCAAAAAAAAAAAAAAAATAAGGAAGAGAAACTCTTTCTTGCTTAGGATAGCTTCCTTCTTTTAGTCTGCTCGACCCACATTTTCACATCTCCTCTGGGTTTCTTGGAAATGTCTAGACTTCTTTCAGTGGTAGGCTTTATTTGAATACTTCAACAAGACTGAATGGTGGTTAGTTTTATTATGTGTGCTGAAATGTTTAGGTGCTAGATCCAATGTAATCTTTTTGCTCATATTTCTGTCAGAATTTTCAGTGGGACAAGGGTTATTTCTATGTTTTCCATGTAAGAGTGACTCTAAATCAGTGAATTTTTTTTGGTAGTAGTACAGAAGAAAAAAAATATAGAATATTTTTTGCTGGGAGGAACTTTAGAGATGATTTGGTCTACCTCCCTCATCTGACAGACAAAGAAAGTAAAGCTGAAAGATGTTGTCTGAGATCATAGACCTGGTAGTGGTATAATAGCAAGTAAAGCCTAGACTTCACAATTTCGGTCCAGTTTTTTTAACTTTCTTTCCTACTGTACCATCCTTCTTTCCCTCTGGATTTTTTTTTTTTGATATGGTCCATGCCCACTGAAAGTTTTATTTTATTATAGCAGCAAATATTTGGACAGGAATCATAGAGTTCAGGATCATATATTTAGAAATAGAAGGGATCTTAGAAGTTATTGAGTCTAACCATCTCATTTTTACAGACCAGAAAAGTGTGACCTAGAGATATGACTAGGGTATGAGGATTCTAGGAAGATAGAAAGTGTCTGAGCCTTAGATCTGCCTGACTCCAAGTTCAATGGATAAATATGCATTATGGCTTAATGAAATATTTTCTTTCTCAGAGGGAACTCTGTCATATAGAAATGTAGGATCCTCAAGAAAGTTCAGACCTTGAAGGTCATTTAGTGCATTCCTTTCATTTTATAGACAGAGAAACTGAGACTTAGCAAGTCGAAGTGGGTTCTCTTAACTCCCTCCCTCTCCTCTGATATTGTTCTCACCTTAGTATAAGTCTCCATCTTCTCTTGCTGTTGAGTCATTTTCACTTATGTCTAACTCTTTATTTCAATTTATTTATTTTTAGTTTTCAACATTCATGTCCACAAGCTTTTGAGTTGCAAATTTTCTCTCCATCTTTCCCCTACCCCCACCCCAAGATAGCAAGCTTACTGAATACATCTTTCCCCAATCTGTTCTCTCTTATATCCTCCAACATCCCCCCTAACTTTCTAATAGGGCAAGATGAATTTCTATACCCTAGTGCCTGTATATCTCATTTCCCAGTTGCATGTAAAGAAACATTTTTTAAAAAGCATTTGTTTTTAAGACTTTGATTTCCATATTCCCTTCTTCCCTCCACACCCATCCCCACTGGGAAAACAAACAATTCAATATACGTTGCACATGTGTAGGTCCACAAAATGTTTCCATAGTAGTTATATTGTAAAAGACTAACTGTATTTCCCTCCATCCTATCCCATCCTGAACTTATTCTATTTTCTCCATTGACCCTATCCCTTTTCAAAAGTATTTGCTTCTCACTACCATCTCCTCCAATCTTCCCTGCCTTCTATCATTCCTTCTCTTATGCCCTTCCCCCATACTTTCCTGTAGGGTAAGATACCTAATGGAGTGTGTATGTTATTCCCTCCTTAAGCCAAATCCAATGAGAGTAAGGTCGACTCATTCCCTTTCAACTTCCTGCTTTTCCCCTCCATTGTACCAGGTTTCTCTTGTCTCTTTTATATGAGACAATTTACCCTATTCTTTTTCTCCCTTTCTCCTTCTCCCATTATATTCCTCTCTCACCTCTTAATTTTACTTTTTAGATATATCCTTTCCTAGTCAACTGATCCTGTGGTCTCTGTCTATGTATACACACTCACATATATATTTATACACACATACACCCTCCTATACATACATATATGTATATACACACACATATTCCCTTCAACTACACTCATACTGAGAAAAGTCTATTGTTTTTCCATGTAGGAATAAAAATAGCTCAACTTTAATAAGTTCCTTATGATTTCCCTTTCCTGTTTACCTTCTCATGCTTCTTGTATTTGAAAGTCAAATTTTCTGTTCATCTCTGGTTTTGTCATCAACAGTGCTTCAAAGTCCTCTATTTCAGTGAATGATCATATCTTCCCCTGAAGCATTATACTGATTTTTGCCTGGGTAGGTGATTCTTGGTTTTAATTCCAGTTCTTTTGACCTCTGGGAATATTGTATTCTAAGCCCTTCAATCCCTCAATGTAGAAGCTGCCATATCTTGTTTTATCCTGATTGTGTTTCCACAATACTCAAATTGTTTCTTCCTGGCTGCTTGTAATATTTTCTCCTTAGCCTGGGAACTCTGGAATTTGGCTATAATATTCCTAGGAGGTTTCTTTTGGAGATCTTTTTCAAAAGGCGATTGGTGAATTTTTTCAATTTCTCTTTTGCCCTCTAGTTCTAGAATAACAAGGCAATTTTCCTTGAGAATTTCTTGGAGGATGATTTCTATGCTCTTTTTTTGATCATGACTTTCAGGTAGTCCAATAATTTTAAAATTGTCTCTCCTGGATCTATTTTCCAGGTCAGTGATTTTTCAATAAGATATTTCACATTGCTTTCTATTTTTTTCATTTATTTGAATCTGTTTAATAGTATCTTGATTTCTTATAAAGTCATTAGCTTCCATTTGCTCCAATCTAGTTTTGAAGGAATCATTCTCTTCAGTGAGTTTTTGAAATTCTTTTTCCATCTGACCAGTTCTGCTTTTTATGGCATTCTTCTCCTCATTTTTTTTTTGGGGGGGCTCTTTTCCCATTTGAGTTAGTCTATTTTTTAGGGTATTATTTTCTTCAGCCAGGCTGTTGACTTGTTTTTCATGATTTTCTTGCATCATTCTCATTTCTCTCCCCAATTTTTCCTCTACCTCTCTTACTTGATTTTCAAAATACTTCTTGAGCTCCTCCATGGCTTGCGATCAATTCATATTTTTCTTTTTTTGCTTTTTGGAGGGGGGAAGGTAGGGCAGTTGGGCTTAAGTGACTTGCGCAAGATCACATGGCTAGTTTGTGTTAAGTGTCTGAGGCTGGATTTGAACTCAGGTCCTTCTGACTCCAAGACTGGTGCTCTATTCATTGTGCCACCTAGCTGCCCCCCCCAGTTCATATTTTTCTTGGAAGCTTTTGATGCAGGAGTTTTGACTTTGTTGTCTTCTTCTGGTTCCATGTTTTGATCCTTTTTGTCCCCCCCAAAAGATTCTATGGTCTGATTGTGCTTCCTCTGTTTGCTTATCTTGCTAGTCAATGACTTGACTTTTGAGCTCTTTGCCATGGTAGAACTTTGCTTCCAGAGTAGAGAGATCTGTGTCCCAAATTTCTGGGGTTTTTGCAGTTGTTGTCAGAGCTGTTGTCAGAGCTATGAGGAGGTCTCCCTCTCTACAGCCATCACAAGCTCTGGCACACTAGCATTCCTCACCCCAGGACCACCACCCAAGACTGTGACCCAGATCCAATCTGGTCAAAACAAGAGTGATTACCCTCTGAATAGTTGCTTGGTCCCCCATGATCTTTAGGCCAGGAGCTTAGGAGACAGTCATATGGCAGCAGCTATAGCCACCCTGCCAACACGCCCTCTGTCACCCTGGGGTCAGGGGCCCAACTTTGCTCTTCCCTCACCCAGTTCCAACAGAGTTCCCTACTGGCCTTTTATTTTCTCTTTGGAGTTTATGTGTTGAGAAGTCTAGAAACTTTCACAACTGCAGTTGATTCACTCTCCTGAAGTCTATTCCAGCCCAGCTGGGCTGTGAGTCTGGGCCAGCATGGCTCATGTGGGACTGAGCTTGGCTCCCAGCCCAGTGCGATAGATCCTTCCTGTTGGCCTTCCAGGCTGCCTTCAGTGGGCCGTTTGTTTCTCTCTCTCACTTTGTGGGTTCTGTAGCTCTAAAATTTGTTTAGAGTAATTTTTTTTACAGATATTAGAGGTGGTTGGAGCAGGAGCTCAAGCAAGTTCCTACTTTTACTTCTTTGTGTCTAACTCTGTGAACCCATTTGTGTTTTTTTTTTTTTTGACAGGCACTGGAGTGGTTTGTTATTTCTGTCTCCAACTCATTTTACAAATGAGGAAACTGAGGCAAAGTGAAGTGAGTTGATACACTTGTCACCCAACTAGTAAGTATCTAAGGCCAGATTTGAACTCAGGAAGATAAATCTTCCTGATTCCAGGCCCAGCACTCTATCTACTGTGCTGGCTGCCCATGACCTCATACCTTGACTATTGTAATAGTGTCTTAACTTTGTCCCCAATCCAGTTTAGCTTCCACTCAGCTTTCAATGTATCTTCTGAAAGTGCAGGTCTGACCATTCCTCCCCAAGCCCTACCCCATAAACTACAATAGTTCCTTACTACCTCCAGGATCAAATATAAAATCTTCTGTTTGCCATTCAGAGCTCTTTATAACCAGGTCCCTTTCCTCATAATTCTCCAATCTTCTTATACCCCACAATGTGTACTGTAATTCATTGACACTGGCTACCTTACTGTTCCTCAAAGTATTCCACTTCCTGATTTAGGACATTTTTATTGACTTTTCCCTATTCCTGGAGTGTTCTCCTTCCTCATCTCTGCCTCCTATCTTCTTTGGTTTCTTTCTGGTTTCCTTCAAGTCCCGGATAAAATTCTACTTTCTTTAAAAAAAATTTTTTTTTTTGGAGGAAGGAAGGTAGCACAATTGGGGTTAAGTGACTTGCTCAGGGTCACAAGGCTAGTTTTTGTGTTAAGTGTCTGAGGTCACATTTGAACTCAGGTCCTCCTGACTCCAGGGCTGGTGCACTATTCACTGTGTCACCTAGCCTTCCTTCAAATTCTACCTTCTAAATAAAGCATTTTCTAATCTCCTTTCATCTGATGATTATTTCTAATCTATCCACTATGTATCTTGGTGTACATAGTTGCTTACATGTTGACTGCTCCATTAGACTGGGAATCCCTTGAGAACAGAGACTATCTTCTGCCTTTCTTTGTTTTGCCAATACTCAGCACAATTCCTGGCATATTGGAGGTGATTAATAAACGTTTATTGATTGACTGCCAGACTGAAGTCACCTTGCTGGTAAAAGCTGGGATTAGAATTTCTAATTCTTTGTCTGATGATCATTGTTTTGTAGCACCAGCATTACAAAAGGCTAGATGCCTCTGCCTGTCTCCACTAGTGTCCCTAGATATGGGATGCCTGAGGGTGCCAAGGAGCCTGATGGTTGTGAAGGTAGTATAATACACCTCTTATAAGCCAGACCTCCTGCCGTCTCTTAGGCTAGGAATAGCCTTCTACCAGATTCTAAAGGGCATGAACTTAATGTCCATATGTATTTTATAGTGCTTGCCACCCTGACCTTTCTCCTTCAAAACCCCAAACCCTGTTCTTGATCCACTAATAACAATTGTATCATTGAGATAACTCTATATACCTAAATTAGAAAAAGAAAATGTCTGGACTTTAAGGAGGGGAAAAAGTCATGAGATGTGTTTAATTCACCTTAGTAGCTTATTTTATTTAGTGTGCAAAAAGTCTTCCATATCAAGAAGGATCAATCACATCACTGATTTTCTTAATTGCACTTTACTCTTGAGTGCAATTAAGAAAATCAGTGCCATGATGTGCACAGCTTCTATGCTAAAGTTTTATTAAGAGCTATAGAGAATATGTTCCTATATTATGATGGGCTCAAGGCTATGAAGCATTTTCCAAGGTATGAAATGTGTGAGCATTGATTTGGGGGCTTATTTAATGGTAGTTTGAACACCCCAGTTTGAATACCCCAATATTAGAAATCCACAAAAGCAAATCTCACTCTCTCATTGCCTCACTCTAGGCTTTGGGCATAATAGATACACAATCAATATTTGTTTGTTTGATTGAATGTATGAATTTAAAGCTTCAATCATTAGAAGACAGAAGGTGGCCATGGACTGCCAAGTGCAGTCTTTTGGCATGGCCAAAAGTTTCAAGGTAGAAAGCAATTAACTTCAAAGTATCATTTTCAAGAAATTGAATACATATTCTATTTTGATTCCTATGAACCATACACTACCCATGGCATTTAATATTTTTAATTATTATTATGATAACTCTGACATATATTGAGAGGCAGTGTGTTCTTGTGCATGGAGAACTGGTCTCAGAATTAAGCAAACCTGGGTTCAGATCCTGCTTCTGCCACAAGCATGTTGTGAACCTGAGCAAATTCTAAACCTCTCCTTTTTTTAGGCAACTCTAAGAGCTTAAGTTTCAGGACACTGACTGATCTTCCTTGACTAAGAATTTAATACTCTGATAAACTTAAAGATCTAGGTCAAACCCCAAATGGCATATTTTGATATGCCTCTCCCCTTAAAATTATGCTCTTATAAAGGCTTTTTTTTAATATGCAAATAGTAGTCAAGTAAACTTTAGTGTATGGAAGGTGGAATGGACAAAATCAGATTCTGCGTAAAGTTATCTTATCTATAGGACTATTGAACAACTATAAAAATAAATATATTCAAGATCATAATTTATGTATCTTGATGCTGGAATTGGAAGAGGCAATAAAAGTTCATTGAAAGTCAGGGAATTGCATCTGCAAAAGCTGGAGAACTCAAGAAAACTCATTTAAGGAGGGGGATACTTTTTTTCTTTATGGCCAAACCTTTTTCCTCATTTTGTCTCTCTTCTTTCTATTTAGGCTCTCTTCAGGATTTGCCTATTTAAATGTATCATCCTTTTCCTTCTAGTCACATATTGACAATCATGACTGGACAAGTCTAGGAATGACGGTGTGCTCTTGTGGGTGGTAAGGATCGTCCTGAATCTGCAAAATTATTTCTATAATGGTCCAAGAGTCAGCATGGTGTAAGGCCTGGGCACAGCACACTTCCCATAACACTCCTGAGAGCAGCTGTAACAGCGTACCCTGGCATACCCAGGATGACAGCTAGAACAAGTTTTTTGATCTGCTTTACTAAAGGAAAACAACTTTAAAGGGGTCAACAATCATTAAACACACACACATGTATATATATATACACACACATATACATATATGTATGTGGGTATATGTATATATGTGTATGTGAGTGTGTGTGTAAGCATTAACTTAGTTGATGGGGAAAAATCAGCATCCTGAACTTCAGAAAATACAAACAGAAATTACAAGCAGAAAAAAAAAATACAGAGAAAATAACACAAATCAACAGATCGACAGGGTTTTTAGTTGTCTGACCACTGCATACACACATAGCTAGTTACCAGAGAGAGAAGTACCAACATGTGGGTTTTCAAAGCCAGGGGGCTTAATGGCTACCCAGAGTCTCATCTGGCCAAATCACACAACTCTTCCCATAAGAGAGCCCCAAAGAAAGCCTTACCTCAGAATATATATCCTCTTCTTCAGGGTCAGAGGACATCACAACCTCCTGACCCACTGCCTAATTACAAAGTAACAAAAAGTATGGGCCTTGCTATAAATCAAACCTCCTCCCAATCAAGCCCCTCCAGTTGCATTCCACTTGAGGCCCATTAAGGGGCAGGGAATATCTTCAAGTTCCCTTTACCATTACAGCAGCCCAAACCATATTAAAATGTGTAGGGGAGGGAGAGAATTTGGATCTCAAAACTTAAATAAAAAACAATATTAAAAATAGTTTCATATGTAATTGGGCAAAATTATTAAATAAAATTTTTAAATCAATATACATTAAAACATAAATGATATTATATTTTAAAACTAAGTCCATATACAGATACAGGTATCCTGATGTATAGATTAGTGGCCTTGTTTCTATTTGAGTTTGATACCACTAGTTAGCCTTGAACTTAGAAAGACATAGTTCAAGTCCTTTCTCTGAAACTCACTAGGTGGCATAGGGGATAGAGTGACAGCCTTAGAGTCAGGAGGACCTGAATTCATATTCTTCCTCAGCCACTTAATCACCTGCAAGACTTTGGGCAAGTCATTTAATCTCAGAAAATGGGGAAAATAGAATAACAGTACCTTTCACACAGGGTTACTGTGAGGATCAAATGAGACAGAATATGTAAAGTGCTTCGTATACCTTGACGACTATATAAAATGCTATTGTTATAATTGTCATTGTTATGACCATGTTGTGACCATATGTGACTGTGGACAAGTAACAACCTCTCAGGCAATCCTCTAAGATCATAAATTATAGCTGCCAAGATGTGAATCTATGTTGGTAGAATGAGTTTTTCTGTCCAGAATAGTATTTACCTATACCAGTATAATCACAGTCTAGTCAAAAAGCAAAATAGACTCAGAATTATATGGCCTCTTGCCCATCCTAATCATTTGGATTGTGAGGGAAATATATCACAGGGACAATATGATAATTGGGATGGGATTTTGAAATTGTTCTGAGAACTTGGTTGTCGGTCTAGAACCGAAAGAGATCTCATTGGTCATCTAGAACAAAATCTTTCATTTGTCTTCTACTTGTCACATGTTATCAATATATTTGCCACATATTTCCCTGCAAAAACTGGCATTTGTTGAGAGTTTTCGCTTCTTCTCATCTGCCATCTCCCAGGTACCTCTAAAACTATCTCTGATTCCATCCCTGCCTGATACAAAGAGATGGCCTTTCTCTTTGTCTAGGCAAACCCCTCTACACGCACAAGTGATTCCATTCCATTTGAACTTTTCCAGCAGATTGCCTTTCTATAATTCCCACTCTATCATTTATCTTCAATCTTGTCTTGTCTACTGGCTGCAACCCTCCTGTTTATAAACATGCCCATGTCTGACCCATCCTCAAAAATCCCTCACTTGGTCTATCCATCACTGTTAGCTGTCAGACTATATCTTGTGTCTCTTTGGAAGCTAAACTCCTGGAGAAGACCATCCACATACAATAGGTGTCTCCAATTCTTTTCCTCTCGCTTTCTTCTGTAGTCTGGCTTCCAATCTCATTATTAATCAGAAACCACAATTTCCAAAGTTCCCAGTGACATTTTAATCGCCAAATCTAATGGCTTCTTCTCAGCCTTTATCTTTCTGAACGTCTCTGCAGTCTTTGGAGCTATCCGTCACTCTTTTCTCCTTGGTCCTCTCTTCTTTATCATGGTTCTTGTCCTACGTGTCTGACTGTGGCTTCTCAGTAACTGGAAATCAGTTGTTGGACCTTTATCCAGGTCATGCTTACTAACTGTGGGTAACTTCACATCAGCTTTCATAGATTCAGTTATCTTCCCTATGCTGATAATTCTCAAATCTATCCAACTCTAATCTCTCTTTTGGCCTCTGATCATGCCTCTTCAACTGCTTATTGAGCATCTTGAATTGAACGCCCCATAAACATATTAAACAAAGCATTTCAAAAATTAAACTCATTATTCACTCTACCCCAACCTTTTATGCTTCCTAACTTCCCTATTACTGTTTATGGTTCCACCATTGTCCCATTCACCCACTTATCACCTTCTATTTTTCTTGCTAATCATATCCAATCTGTTGCTAAATCCTATTAGTTTTGCTCCCATGGCATCTTTCATACATGGCACTTTCTGTCCTCTAACACCACCATCTCCTGGTTCAGGCCCATATCACTTCCCAATTGCATCACCTGAACTATTACAATAGCCTTTGGATTGATCTCTCTGCCTCAAGTCTCTTCCCACTTAAGTTCATCTTCTGTTCAGCTTTCAAAATGATCTTTCTACAATACAGATCTGAATAGATTACTACCATACTCAATAAACTCTAGTGGCTCCCCATTATCTTCAAAATCAAACATTTCAAGATCAAATACTTCATTTGGAATTTATAATTCTTCATTACCTGGCCCCCATCCCTCCACCTTTCCAATCTTCTTATACCTTACTCATCACCTTATCTTCTGAGATCCAGTGACACTGGTCACCTTGCAGATGCAATTACATAACAGAAATTATGAATATTAAAAAGGCAGGAGGGGGTTGTCAAGGGATTAGGTAATAAGGGAGGGGTCCCGTCTGTGGTTTGGTGGTTAAGCATTCTGGTCATGCTGCTCTCCAATTGGTTAGCTATTGTGGTGCTGTCTGGTCAAGAAAGATAGATGCTGTGGTCCTGTCTTGGGCTAAATGGGTGATGTGATTGTGGCTGAGTACAAGAACATACCTCTTCAAATATGTGAATTGGATCTGAGGGCAGTGGTTAGCTAGGGGCTTTGGCTGGGATCCCCTCTCATGGACATGCCTGCTGTTCTGTGAGAAATATAAAGAAGTTAGAATATTGGGGATAGAGGCAGCTGTATTAAGATTCTATCCCTTGGAAAAGATTCCAAGCTGTGATATGGAATACCCAGCAAGTGTTCATGTAGTTTTTGCTTGAAGAATTCCAATGAAAGGGAGGGAGCTCCCAACTTTCATAGACAATATTTTCCAAAAGTTCTGTATAAATGGTCTATTACTGTCCCCAAGGGACTAGATTCCTGTCTCCACGTTAATGAAAGTTTTCATCGTAATAACAAACTTTTGAGAGATCCATTCTACTGTTAATCAAGTGTGGGAAGCTTAAGAAAAATCTCCCTTTAGAAGTGAATCTATGCTCTTGTGATCTTTACTTTGTAAAGGTAAAGTTGGGAATATGGACCTAATAAACTCACGATGCTTCTGATGTTTTCTCTTTCCACCTTTACCTTTTTAGAATGAATCAACATCGTTAATTATTTAATTTAGACAAGCATTTATTAAAACCCTACTAGGTTCCAGGCAACATGCTAGGGAGTGGGATGTATGAAGACAAAAACGAACCCCTGGCTCTTTGCCAAGATGTGCACAGGGGCTTTCTCCCACAAAAAAGACCTTTTCTGATTCTCCTTCGCTGCATGTGATCTCTTCCTCTTGAAGTTCTTTTTTAAATTTCACTTTTGTTTTTGTATCTTCAGCCTCATAGCACAATGCCTTTCATATAACAGGTGTTTGATAGATGTTTATTGAGTTGAATTGGTGAAAAAAAAAAAGGTCATGTTTAGACTCTGTGACAAAACAATGTCGAGAACTATTTAGGCAAATTTAAGGTATCTGCAGTTCCCTGCTATGTGAGTTCCTAAGCAACTATAAATTTATTTTGATTTTAGGCCTACTTATGTCATCCCTGTCCCAAAGCCTCTCCTTACTGGTGGGGATGAAAGCCCTACCCGGCATGAGGAGTGAGACAGAGTTGGTGAGAAGTGAGATACCCAGCCTTCGATAACCCTTCTTCAGGGTTGGACTCTATCTCACTTATGTTTAGATGAGGAAATTGAAAACGAGCAGGTTGAGATGAAGTGATTTTACTAGTGAGAAGCAGAGCCAGAGTTAAAAATCAAATTTCCATGATTCCAAATCTTCCATAGTCGGGAACCTCTTGTTGGAGCTCCTTCTCTGTTCAAGGACAGTCTTCTGGCCTGGAATCCAGTAAGCTAGGTGACACAGTAGATAGATTGCTGGGTGTGGAGTCAGGAAGACTCATATTCTTGAGTTCAAATCTGGCCTCAGACACTTACAAACTCTGTGTGATCCTGAAAAAGTCACTTAACCCCGTTTTCCTCAGTTTCCTCATAAATGAGCAGCGGAAGGAAATGGCAAACCACTCCAGTATCTTTGCCAAGAAAACCCCTAAAGTGGTCACAAAGAGTTGGAAATGACTGAACAACTGAAAAGCTAATAATACCTCATCAGAAGACCTACAGATCATAGAGGGTCAGGGGTCCTTTAAGGCAGGTAACCATATAAGTTATTAGCAGTATGGGTCATATGGTCTACAGGTAGCTCTAGAGGAGCTCTAGAGAGACCTCAGAATGTATCAACTCCCATACCAAGTTGGGTACGGGAGACATGCTTAGGAGTCCCACACATTGCATTTCCACTAAATTCTTGCACTTTCCAAGAAACACCACCAGAATAAATTACTCCTTTTAGCTTCTGACCCTGGCACAGACCTAACCCTGGCCTGCTAGAGTAGAACTTTCATTTTGGTTTATCCTTTATTCTGCAATTTCCAATCTCCTATCACCTAGAACAGCTTAAATAAAACCTTGTCTGATCTCCTTAATGATGATTTCATGTTTTCTGACTGAGAGTGACTTGCATCATGACTTTAAATTTTTCTTTTGTGTCTTGTCTCTATAACTTGACCCAGCCTGACCTGGGATTTCACTGATTTCACTTCTATCCTATAGCAGCTTTTTCTCTACAAACAATCCCTTGCTTTTCCTCTGCACTTACCTGCAGAGAGTTCCAATGTTAAACAACTAGTGAGTCATGCCTAGTTTCACATCACTTACTCATTTATGTTCAATCTGGTCTACTCCACTGACCATTTTGCCTACTTCTGCCCTTATTACTTGCCTATGGAGTTATCCCTTGTGGCATTTCAACCTGATAAAATTCATCCAACCTTTTAACTCATAACTTGGATTTCATAGAATCATCCCTGACCCTCATGACAGGAAGTGATATCTTCTTCCTCAACTTTTTTCCCATCCCCC
Organism: Petaurus breviceps papuanus; assembly: GCF_028583685.1. Classification (NCBI taxonomy): domain Eukaryota; kingdom Metazoa; phylum Chordata; class Mammalia; order Diprotodontia; family Petauridae; genus Petaurus; species Petaurus breviceps. The sequence goes on along the minus strand of NW_027185863.1, from coordinate 25,918,889 downwards.
CCCATTTTCCCTATTTCCCCATAAGCAACAGCTTAATGCAATACAAATGAACTGGATTTAGAATCACGAGCCCTAAGTTCAAATCGTGGCTTTTCTTTATATATATATATATATGTATGGATTTGGATAAATCATTTAGTCTCCCTGAACTTCAGTGTCCTCATGAATAACGTGAGAGACTTGGAAGAAGTCACTAGAATACATTTAAAATTATATTGGTTCTGCAGATATTTCTCATATCTACTAGTTTTGTGACTTTGGGCTCATGTGACTACTTCACTTCCTTGAGTTTGTTTCCTTATACATAAAAGGGGATTGAACTTGATACATTCTGAGGTCTACTACTCCTTTAGAGCTACCTGTAGACCATATGACCCATACTGCTAGGTCCTTTCTAGATCTATGAATATATTATCATTCCTGGGTCCCTTCTGAGCATGTACAAAATTCTACTCTGTATCACATTTCATTTGTAAATATGCCTTATAAGCCTAACTGGATTGTCAGCTACTTGAAGGCATAAACTGTGTATTATTTCTTTTCCTTTTTTTTTTTTAATCACCAGCATCTAGCCACAACATTTTGTATATAGTTGATGATTACAGCGTATTTAACCAAATGGAAAGTTAGGGCTTAAGGCAGGCATGTTATGGAATATTGTGTCCTCTTCAAGAATTTTATTTTGTTTTTAACTTCTTCCTATAAAAAAATACAGTGCTTGTAACATTTTACCTCATCCTGTATATACAAGATAGAGTAGATATGCTTTGATCTAAGTTCATGCAAAAATAAACGGCCTGGGCTGTTATTGGACTACAGATTCAATATAAGCAAACAACAGTGTGATACGGCAACCAAAAAAGCTAATGTGATCTTAATCTATGTTAATATAAATATAGTGTGCAAAACAAGGAACATAATCATTACACTGTCCTCTGTGCTGGTTAGGCCCCAGCTAAAGTACTACATACTATCCTGGAATACAGTTTTTAAAGAGGGACATTAATAAACTAGAGAGCGTCATAGGACAACTAGATGGATTTGAAGCCAAAGAGTAGTCATGAGCAGTTCCATGTATACTTGGAAGGAAATCTTTATTAGAGGACTCCAGGAATGTGTTCAAACCCATTCTGTCTAACTTTATAAGAGACTTGGTTATAGTCATAGATGGTATCTGTATCAGATTTAAGATGATAGACACAAAGCTAGGAGGGATTAGCTAATTAACTGGAATGAAGAGATAGGATCTGAAAAATTTTTGACAGGACAGGCTAAAACACTGGGTTTAATCTACTCTTGTTTGAAGAAACAACTTTGTAAGTATTAGAGATGTCTAATAACTAGCTTTTATCAAAAAGATCTGAATAGTTTTAGTGGATTGAAAATATTCTGCCAGTTGAAAAAACAAACGTGATTTTGGGTTACATTAAGGCTATATCATTCTTTGTTGTTGTTCAGTTTTTCAGACCCTGTGTCCCCACTTGGAGTTTTCTTGGCAAAGATACTGAATGGTTTGCCATTTCTTACTCCAGCTTATTTTACAGATGAAGAAACTGAGGCAAACAGGTTTAAGTGACTTGTCCAGGATCACTGTTAGGGGAATGGGAATCTGAAGATCTTCCCTGCCCCTTGGTCCTTTGATAGGCTTAAGTGACTCTGAGAACCTTCCCTGATTTGAAAATAAACTCTGCCACCTAATAGGCTGAATGTGGTCACATGGAGCCTGTGGTGGGAGGCTTGGTTTTCAGGAACATCCATACTTTGTTACTTTGTGATTGGGCAGTGGGTCAAGAGGGTTGTGACATTCTCTGACCCAGGAGAAGGCTATATATACCCTGACGTGAGGTTTTGCTTTGGGGCTCACTTGGGGAAGAGTTGTGTGATTTGGCCAGATGAGACTCTGGGCAGCCGTTGAGCCCCCCAGCTTTGAAAACCCAGATGTTGGTGCTTCCCTCCCTGGTAACTGACTAGGTATGGATGTAATGGTCAGACACCTGGAATCCCTGTCTGCTGATCTGTTTCTCTATCTGCTTGTAATTTCTCTTTGTATTCTGTTTGTATTCTCTGAAGTTCAGGGTGCTGATTTTTCCCCTGAAAATGATAGGTAATTGATATATGTTTGATTAAAGTAAAATTGTTAACCCATTTTGAGTTGCTTTCATTTTATTTAGAAAAGCAGATCTAAGAACCTGTGCTAGCAGGCATCCTGGGTAGGCTAGGGTTCTTGTTACTACAGTCACACAACTAGTAAGTGTCAGAGATCAGATTTGAACTCTGGAAGATGTGTCTTTCTGACTCTAGGCCCTGTGCTCTATCCACTGAGTGACCTAGCTGCCCCCAAAAGAAATCATAGATTTCAGGAATATAAACTACTATATTTTGATCTGGTTAACAAAATTTGGTATATTTTGTGTTCAGTTCCAGCCCCACATTTTAGGAAAGACTTTCTTTAGCCAGAGAAAGCCCAGAAGAAGGCAACCACAATGACCAAGGGCTTCAATTCCATGCCAAATGAGGATTTGTTGAAAGAAATGAGTGATTATGGTAGAGAAGAGAAGACTTGGTAGGAACATGATAGTTGTCTTAAAGTATTTGGAAGGCTATCATGTAGAAATATCTTAGGACTTGTTCTCTTAGGATATAGGGGGCAGAATCAGGAACAATGGGTGTTAAGTTGGATAGAGGTAGACTTAGGCTTGAGGAAGATAAAATTTCCTTAGAAGTTCCTCAGGGGGGGTGGCCAGGTAGCACAGCGAGTAAGAGTACCGGCTCTAGTGTTGAGAAGACCTGGAGATCGAATCCCGGGCTCAGACACTTAGCACCCACCCAGGAACACCTGGCCGTGTAACCTTGAGCAAGTTACTTAACCCCAATTGCTTAGGGGCGGCCAGGTGGCTCAGTGAGTAACAGCACCGGTTCCGGTATCGGGATGACTTGGATCAAATCCGGGCTCAGATACTCAGCACCACACCCAGAAATAACTGGCCCGTGTAACCTTGAGCAAGTTACTTAACCCCGATTGCTTTGAAAAAAAAAATAAAAAAAAGTTCCTCAGGAGGTCTTCAGCCCAATTTTGATTGTCAGGTGTGTTGTAGATAGGAACTCTTTTTTGGGCCCTAGTTGGATTAGGTGGCCGCTGAGGACCCATTCAACTCTGAAATTTTGGGATCTGGTGCTTCTTTTCAAGGTTCCATGATAAGTATGGTGAAGTGAATCAAAACCACATCTTATGTTTACTTGTATTTATATTCCCAGTGCCTAGTAAAGTGCCTGGTACATAGTAAGCACTTATTAAAAGCTCTCTCTCTCCATCTTTCTTTGTAGCAAAGGTTAAGGGAAGACTTGTGGTGTGAAAGTCTTTCATGTTTAAAAGAGATTAGACTTATTTTATGTTGCTTCTGAATGGGAGGTAGGGTCAGTGTATGGAAGTCACAAAGAGGCATATTTTGGTCTATTGTAATAAAGAATTTTTTAGCCATTGGTGCTACTCTGTGAGGTAATACTTTACCATTACTGGTCAAATACAAGAAGAGGCTGAATGAATGCAAGGGGTATTGTAGAAAGAATTTATGCATTGGATAGGAGGTTGAACTGGATGATCTCTAAGTCTCTTTCCAATTTTGATGTCCTATGTATGACATTCAACATTGGCCAAAATGATCAGGACAGCTGAGGCAAAATTAAGTAAATGTCACACTCAATTAAATAGTTATTATATCAAGCATTAAGAAATATGATTTGCATTTTTTGGGTCATATTCTATGAAAAACGTGAGAAGGAAGGGAGAAGAGGCAGGGTTTTCCCCCATAGTTTTATCGCTTGCTTTCTGTTACTTCTTTTGGGTATCTGCATCAACCTCTTTGAGCCTCAGTTTCTTCAACTGTAAAACAATGGGAGCGGATGAAATGTTTTCTGATGTTCCTTCCAGGTTTAAATCTATGATCCTATGAACTCCCTTGATCCTTAAAGTCTCTCAATTCTAACTGTACCCTGCACTTTGTAGTGACAGGAAGAGAGAGAATTGGCTTAGTCTTTTCCTCTCTCCCTTTTTCTTGGCTCATTAGGTTTTCAGATAGAATTAAGCTGGATGGGGTTGCTAACACCTTGGGAGATAGGAATAGAATTCAAAGTAGCCTTGACAAATTAGAGAAATGGTCTATTAAACTCAGAGGAAGTGCAAGAGACCATGACTGAACACAAATACAAGATAGGGAAAGATTGTCTAGATAGAATATGGAAGGAAAATGCACAGTCAAATAAGTCAAAGTGGACGGCAAGGTGAGAATGAGTCAGCAAGGCTGAAAAGTTATCAAAACAAATGAGATATAAGGAGGTATTAACAAGCATGAAAGTACTGAGAAATTTCTTTTTTTTCCTTCCTCCTGTATTCTGAATTAGAACAATATTCAACGTATTAATTTATTGTCTCCGAATTTTGTTTTCTATCAAAGTACTGGACAGAATGGACAAAAATAATTTTAAGGACATGAAAACCAGATCTGATAAAGAAAAGTTAAAGGGTTGGTATTTTTAGGTTGGTGAAAGGAAGGTTAAGGTGAGAAATAATTATCTTGAAGTCCTTTGTAGTAATTAGAATCATTTGTTCTCCATTTCCACTGAGGATCATACAAAAGGAAATGAATTTAAATTGCAGTAAAGAGAGCTGAATGTAAAGAATTTCTTGACCAGAAATTGGAATAGATCACTAAGCAAAACTGTGACAATAAAGATCCTTTTAAGAAAGGTCAATGATATTTTGTCCAATATACTAGGTTTTAACCTGGAGAGAAGCAAGGGATAGCTAAGCTTGTTAAATTCTTCCAATTTTAGGATTCTCTAATTGAAATTCTTGGCCATTTCAGATATGCTGGGGTGTCAGGAATGAGAGAATAGGAGAAAGGGAATCAAAAAGGGGAGGTTTCAGGAAGTTATACTCAATGGATAAGATTAATAGTTATAAAAGGAAGAATGGGATAAGAGTCTAGAAATTATTAGAGGGAGGAAGAAGTCCAGAAAGAAGAAAATGAAAGTTGAGAAAGAAATTTTATATTGAATCTAATTATAACTAAAGGGTTTGAACTTTGATATTTATAAAAATCATTACTTAAATATTTGGCCAGCTTCTCTCACTCTAATGGTTCAAAGAAACAATGTGTATTATTTCAGGAATAGTTAGGAGAAAGCAGAAAGATTTTCTCTGAAACACCCATTTCATCATGGAATAGGAAGAAACGAATAAAAGAAAGAAGGGGCTTAGCCCAGTTTTAGCAAGTATCTAACATGCCATGAAATCCATCAATGTTTAAGGTACAGAATGTCAGAATAATGACTAATTAGATTGGGAATTTGTCTCTGCAGTATATGCTTATCTTGGTGATAGATGGAAAATAATGGAGTTTCTATTCTGAGATACTCTCTCCCAGAAGCAATCTTGGCATTCCTGGGACTAGGTAAGCAAATGTTGAATCTATTTCATCCAGATTCCCTGATGTATAATGAACTTACATAAAAAAGAGGAAATTTCAGATTAAAATTTCTCAAATAAGAAGAGATGAAACAAATAGGCTAGAGATCAATTTCAGACTCACCATCAAGTTCTCAGACCTTTTGACCTTAATGTAAAAAGGAAAAATCTTTTTTTTTTTTTGCCTATGTCTACACAGGCAAAGCGAAGCAAAAAAATTAAGAAAATTCTTTACAAAATGTAGTCTATTCTGTTATGAGCTAGAAGACTAAGGCTACAACTTTGCCTGATTTGCTTTCTACACCAATCTGTTCTATTTTATAATTTCTCAGCTTTGGAGCCCAATTTTCCTGTATAAGCACAGCATATATGGCATAAAACAACTTGATTTTTATTTTCATTGAAAGTCAGTGACTGAATCTTCCAAGATTTGGGAGGTAAAATGATGAGTAACTCTCCAGTGATTTTTTTATCCCTGTGGATAACCAACGATACATATATACAGGCACACACACAAATGTATTTGTAGTTCAGATTCATGATTTCATCAGTTCAAGGATTTTCTTGTACATAAACTTCCTCCTTTGACACAAAGAGGAATCTCCCAAGCAAGTTATGGTCTTAGCTGGTTAGGAATTGAGAGGTTAAGTGACTTAAGGTTCTAGCACCATGGATGGGACTTGAAAGCGTAACTACAAGACTGGCTTTTAGCCAACATGCTACATTGCCTTTCTAATTTAGCTATTCAAGCTTAAGGGTTAATTAAATTCTTTAAAAATAAAAAGCCTAAGCAAACAAGAATGCATGCATTAAGTACCAATTATTTACAAAGTTCTATTCTGTGACTTGGGAATATTTAAAATGAAAACAAAATAGCCCCTGCCTTTCAGGAGCTTTCATTGTGTTGGATTCCACATTTCCATCAATAGCATGCATTTTGGACTAAATAACCTGGATATTTCTTGACTTATCTTTGTGTTTTCTCTGTAGATCACATATACTTGGGTAGTCAGAGTGTATTAGAGAAAATAGGGGGTAGCTAGGTGGCACAGTAGATAAAACACTGACCCTGGAGTCAGGAGGACCTGAGTTCAAATGTGACTTGAGACACTTACTAACTGAGTGACCCTGGACAAGTCACCTAACCCTGAATGCCTCAAAAAAAATGTTCTGAGTGTAAAGTCCTGAATTTAAGTCTCAGCTCCACTGGCTATTAATTGTAAATCATGACCTCTCTGAGCCTTCATGTCTACATTTTTAAAATGGAGGGAGGGGCAGGAGAATAAATCTTACATTAGGTAATTCATAAAGTTGCTGTGACCAAATCACTTTGTAAACTGGAAATTACCAATTTTAAGGGCAGTAATGGTAGAGTTCTTGAAATAAGGAACCCAAAGATCTGGGTTCAAGTCTTGCCTCTGACATATTTTGGTTATGTAGCCTACACAAGTCACTCCAAGCTCTACCTTTATAAACTCTAAGTTTGTAAAGTGCAGAAGAGGTGTTTTGCACCTAGTAATTCTTAACTGGTAGAGGAAGTTCCTTACTGGGAGTTTCATAGGGGAATGAAATCCCAAATTTCATACCAAATTTGGGCTAAATTTATCCCAAAGAAAATGATTAAATGATTTTAAAAAAGGGTTCAAATTGGCTGATATGGAAAAAAATGATATTTTTTGTTGTTAATCGAGATGTATGGTACAACCATTTAACAAGACAGTTAAAATTTTAGTTGGATCAACTGTGAATTTTTTTTTTTTTGGAGTGGTAGGGGTCTGGACTTGTGATTTCATCAAGTTAGGAAACTCCCTTTCTGGATACACCTTTTACCTACGCAGGTCAACAACACTTCTGTAACTTACAGTCTTAGAAAGTGGCTTGGGGACACTTAGCGGTTGTGTCTTTTTCAAAATCACCCAACCTTTATCTGTCAGGAGAAGGTCTGGAGCACAGTATTTCCTGATTAACACCAGCCCGGATTAACCCCCTATACCATGCTGTTTCTCTAGCAACACTAATAACAAAATTTATTCTATGCTTCAGCTAAAAAGAGCAGGATGGGGGCATTTCAAACAAGGTTAAAAAATGCACTCAACACACAACTTTAGAAAACACTGCCAAAAGAACCTTAATATATTGGCTTCCAATTTCCTGCAATCTAATGCAGCATAGAGACATGGGTGTAGGGGGGCCCTGAGAACAAAGTAATTCACTTCTCAAAAGCTGTTACTCTGTAAACTCTTGCTAACCTGACCAAATACACACCACAGAATCTTGTATTCAGCTTTCATTTCCAGGAAATGAAGTAATTTTTTGTTTGCTCATTTATTTTTTATGTAATATTTTTTATGGAAATAAAAATTTCCAGCGCACGTGCACACACACACACACACACACACACACACACACACACACTCTTGAATGGGTGATAGAACCTCCAGCTGGGTGATTTTTTTTTTTAGCCTGCCCTCATATCAGCATCATAGATGATTACATTTTCTAAGCCACAAAAGTATGAACCTTCTTTAGGCAAATCAACCAACCAACCAACCAATCAATTGACAAGCATTTATTACATATCTACTGTGGCTTCAGCAATGTTCTAGGAGCTGGCAATACAAAGACAGAAATGAAATAGTGTTTGCTCTCAAGGGTCTTACAGTTGAAAGAAAAAACTATAGAGGACCTTGTTAATTAAATATTGGCTTTTGGTGTTCTGTAGTTCTGACCTTTATTGCTTATCTTTCTTGGCTCATAATTTCATTTTCTGCTTTCAGTCCTGATTATCATTATTTAATTAGTTTAACTTCTAACTATAGTTGTTTCCTCAAACTTGTTTCTTTACCAATTCCACCTGTTTTTGTCATCCTAATTTTGGCTCCTGACCATGCTCTCCTGCTTACAGGCATGCTTCTGAGTTCTAAATCCTGTCATTCCATTTTCTAATTTCTAATACTTAGCTTTGGTTTCTGAGGAGTAGTGACTAAATTTTCTCTTCCAGGATTTTGTTTTTGTTTTTTTAAGTCAAACTGTCTCCTTTCTACTCATTCAGTCAACACTCATTTATTAAGCACTTACTAAGTGCCAGGCATTATCCCCTTGCCCATTTCCTGTGCTGGGAGGCCTTCCAGACTACCCAGAAACCCAGGCACAGGACTGACACATTAGTCTGATCCATTAAACAGGCCCATCATTTGGTTGGTAGGACAGAGATGTTGTTTTGGATATGTGAGAATGCCTAATTCGACCCCTCAGTTGGATCACCAGGCTGAAAATGGCAGTCACCCATGGGTATGTGCCTAATTGATTTTTTGAAACTGGAAACAAATTGACTTTGGAATGTGTCCTCTTTTTAAAAGGCAGGCCTACTCCAGCTAGTGGGATTTGCCAGACATTTAATCTCCTTTGGTGGCACATTGTAAATAAAAATTCCACAGCATGCTTAAGACCTTGACAACCAAAATATGGTTGCTGATCTTAACATTAAATACACCCCCCCTCAAAATGCAACCAACAAAAAAAGAGCCTAAATGAATAGAAATAAAAAGACAATACTGGTAGTAAAATAAGCATCTCAAACTGGGACTATGGATTCTCCCAATGTAAAAAAAAAAGAAAGAAAAGAAAAAAAAACATTTTTTTCCCCTAAAACTAAAAGAAAATTGAGAACAGAAAACATTAGAAATATTTGTTCTATAGTGATAGCCCTAACGTTCTTGGCCAGTGTTCTGATGCTGCCACACACACACACACACACATACACACACACACACACACATACACACACATACACATTATCTCTGAAATAGACATCTGGCCCTGTAAATTCCATTTCTTCTAATATCATTTAAATTTGTTTCTTGCTTGCCTTTACCTTTCATACTTCATGATGCAGAGAATTGGTATTGTAATAGGACCCTAGACTTAGAGCTAGAATGAATGTCTGTTTTGGGAATGGGAATTTAAGATCTTCCCTGCCCCTAGGCCCTTTGATAGGCTTAAGTGACACAGAGAACCTTCTTTGATTTGAAAAGATACTTTGCCCACTAAGAGACTGAATGTGGTCACATGAAGCCTGTAGTGGGAGGCTTGGTTTTCAGGAATGCCCTTGGTGCTGTGTGATTGAGCAGTGGGTCAAGAGGGTTGTGATATTCTCTGACCCTGGAGAAGGCTGTGTAACCCTGATGTGAGATTTTGCTGTGGTGCTCACTTTGAGAAGAGTTGTTGATTAGACCAGACAAGACTCTGGGCAGCCATTGAGCCTCCCAGCTTTGAAAACTCAGATGTTGGTACTTCTCTCTCTGATAACTGTGACTAGGTATGGATGTAATGGTCAGACAGTTGGAAGCCTGTTTGTTTGATCTATTTCTCTGTCTTCTTGTAACTTCTGCTTGTAATTTGCTTGTATTCTCTGAAGTTCTGGGTGCTGACCTTTTCCCCCTGAACTAGGTAAATGACATATGTTTGATTAAAGCAAGATTGTTAACCAATTTTGAGTTGCCTTCCTTTAGAAAAGCAGATCTAAGAACCTGTGTTGGCAGCCATCCTGGATATGCTAGGGTGCTTGCTGCTGCAATGTCACAGGCCATCTACTCTGTCAACTGGATATAACCTATGGGTGGCTAGAGGTGAACTAAACAAGCTAGAGAGAGGAAAATCAGGAATTAAACAGAAGTTTAATTTCAAAATGAGGATGATGTTTGCAAGCAGAAATCCTCCTGAGAAGGAGGGCTTATGGCTTATGGCAGGGGTAGGGTTTTTAAGCATCAAAACCACAAAAAAGGTAGGACCCAACACAATCATTCTTAGGTCTTGAATAAGCAGTTCCCAAAGGTGGCATTTTGGGGGACAAGATAATTTTTTGGGACAGTTTTTTGGTTCTATGGAAATAGTCTCTTTCCAAGTTATTATAATTATTGGACCTTGTGATGGTTTCAAGTCTTGTGTCATTGAGCCTTGTGATTGTTCAGTGAGGTACAGAAGCGGAGTTATCATTGTGGGAATAGGAGTGCAGCACCTGGTTTGGTTTACTTAGCAGTTACAGGGACTACTCAGAGTGTAAGAAGATGTGATTCATAACTTTTTGATGAAACACGTCATCTGTAGCCCCAGCTTTCAGACCAGGATGTCCTGGAAATAGAGAAATCATAAGTCGCAATTCTGGAGTTTTGCTGTGGCTGAGATCATCCAGAGAATGAGTGCAAAGGATCATTGTTATGTCAAGCTCAGGGCATAGTTTGCTTACTGGGCCTTAGCTCTAGAAAACAGGGTTTCTCCTAATACCTTGACAAGTCCAACTCCCTACCTTACAGATGAGGAAAAGGAGATGTTAGAAATGGAATTTGAGCCCATGTCCCCTGACTCCACCATTCTTTTCATCTTGGTTGGGACCTGAAATGCTGACCTACAGTAAGATGATGGAAGTGTTCAGAAGAGTAGATAAATATTATTAGGTTAAAAAATTTTATATTAACAAAAGTCATGAGAAATAGACTAACTGAGACTCTAGGGAACTGGAAGAGACAATGAAACTCAGTATACTTCTGAATAAAACTACTTACCATCCTCATCCAGATTTGACCATGGATAGAATCAGAAAGAATTAAAAATTGGAATCAGAAATTACTTCCAAATACTTTGCTTTCTTATTAGTTCCTTTAAGTCTTCCCCTTTCCTCCCCTTTTCTACTTACTGACAGGAAATGAAAACTTTTTAAGTATTGGTGTTGTCCCTTCTAATCCTGGGTGGCTGTGGTTTGTACATGATCTTGGGAGGACTTTCTCTCTTATCTTCAAAGGAACGTAGAGAAGGACTTTTCAGCAATGGCAGTGAAATAATGGGATTAAATTATTATCAGGTAAAACCACATGCAGCACCAATTCCAAAATGTTTCTCCTTTCAAATGAGTTCTGTGGAGGAAGCAGGCTGTATAAATCTCCCCCTCCACCCCCCAACCCCCACGTAAATAATAGTAAATGTTCTCATCTGTATATGTATCACAGAAGGATTGCTTTGGCGTACTGGCACTTAGCAAATGAGAAATGTCAAAGCAAATAAACTGCTTAATCCATATTGGATCATGACAAATTGATTTGGAAATCCTGTTTTCTCCTATCAGGTGTTACTCCTGAGATGAATTGTTCCACGTTTTTATGCAGGCTTTGAGGTCTTTGAGACATGTTATTGAGAATAGAAAGGCAATTTAGTAGTCCTGGAGGGTATCTGACAATCTGCTTTAAAAAAAATGTTTTTATCACCCTTTTCCAGAATGGGTGCTTTATGTAAACTCAATGCAGAATCATGTGTGCATCAACTTTTTATGCCAGGAAAAATACTACATTTAAATATCTACAGCCTTTTTCCATCAGCTCCCCCCTTTTTTATTATTTCATTTTAAACATCCATAAAGACACTCTCTGCTTTAAAATTATGGAGCATCTTAATGCTCACAGTAGCTATCATTATTCAATTAGGGCTGAGAAGACTTTGAACAAATTATGGTGTTTAAAGCAAACTTCTCTGAGAAGCTTTTTTTTTTTTTTAAGGAAATCAGGACATTTAGTTAATGCTTATGTTTTCCCTCACACACCCATTTCCCCCCCCCCCCCACCTTAATTTTTTTCTTCCACTTACAGGAAAGTCATTTCCTGAATTGAAGGCCTGAAAAGACCCCATTATCCTTCTATCTTGTGGGTACAAAGACCTTTAAAAAAACCCATCTGGCTTTTTTATTTCCTTTGCCATTCAGAGATAAATTCAGGCTGTCAAAAAATATTTGGAAGGAGTTACTTTTTCCCAGGCATTTCTTGCAGTTATTCCTCAGTTGTGTTGTCACTTAAAAAGCACATACAGCAGTTCACTAAATCAAAGGGAAGTGAGCCGTGGTAGACAGCATCAGATCAATAGGTGTGCTAAGCTATTGACTGAAGACACTTGCATGCATTTTTTTTCTCCAACAACCTGACAGATTTTGATATCAGTACTAAAATTGTGTTCAAATGGCAAAAAAGGCCCAGCTCAGTCCTCCCCCCAGCTCTACAACCATATTATATGTTGAGATAGTTAGAGATAGTGAAGTCCATAGGCCTGGAACAGGTTTAATGTTACTTGGCAACAAGAGGCCACAATTGGAAAGGTCAAGGTCAGGGGTTCTTAACTTAGGGTCTTTAAACTTAGAAAAAAAAATTTGATAACTATATTTCAGTATAATAGGTTTCTTTTGTAATCATATGTATTTTATTTTATCCATTTAAAAACATTATTCTCAGAAGGGGTCTATAGGTTTCATCAGATTGCCCAAGGAGTCCATGACACAAAAAGTTAAGAAATCCTGATCTAGAATGTGTCTATCTCCAGCAAAGAAGAGATGCTGCAGGCAATGCCTATCTTCTGTAGTTCAAGCCGTCTTTGCTGCATGCCTGCCTGGTTCTGAGTTTGCTTCCCTCCTTACCCACCCTGCCTACCACTGCCAGATTAGCCTTCCTCAGTTACTCCTTTCATCATGTCATCCCTCTGCTCCAGACCTCATGATAGTTTTAAATGACTTAGAACCAAGTTCAAATTCAGGCCAGTTTCCAAGGCATGTTATTAACTGACACTCCACTATGTATCGGACCTTAATTCCCACTACCACGCAAATACACCTTTTTGATCCGTCCTGTCTGCCACATACCATGCTCACTCTCATTTCATGCTGTTCTTTTTTTTTCTATTGAGATGATATTTCTTGCCTTATTTTACTCATTTTTAGGACTGTAACTAGAAATTTTTCCCCCTTTGGCCAAAGTAGCAGGGAGGGAGACTGTCTTCAGAGATGTCTGGGGAAGGAGAGCTGACACTTGGACTTTGCTCCTGTAGAGTTTTCTTTTTTTTGGGGGGGAGGCAAAGGGGAAGGGAATGAAGGCCCTTGGAGAGAGGCAATATAGTGAGGGCATGCTGGGGTGGTGGTTATGCCATTGGGTGGCACAGAGAGAGAAAAAAGAAGACAAGTAGAGGCAGTGAAGTTGCTACAAGTGTAGGGGGAGTGTGCCCTACCTGAGAGGAATTATACCCCAGGGGAGAGAATGTGTCCGACTCTGAGATGTCGGCACCCTGAGCAAGCTCCTTTTGTCCGGTACAGTTCAGCTAGTCAGGTAGACTGTGAACAGAGAATGGGTGTGCAAACCAACCTGTTTTTAGCAGACTACAGAGAAGTAAGGCTTATGTTATTCATTATTAGGAGTCCAGAACCTGGTCTGGAGGGGATTTAGTGTACAGTGTGAAAGAATGAAGTCTGGACATATTTTGGAGTTAATAGTTACTAGCAGTTATTAGAAGTTTAAGTTCTTGGTATTATTAGTAGTCCAGAGAGAAGAGAGGTAGGGAAGGGGGAGAGAGAAAGAAAAAGAGAGAGAGAGAGAGAGAGAGAGAGAGAGAGAGAGAGAGAGAGA
>NW_027185863.1:25837387-25904896 GCF_028583685.1 Petaurus breviceps papuanus | reverse complement strand
GAGAGAGAGAGAGAGAGAGAGAGAGAGAGAGAGAGAGAGAGAGAGAATATCTTATATCTCAGTAGTATCTAATAAATGAAAGGATTTTGTGGAAGCTCAGAGAGTGCTAGTGAATGTGAATAGTTTGTGTCTGTGTCAAGTCCTGGATCTCTGGCAGTTTTTAAGTGAGTCTTGCAATGGCTCTCAGGAGGGTTTTAGGGGAAGACGAAAATAAGGACACTGTTGGAGGCTGGTGACTTCAGTCTGTGCCACTGCTCAGTGCAATTAAATACATATAGGGTCCAATTGCCCCTCCACAGACTAAGTAAAGCAAAACATATTGATTGAACTGTGATTAAAATGTTTAGCATTATTAATAAATAATACATTTTGCCCAATTTCTTTCCCTTAAGATGTTTCGTTAATACTTTTTTTTAAAAAATGAGGTCATTTTGTGATTAATGTCCCCCAATTATTGAATGTTCCTTCATAACAAAAAAAGCAGTAAAGCAAAAATGACCATCTGAGAGTATATATAACCTTTTTAGTTCCCCGCATCTCCATCTACAATAGGAAGCTGTATTTTTTATATGCCTCTGTTGCTGCTCAGTAGAGCTGCTTATTCATGAATTGTTTCTTATATGTATGTCTTCTTTCCTAAGCTTTGAGACAGCTAGGTGGCACAGCGGATAAAGTGCACAACTTGGAATCTAAAATTCCTCAGTTCAAATCCTACCTCAGACATTTACTAGCTGTGTGTTCCTGGACATGCCATTTCCTGTCTTCCTTAGTTTCCTCATTTATAAAATGGGGATAATAATAACACCTACTTCCAAAGGTTGCTGTAAGAATCAAGTGAAATAATATTTGTAAAGTGCTTTGCAAACCTTAACACACAAAACATAAATGCTAGATATTAAGAAAACAGAAACAAGAAGGAAAACTAGAACTGCCTGGGGAACAGAGCATGGAAGTATCAAGGACAAGGGGAGACAAATTGAGGGCAAAAAATTCCACTAAGTCTCAGTAACCAAAGGGAGGAAGATAAACTGGGTCTTGCTTGTTGCAAGGAGGTCAATGAACCTTGCGTTAGAGCCAAGAGTGGGGAACCTGACACATAGTGACACTTTAAGTCCTCAAGTGCAGCCCTTTGACTGAATTTAAGCTTCACAGAACAAATTCCCTTAACAAAAGGATTTGTTCTATGAAGTTTGGACTTAGTCAAAGGACCACACTTGAAGAAATATGTGTGGCCTTGAGGCCACAGGTTTCCCACTCCTGGACCATTAGACTGGGATGTGGTCATAGCAGGAAGAGGAAAAAAAAACAATCATGTCTCTGAAAGAAGGTGCCTCAAACTGCGTACAACCAGGTTATGTGAAACTTTTATCTCTTCCTAGTCAATTGGTAAGGATACTTGAGTACTTCATCACATGTAAATCACTGCAGCTCATATGAGAAGACGTAGGTAAGAATCATGAGTTTTATAGATATTAGAGACTAATCCTGGTGCCCACCTTAGTTGATGCATCCTCATCCAGGGAACTAGCCGAGGGCATATAAATGTCTGTTCCCCATCTGTGACTAGGGGATAGATTGCAATAGACTCAATAACTGGTAGCCATAAAAATGTAATTTGGAGGATGTTTACCCAAGAGAAAAAGAATCAGTGAAGTGTATAGGGGGTCTCATTGCCTTGTGACACTCTGTCACCAGATAATGAATGGCTGCCTTAGTTTAGGATGTTTATACAAAGGTGTGGGTGTCAAGGAGATAAGTAGGGAGATTCATTGCCTCTTAGTTTCTTTTCACCAGATAGCCGAGGTGTACCACATTTCCTTAATCAATTTTTTAGTTCTTTTGGGGCATGGAGGGTATCTTCTTTTGTAACTAGTTCAGTGCTCAGAAAATACCTGTTGATTATCGATTGATAAATCAATTCCTGCTAAACAGGGACTGTTCAGAAGATACCTAAATATGCTGAAATGAGGTGACTGTAAACCAGGCAGATGTAAAGTAAGGTTTCAAGGATATGCCAACAGATGAAAAGTCTTTCTGCTTTTTTAGAAGACCATTGGAATATCATAGTAGCTAGCAGACCAAGCTGTGTGCAGCTATTAGAAATCTGAGGAGAAGATTTTTCTGAGGAAAGTGACAATCTCTGGGGAAGAAGTAAAAGCAGAAAAATCTGGCATTTCTACATAGCAACTAAAGTTAGGGTTGGACAATCAAACCTTCCAAAGTGTCCACAGTATTGTCTATACTGTGTGCTCACTTTTTTGGTCCCTCCTGGGAGCTTTGCCTATTGTTCTAGTTTCGTGGAAATATCATATCTATCTTTTGTGGGAAGGAGTTTGATAGAAAAAAAATCCGTCTAACAAATATGCATAGACTAGCAAAAACAATTCTAGTATTGTTCACGTCCAAAAAGGTATGTTCCCTATGCATATTAAGCCAGTCATACCTCAGGCAGGAGGTGGGTGCAGCACTTAATGATTAGTTCTCTGAAATTGTAGTTCATTGTGTTAATCAGAATTCTCAAGTTGTTTAAAATTGTTCATTTAAAAATATATATTTACTATTAGTTTACAACATTCAGTTCCATAAGCTTTTGAGTTCCAAATCCCCTCCTTCCCTCAAATTCAATCTGATGTAGGTTCTACATATACCTTCATATTAAATATTAGTCAAGTTGTAAAGGAGAATTATAACCAATGGAATGAATAATGAGGAAGAAGAAACAAACCAACAACAACAAAAAAAAACAAAAAAGAGAGAGAGCGAGCAGTTTGCTTCAGTCTGCATTCAGACTCTGAAATTCTTTCTTTGGATGTGGATAGCTTTTTCCATCACGAGTCCTTTGGAGTTGTTTTATAACCTTGCATTGCTGAGGGGAGCCCAGTCTATCAAAGTGAGTCGTCACAGATGTTATTTTGTACAATTTTCTCCTGGTTCTGCTCCCCTCACTCAGCATCAGTTTGTATAAGTCTCTTCAGGTTATCATGAAGTCCTTCTCCTCCTCATTTTTAATAGCACAATAGTATTCCATGACATTCATATACCATAACTTGTTAAGCCATTCCCCAAGTCATGGGCTTCCCCTTGATTTCCAATTCTTTACCACCACAAAAAGAGCTGCTATAAATATTTTTGTGCATATGAGTCCTCCTTGCACTTGTATGATTTCTTTGGGATATAGCCCTAGAAGTGACTGGGTCAAAGGGTATGAAAGTTGCTCATTTTTACAATGCCGTTATCATATACATTGTTCTCCTTGCTCTACTTACTTCAAACTTAATAGATATGTGACTTCCTAGGCTTCACAGAACCCATCCTTTACATTTTTTCTTGTGGTATAATAGTGTTTCTTTACCTTGATATACTATAATTTGTTTAGTCATTCCTCAACTGATGTACACCACCTTGGTTTCTAGTTTTTTCTTAATCAAACGAGCTGCTATTAATATTTTTGTAAATATAAGTTTTTTTCTTCTTTCTTTGATCCTTTTGGTTTTGTTGTTATTATTCAGTTGTTTGGTCATATATGACTCTTTGTGACCTCATGGGTCATGGCACACCAGGCCCTTTTATCCTCCACTATCTCTCAAAGTGTGTCTAAGCTCATGTTTATTGCTTCCGTGACAACCTATGTAATCCACTGTCTTTTTCTCTTGTTTTGAACCTTTCCCAACATCAGGTCTTTTCCCAATAAGTCCTGTCACCTTATTATGTGGCCGGGAAGGTTAAGATTGATCTTGTATAATTTTCTTATTGATACAATTTATAATTAGTTGCTTTTGTCCCATGTTATTTGTCTCTGAACTTAATTCAAAATCAACTGGTCTGTAATTACTTAAGTCCAGAAATCTTGCTCTCCTGCTAATAAATCTACTTTTGCCCCCAAAAGAATCTTACTGACCTTGGAGAATGCATTTGAACAAGGGATTTGGGCCTAATATCCTTACACCACTGAGCTATTCTTTAAGGATGTCTGGTTTGCTGTCCAAAAAATCTGGGCCATCATCAGTGACTTTGTAGGTGGACTTGAACAATGAACACTTACTTCGTAGTCATAGGGAAGGAAGGAGGGGGTTATCGTTAACTCCATTACCAAACTTCCAACCAATTATGTTGTTCTCTGAGTCTCCGTAATGATATGATGTCAGCTATCCCCATCATTAGAGATCTCAGCTTGCTGTGGAACCGGAGATCCTTTTTATTGGTAGACATGCAATAAATTGATCATGCTCAGAAATTTTGTGCCTTAGTTTACCATAATTTTAACTGTTTACATGGCCAAAATATTTATGCTTTTTGGAGCATAAGACTAATATCTTTGGGTCAAGAGGTATGCAGTCAGTAATATTTTGGGCTAGTTCCAAATTGCTTTCCATAATAACTGCTGGATCAATTCACAGCTCCACCAACAATTGCATTACTTATCCTATTTTCCCACTGCTCTTCAACATCCATTATTTTTCTTTGTTGTTAATTTTGCCAATGTGACAGGTCTGAGATAGAACCTCAAAGTGAGTGGGTAATATATTCATCAAGTCTTCATTTATTCCTGCTATATTTGGTTCTTGTATTCACATTTCTGTGTGTATTGTGGAAGGTGGACTTTGAGATATTTTAGATATTCCCCAGTTATCTTTTTATCAATTTTATTATCAATTATATATCAATATATATCAAATATATATCAATTTTATTTATTTTTTGTTAACATAAATTGCATATTGTCAAAACCTTTTTATGCAAGTTGTTATAATCATGCTATTTCTATTACTTTTTTTTTAGGATTTTATAAATGGTTTTCCTAATAATGAATCAACCCTGTATTGACAATGACCTACTCTGAATCTGATCTTATTCCTTGCTGAGGGTCCAACAGTTCATGGAGGACATCCTGCTGGATTCAAGATTTTAGCTAAAACCAGACTTCAAAAACCCAGTGTTCAAACTTCTAGAGCAGAGGAAAAAGGTAGAAGGAAGGTCAGACCTGGGGCAGGATGGGTTACCCATGATTAAAAGGACCCGGGGTAAGATCCCAACTGTCTCCACCATCTTCTCCCCCTACTTCTCCAGTGGGCAAAGGTGTTTCAAACTCCCCTCTCAGAGAGCCTTCAGGCTTTTAGCCATCTTCGCGATAGACTTGGACTGGAAGAAGAAGCTTATTGCTCCTCCCTTTTGTTTTTATTGATCACTGCCTCCTCTGGCAAGCCTTCCAAGCTTTGATAAGGTGGTTTCAAGAATGTTTCACTTGGCTAGGACCTTCACATTACTGTCTTAACTGTGAGCACTCCAACCTCCTAATTATACAGATGAGGAAATTGATACCTGGAAAGATAAGTGAGTTTTTCAAGGTTATACAGATAATTAGTGGCAGAGCCAGGATATAAACTAGAATCCTAATATTACAAGTTCATTATGATCTCCACTGCATTACATTGCCTTCTAAAGAAAAGGGGTAGACTTTCTTTTCCTGCTTAGTCTCTGCCACTGGTGGAGGACAATGAAAAGTTTAGTGGATTAATTTTCATTATACCCCCTTTAGAAATTAACCTTGAGTTGGTCTATTAAGTCTGAGTTTAGTCTTGAAATATTCCTTCATTGTTTGAGAACTGATCTCCCAAAGTCATAGAGTATATTGATGTTTGGGTGAACCAGGGAATCCAAGCTTCATGACCTCTTGCCTAGAAGTAAGGACTTATACTTGAACAGCTTCTCAAATGTTCCCTTTTGGATGTTTACCTTTGACCTGCAAATGAGATGAGAGGTTATTCATTATAATACCCACTCAGCTCATGGTTTATGATCTGAGACTACTAATAAATGTGCTGATTTTTACATCATAGACTTCATCTCCTAAGAATTATGCAGCTGCTGCCAATGTGAATGTAGACAATCCAACTAGCAGGCAGGAAACTGGCAACATTTTTAAATCAGTGGCAATCTGATCCAGACCTGAATCTGTTGCCTAATGTAAAACAGTTTGATGCAGTCCCAACCAATTCTTTGAATCACCAAGCCTTATGACTCAAAATAATGATGTGTTTCTTTCACTTAAATATTTGTATAAAATATATGTACATACATATTTATATAGAGGTAGAGTGCAACACTGGAAAGAATACTGGAGTTGCAGACAGGAAACCTATCTCCAAATGCATGCTCTGACATTTACTATCAATGGGACCTTGTAAAGAGTATTGGGTGAAGACTCTGAGGCCCTTGGCTCCAATTCCTTTCTATCATTTCGTGACCTGTTTGAACTTGGGCAAATCACGTAATCTCTACGAACCTCATTCTCCCCATCTATAAAAAGAGAAAGTTGGACTAACTGGCTTCAATGGAAGTCCAGGTCTGACCAGGCCAGGTTACTAACTCAAGTTTGAAGTTGAGATGAAATAAGACACTCATACTCCATCTAGAAAGTAATAAGAAGTAAGTTACTTAGCCATAGCAGAGGAAGGACATTCAGAGCAGGCAAGAGATGTTTAACCAACTTACAGCCTTGATTCAGTCATGGAGAGTTCCCCACTTGTGTCTGTCATGCTGTCAGTCTGCAGTCAGAAGCCAGAAGAAGGAGGACCAGCCCCTTATGTCCTATTTGTTTTTGTGCTGGTTGCCAGAAAACTATTTCAAAGTCCTAAGCCTTGTTATCCTGAGAAATCAAATCTTTGAAAAAAAAATTTTTTTCCCAATTGCATGTAAGAACAATTTTTAACATTTAAAAAACAATTTGAGTTCCAAATTTTCTCCCTCTCTCACCTCTTGCTTCCCTGATATGGTAAGCAATTTGACATAGGTTATAAGTATGTGATCATGCAAAACATATTCCCCCATTAGTCATGTTGTAAAGGAAAAAAAACAGAATAAAAACAAGCAAAGAAACAACCCATGAAAAAAATAAAGTAAAAGATAATATGCTTTGATCTGCACTCAGACTCTATCAGTTTCTTCTTTGAATGTGGATAGCATTTTTTATTATGAGTTCTTTGGGACTGTCTTAGATCATTGTATTGCTGAGAATAACTTAGAATCATTCACAGTCGATTATCATACAATATTGTTGTTACCATGTACAATCTTCTCCTGGTTCTGTTCACTCCACTCTGCATTAGTTCATGTAAGTCTTTACAGGTTTTTCTGAAATCATCCTGCTCATCATTTCTCATACCACAATATTATTCCATTATGACTGTATACCACACTTTGTTCAGTCATTCCCCAGTTGATGAACATCCCTTCAATTTCTGCCACCACAAAAAGAGCTCCTATAAATAATTTTGCTCAGTTACTTTTCCTTTTTTTTCGATAATCAAATTTTGAGGACCCTTTTCATACCAATTAAGGAAAAGTTTGGGATAGTGTCTCAAGAAAGAAAATACTGTACTATAGACAAGCATGGCTGGCATGGCAGGATCATATAAAATATCAGTCCTGCTACAACCTTCAAAGTTCCTTAAAGGTATCTTGCTGGTGCAGTGGATAGTGTCAGACACTTACTAACTGTGTGACTCTGGGCTAGACACTTACCTACTGTCTGACTCAGCATCTACATACCAGGGCTGTTGTGAAGATCAAATGAGACAATATTTATAAAGCACTTAGCATAGTATCTGGCACACAGTAGGTGTTTGTTTCCTTCCTTGTGATACCAATTCTTTGAATCTTTGAATTCAAAATCAGTATCACCAAAGCTCATTTTTCTTATGTCTAAAATGGGAATTGTAATACTTTTATCATCTATCCTTCAGAGATATTGTGGATGTTAGTTGGGTCTCAAGTTCATTTGCATGAGTCTTTAAAAAAATGGAGAATGATACTTTATGTTCCAGTTTTATTCAAATGGGCTTGAACCCTGGGTTACATGAGGAAAATAATTTTTACCCTTTAGAAATAGTTTGTAAATGTGAGCTAGTAACATGCAGTCCATCTACTTATGGATTTCTTTATGTCACAAATTCATTTAGAGTGTTTTAAAAGAGATGTTAAATTGATTGAAAAGAATATAGTATTAAATTACCAATTACAAACTAACACAAATCAATAGCATGACAAGGAAACTACAAAAGCTAATTACTCTTTGGCAGAATTATAGAAATGATGATAACATCAACATCAAAGTTTGGATGTTGCATTTTACCAGGAGCAGTGGCAAATTAGTGGATGACAAAGAAAGATGATGAAAGCTTTGGAGACCATATCATATGAAGAATGGTGGAAGGAACCAAAACTGATTAGCTTGGATAGAGATGGTAGGGTGATATTAGAATAGCATTCTGGAGTTATAAGGGACCTCTCCAAGGCCCTCATCTTACAGACAGGAAAAACAAAGCTTCAAGCATTTAACTGACTTTTCCAAAGTGACACTGATAGTTAATAGAAGAATCATTATTCAAGCCCCAACCCAGTGTTCTGTTACAACACCTTGGCCCATTTCTGAGACATGTTAGCTGTCTTCAGATACATAATATTACATCATGGGAAAAAAGGGCTAAATTTAGTCAGAATAGATACAGAAGGTTTAATCAAGGGGAAAAGATAGAAGTTATAGAGACACAGATAAGGAAGAACTTTTCAGCAATTTGAGTTACTACCTTGAGTAATAGGAAGTGTCCTATCAGTGTAAGAGTCCAGTCAAAGGCTAGTTAACTATGTGTCCAGAAGAGCAATTCCTCTTTGGTTGAAAGTTGGGACTTAGGGATCTCTAAAAGCTTTTCTAATACTAATATTCTATGATGCTCTACTGAATACATTTCACACCATTAATCCATGTTAGTTCATTTTGGTCCATTAATGATTTAGTCCATGTTTTGTAATTATTTTTTTTTTTTGCCAAACATTTGATTCCTTTCACTCATTAACCAGTAAGCTGCTACTAGATATTATGAATATTGTCATGTGTTTTCATAATAAAATTAGATGAAATGATGATAGTGTAAATTATTTTGTGCTTGAAGAGAAACTATTGAGTTCAAATTCCAATAAAATTATCCTTAAATGAGTTCTACCTTAGTTTTAATTTCTCAGTACTAACTGTGCCCATTAAATATAGATCACCTCATCCTTCCATCTCCTAGTGCATGTTTCATAAACTAAACCTGATGTTTTTCCCAGATGAGAGAATGTTCGAAGTCCTGACATTGACTCATATTATTCACATTTGTCATTTGCCATTGGCTATGGGTAGTAATTTTACAGCAGAACATAGCTATAATTCAATCAGTAAATTATTAAGAGTTAAAGATGTTAATAACTTTGGAACATGCTCATCTGGATATATTTTGAAAAGAAATCTAGAAAATGTGAAAATGCCAAATGGCAAAGATCACTGGAATATATATATATATATATATCCACACACACACAGAAAGTCCTGTTACAGATTATACTCTTCATGCACAAGTTTATTTGGACATATGGAAAGTCTGCAGAGCCTATAGCGTTTTTCTTTGATAATGTCCTAGTCAATCTCTCATTAACCCCAAATGGTTTAGTTCTTATTGTGTCATAGGGCTATCATAAACCTATAAATCACTGCATTCCACAAGGGTATACATAATGGTTAGGAGACTAAGGAAAAAATATCCTACCAAAAAAGCTGTCTAGTTTCATATTTTAAGACTAGTTGGGTGTACACAAGCTTTTTGACATATGCAAGGAATCACAGTAAGTTACCTGTATAACCCACAAACTTTATGATGGCTAGATTCAGGCTAGCAATTTCAAGATGAAGGACCATTGGTAAAATAGAGGAAACCCAACTCAGTATGAGGACTGGACAAACCCACACAACTGCAACTAAGAACCCAAAACAAATTGGGAGCAGAATGATTGGATGATGACAAAATAAACTGTGATATATGAATGTAATTTGATATCCTTATATAATAACAAACGATGAATATGAAAAATTCAGAGAAACATGGAAAAGCTCATGTGAATGGATACTGAATGAAATAAGCAGAGCCAAGAGAACAATATACAAAAGTCTTATAACAATGTCAATGAAAAGTCCACTAAAAGGCAAAAATAAATTCTGAGTAATTGAAAAGCCAGTAGGAGAATAGATAATGATGAATACAACCTTCCTGCTTAGTGGAATTGCTAAGGCAGGGCTTTAGATACATTCCATGCATGGAGTAGTTTTGATTGATTGTTTTTCTTCCTTTTTAACTCTTTTCAACCTTCATATTTTTTTTAATAGAGCAAGGGGAGAACTACATTCTAAGATGGATGAGGTGAAGGAATAATATTTCCAGAAATGAATATGATGTTAAAAGTGATATCAGAAAGATGCCAATAAAATATTTAAAACAAATGAATGACCAAAATAGCAACACTGCTGTAATAAAATACAGCACCAATTTATTTAGAATTTATTCTCTAGCAGGTCCCAAGTTTTCTCTTTCCCCTAAAGAAAATTAGTTTGCTCATATTTACTGCGCTCTCCCCCCCCCTTTTATTCCCTTTAATAGAATATGAGATCTTTGAGGGCAAGGAATGTCCTTTTTTTTGTCTTTTGTCATAGTGCTTATTAAGTAGTTGCTTTCCTCCTTAATTTTCAAACATGATTAAAGATGCCCTGGTGTGACATCTTGACTTGCTTGTGAATTGGATTTAAGGGAAGCAGAGTTTGACCAATTTATCAGCCTTACTCTCACTTCCAGAGTCATCAAAGTCCAGTGGTAAGACAAAATTCGGGGTAAGTGGAGATGGCCGAGGAATGCAGTCGATGGCCATGGCATCTTTGAAGTCTGACCAAGCTCTAAGGAATTGCCTGCTTCAGCTGCCTTCCTGGTCATTGGAACAAATTATTCTCATCTACACATTCCTCTGGGGGACGGTCGTGCTTAATTTACCAATGGATTTGAGGTCTATTTGGTTACCTCCAACCTGGTTTAGCCCATTTGTTGAGACAGTTTTACCAGGGTGTGACTGCTGCATATATCACAGCTTCTTGGAGCCGCAGGCAAGAGTTGGGTGATGGGTAGACACCAAAGATGGATAAGCTGCCCTGACACCAGAAGTGCTAATACTCCTTGAACATAAATGCTTGTTGAATTGAATCCTAAAGGGCTTGAGGCAACTTACAAAATTGAGTCTTCTGAAAATTAACACAAAGAGAGATTTTTTTTCTTTAACATGGAATAAAATACTTTTTTTTTGCTTTTTGGAGGGCAATTGGGGTTAAGTGACTTGCCCAGTCATATGGCTAGTAATTGTGTCAAGTGTCTGAGGTCGGATTTGAACTCAGGTCCTCCTGACTCCAGGGCCGGTGCTCTATTCACTGTGCCACCTAGCCAACCCTCTATTTAATAATACAGTAATAAAGAACATTTAAAAGAAGAAGAGATAAGAACTTTCATCAGGCACTAACAATGAACTAATACCCAAAACTATGTATTGAATTTAATTCTCTCTCCTGGCAGTTAATCAATAATTCAAACAATAAGCATTTATTAAACTTCCACTAAGTTCTAGGAAGTATGCTAAAAGTTTGGTATAGCAAAAATAACAATGAACAAGTCCTTACTTTTAAAAAGTTATTTTTAATTTATGTAATAAAACAAGCATTTCCATAATATAATGTAATAAAAAAGATGATTGTACTTGAAACTGCAAATCTATTCTGTATAACTTGCTATTCCTTTTAAATATACAGTCAAGTTATCATATAAATTTCTTTTTTTCTTCTTCCCTCCCCCTTCCCCCACTCCTCCTTACAGACAGCCACCAGTAGATACAAATAGTTATATATATATATATAGGCATGTATATGAAAAATTATTCTGTACATCTATTTATCAGTTCTTTCTCTGGTTGCAGATAGCATCTTTCTTCATATATCCTTTACAACTAATTTCTGTATTTATAATAGTCGAAATAACTTATTCACACGGTCATTATTAAAACAATATTGCTATTATTGTATATGATTTTCTCTTGGTTCTGCTCATTTTGCTTTTCATTATTTCATGCAAATCTTTCCATGTTTTTTTAAGGTCATTAAGATAATCATTTCTTATAGCACAGTACTATTCCATCACAATCATATACCATAACTTGTTTAGCCATTGCCCAATTGATGAATATCCCTACAATTTCCAGTTCTTTGCCACCACAAAGAGAGATGCTTTAAACATTTGAGAACACATAGGTTCTTTCCTTTTTTCCCTAATCATCTTTGGAAATAGACCTAGTAGTGGTATTGCTAGGTTAAAAGGTCATTCAATAAGTGTTTGGACATAATTCCAGATTGCTCTCCAAACAGCCCTTACTCTTAAGGACCTTACTATGGCAGGAGACAACATGTGCATAGTTAATAACATGGTGAATAAAATAAGAACAAAAGAAATATAAATGGAATGGAGGATTAGTCAATGAGGATGCAGTCCTAGCAGGGGTGGGAACATGGGGCCTTGAGGCCCCATGTGGCCTTCTAGGTCCTTGGGTACCGTCTTTTGATTGAGTCCAAATTTTATAGAACAAATCCCTATGTTAAGGGGATTTGTTTTATGAAGTTTGGATTCAGTCAAAGAGCAGCATCTGAGGACTTAGAGGTCCATGTGTGGACTTGAGGCCACCATAAATTCCACATCCCTGCCTTAGAGCATACTCAAGTTTGTCTTCCCTGGTAGGTTATACAGAGAATATGAAGAGAGTCCCCATCTCCTTACAATGCAATATACCGTTCTTTAGACCCCTATTCCCAGTCACGTATATAACTAAGGGGTTGGCACTTTGTGGTAATTTAAAATTTTTTAGAACTGAGTTCACACAGAAAAGGGGCAAACTGCAAATCTCCATTTTCTTTTCCTTTCTGGAGTAGAGGGAGACCAGAACTGCTGTGAGGTGTTGGGTAGACGGAAGGCAGACTCCCTTATTGCCCACTAGGGAACTGTCTGTCCGTGAGCTGTATCTTTGCTTCTTTTATTCTTCAATCGTTTCTGATCATAGAAGAATGAGTATTATGAGGAGGGAGCTCCTAGACAACTGTTTGAATTTGGAACATCCATCAAAGCCCTCAGAATTCACATCAGAAACCTGTGATAAGAACAGAGGCCTCCAGTGGCAGCATGGGTAGAAGCTGCCAACAGGTGAATCAATTGTGAATGGTCATAGATATAATCACTTCAGGGATCATGATTCTTCATGATAGAGAGAACTGCTGACTATGGATGCATAAAGGCTCTGATAGTTGGAGCTTAAGAGAGAACTACACCCATGGGGAACCTGTGAGGAATCCTTAAAAAGAGAAAAGAACTTTTCATCCAAGAGTAGGAAGTTACTCTTTGGCCACAAATGATCTCTCACATTTGTGTTTTTGCATTTGAATTTGCTTTCCCCAGAGATCTTGTAGATAAAAGGAGAAAGTTTTGGGAAGATTTTTAAATAATCTCTGTTTTATGGCAAGTTTTCTCAAAAAAAATCCTTTTTCTGAAAGTCATTGGTGTTCATTTGATTGTTATTGGAATGAGGAGAAAATTTTGGCAACATAAAAGAAAAATATCAATAAAATTTATTTAAAAAATACAATAGAGAGCATACTGGTTAGGATTCAGTATCCACAGTCTTAGAAACTACAATTCAAGAAAAAAGTTAATTTCATACCTGGAAGATAGCTATTGTAAAGGAATAGTAGGTAGATGGTCAAGTGTGAGGAACAAAAAGATCAATTTCATGGTATACTCTAGCTCAATTAAGGAGAGAGTGGTTTTTTTTTCTTTACCAACTAGATGTAATGGAGAAGTTATTCTGTGATAAGAGTATGAGTTGGACTTGTATTTTCAATCAGACGGGCCAATAGATGATAACATATGCATGTACAACAGGAATACCTCTGATAGAGTCAATATTTCCCCTCCCCAATTGACATATATATTCTTGTACAATTGTATCAGTCCTTATTTTAGACCCTAATACCTTGTAACACATGGAAAAGAGTGAATTTATGTTTGGAGCAGATATAAGCAGCTGGGTTACCTTTTTCATGAAAGAACTTTAGTGGATGGATGGTTGACAAAATTCGGAAGAGCTGCTTCCTGCTGGGCATGCAAGGATGACTTAACTGCAGAGCACATACCTGAAGTTTCCAATGAATCACTCAGCAGGGTGGGGTTATTTGAGGCTGATCACTTGAACTTTGGTAAAAACCAACTAAATGAAATGATTTTAATTATGGTTTAGTTGATAGCAACCTATTTCTTTTTACATCAGTCAATCAGCAAAAATTTATTCATCATCCAGTGTTCCTAGTAGAGTTCTAGGTAGTAGGGAAACAAAGTCTAAAATAAAATGATCTTTACCCTCAAGGTCATTACAGGCTATCAGAGGAGGTGATGTAGTGACAAGAATGATGGACATGGAGTCAGTGAAACCTGAGTTCAAATTCTTACTCAGGTACCTAGTATCTGTAGGACTTAGACCACACCTCTTAACCTTTCTCAGACTTAATTTCATCAATTACAAAATGGTAATAATAATACCCACTGCAAAGGATTGTTGTGAGAATTAAGAAAAGATAACATTATAAAGTGACTCACAAATCTTAAAGAGCCATGTAAGTTCTAGGTATTATTATTAAAAGTATATATAAACTATATGTAAAAAAAAGCAGCATGATTTTGTTTATTGGATGGTAGTAACAACTGAGGAGATTAGGAGAGTTTTCAGGTAGGAGTCTGAACTTGGGCTAAGCTTGGAAGGAAACTCAGGATTCTAAGAAGCAGTGGGTGGAGGAAGTACATTCTTAGCTTGGGGTATAGTCAGATTGAAATCACAAAGATGGAAGGTAAGATTATCATGCAAAAGGAATAATAAGGTCAGTTGGCTGGACAATAGAGTACGTGAATGAAGCTGGAAAGGCAAGTTGGTTGCAGGCTGTGAAGATATTTTGTGCCAAACAGAAGAATCTGCATTTTATTATAGCAGTGAAGGGAACCATTGGAGTTTATTAAGAAGGGTAGTGCCATGGTCAGTTCTGTGCTTTAGGAAGATACTTTCATAGCTGTATGGAGGACAGATTGCAATGAGGAGGGATTTGAGGCAGGAAGAATTATTGCACTGGGAAGCATTAGTGGGCTATTGCATTGGCATCACTTCTGTTGTGAGACTTCCTGTATACTTGGATTTTTCAGTAGTGACTTGACAGCAGGATCTGAGGAAACTATTTATGGTCTAGGATCTAAATTGAGGTTATATAGCTTGGCCCATCAATGTCTTATGTCCAATGAGGGAAAGGATGGTCGATTGATGAATCCTGCAAATCGTTATAAATTGTTCTGAATAATTTTCCTGATGAGATGGTATAACAGTCAGTAGATATGAAAGACTTCTTTGATTTGACTTATTCCTTACAGATAATATTTTGGGAATCCCGGTTCTATTTTCAATGAGGAAGAAGTTAATAAAAATTTAAGAAGACATGTCTTACAGGTTGATTGGTCTATAATTTAATAGTAATTGGGTATTCATTTTCTTTTAGGATGGGGCCGGCTACACTATGTGTCCATCCTAAGGGAACTATATATTTCATTATGATAAAAGAAATGTGTCGTTGGAGTGGACTTAAGCAATAAAAGACAAAATATTAAATATTCAAAAAATGCAGACCTTAGTTAAAATATATGTGTAGATGAATCCCATAACTGCCATTTCTGTTTGTGATGCTAAGTGAAATTAATTAGATGGTGTCATAGCATCAGAGAACTTGAGAGTTGGAAAGGATCTCAATGCCCATCTAGTCTGACCCATATATACTTTCTATTTTTTTTTCATCTATCATTCCTAGAGTGTCCACAGGAGAATAATCTTCCCCTGTCATATGACCCTGTGGCTTATAGTTGTTATGCCAGATAATGACTACTTTGAAAAGTTAATGTTTTGGAAGTTAGGAAGTGGATACTAGAAATTAGAAGAACTGGTGTGTGTGTGTGTGTGTGTGTGTGTGTGTGTGTATGCCCATGCACACATGTATATAAATAAAATGACATCTTATAATCTGACAGCACTGTTGAAGTTATTGCCCACTTTGTTACCTAAAGTTATATTATTGTTGTTCAGTCATTTTAGTTGTGTCTTACTCTCCATGGTATGGGGTTTTCTTGGCAAAGATACCAGAGTGATTTGCCATTTCCTTCTCTAACTCATTTTGCAGATGAAGAAAATGAGGCAAACAGGGTTAAGTGACTTGCCCAGGGTAACACAGCTAGTAAGTGTATGATATCAAATTTGAACTTTGGTCTTCTTCTTCAGTCCTGATGCTCTATCCATGACTTCCACTTAGCTGCCACTATACATGCACATTAAGCTATAGTAAATTTGTCTAAAATATATTCCTATTATGTCAATCAGGTAGCTCTGAGGTTGATCTATTGATTCTAGATCTATGAGCCTATGAAAATTCCCTAAAATTCATCTGATTCTCTGGCATAGTGGGAGGAGATAGCTGCTTCAGATCTTATGGCCACAGTACTAAATAATTAGGCTGTAGTACTATTTACCTCTTGACATGCCTTGCCCTGAAATCTCTTGGAGTAGACTGAAGAGTAGCTGATGCTTTGTGGTAAGTTGGATCTTGCTGAAGTTTCTCACCTGAGTTCTAGAATTATTTATATACATTCAAGACTTGTGGGTTTGGGCATATCCTGTCCATCTTGCTCCATATGGTCTTTTTCTTTCATTTTCCTTCCCAAATTCAGCCTGAATCATTTCTCTCCTATGCCCTCTTTTGCTATTTGGTAACCCCTCTTTTTACATCCTTGCCTTCAGGCATGTTTTCTCCTAATCAGAGTCCTCTCTTGGGGATAACAACACACAGTATGACCAGTTAAAGCAGCATTGGAACCATAAATAGTCCAGAAAATTTCTCCCAATGAGCTATGAGTAATGGTCCCCAAGCACTCTGGAAAATGTAGTCCTGACGTCATATCCACTACTCTTAGAGTAAGAGGAGTCTTTGATGTGAAATAGAGTAAGAGCTGACCTACAAATAGGTCAGGTTGATGTTAACCTCACCTATGGAGAATATAAAGTGAGCTTAGGAAAAAAACCAGGAAGACTTCTGACCAGTCAAAATATGTGTGAACAAGTTCATGTACTTTCTTCATAGAAATACCTCTGTGACACTCACTTAAGTTTAGACTCAATTCTAACAAATTGGGTTATCTTGTTTCAAGTCTATACAAGAATAGAGATAGCAAATTAGAATACACTAGAATGAGAGGAGCCCCTATGGTCAAATATACAGAAATATAGATTATACAGGGTAGGGACTGGAAACATTAAGGTCAGGATTTATTTGGCGTTAGTTAAAAAACCCTATACCCTTTAATTGTTTCTAAGCAAATCACTATAAAATTGATATACATAAGGATGATCCTGATTCACCAAGAAAAGGTCATATTTTATTCAGCATGCTTTACATGCTTGTCATTTTTTTTTAAAGATATATCATTAAAAACATAGTGCTAAAAGGACCAAGCATTCAACTGTCTGGAAACCTTGACTATCCAGTATGGCTAATTCACTGAGACTCCCAGATAGCCAAAGGTTTTATGGTACATTGTCAGACAGCAGCACCTACTGGTAATATTTCACATTGTAGTCCAATACTATCAGACCCTATTCCCTACCACTAAGAAGGTGGGGAACACAGTTCTGCAGAGTGTGAACATGGCATCAGGTAGCTTGGTCTGTTAGTAGAAGTATAGGATAGGTGAAAGAATTCTGGACTTGGCACACATGGGTTTGAGTCATAAAACCTACAGGGATGAGTTGTGTGACCCTGAGTGGGTCATCTGATTTCCCTGAACCTCAGTTCTCATATCTATGAAGGAAACGGGAATGATGATCCTTCAACTGCTTACCTTATAGGGCATCAGGGAAAAAAGCACTTTGTAAAACTTTAAATGTAAATTATTATTATTTCTAGTCAAGGGAGTAGTCCCAGGACCTGAAGGAGGCTTATAGGAGACCAGAGAGTTGGGAAAATTCTACAAAGAAAAAAAATGACCTTTTGAATAAAGAGTATAACTCCTAGCAGGGAAAACATTGCTTTTATCTTCTAGTTTCCTAATATGCCTGAGGCTTATCATCCCATTGACCCAATTCTTTGAAGGTTTTTATTCCATAGGAATTAATCTCGAATTTTGCAATGATGGCCTGCGAGAAAATCATATTTATTTTACAGAAATTCAATTTATAGACAATTTTGTTATAATCCATTTATTCTGAACTTCAAGGAATATGTGACTTACCAGACTTTTGTGGTATAAAACTATGAAGTTTAAAAGAAAACATTGGCCTGGTTAATGCTATAACTTCTGTACTTTTGGAGCCAGAGTCAACACACTTGCTCTTGTTGTGTCCTTTTATATCTCCTCTGGATTCCCATTGAGCCAGACGTCTACATGTGTGCCAAGTGTAGCTATGAGCTCTTTTCTAATCATTCAAAGTCTTAACATTCCTCTCTGTGGCCAACCTTCACAGATTGAACACACACTGAGAGTGCATCAAAACATCTAGAGTGTCAGTAGCCAGAAGCCTTAAATCTATCTTCTGGCAAGTGTAGCAATGGCCTGGGCCATGAATTTCTTAATGTTAGCCCAAAGAAAGGACAGTCTCCCTTATGCATATTGAGTAGCTAGCTGAAGTTCTTCTTTAAGCCAATGAAATATTTTCTCCTTCCACTATTAGCTGATACCACTGCCTCTCAATGATCTGGGCAGATTTCATGGGCAGAAATGTGAAATGAGAAATATCTTCTTTCAAAATGAAATCTCATAAAGATATCTTTTCTTGTTAATTCCCAGAGATGCACTGGAGGGAAGGCCTTTGGTAGCTTTCAACTTCCCCAAACACTTTGCATTTTTTGACGGGGCCAGACACCCAAGAAGGCTAAGTCCTTCCTTTGCTGATGATAATAGAACAATGCAATTCTATTGAATGAAACAATTAAATTAAATCAAACAAACAAGTTCTTTGGAATTGCATGTTATCAAAATTAGAAACTAGTTCATTTTCAACAAGATATCCATTGCTATTGCTCACTTTCTATTGTCATGTACTTCATAAAATATCCTATGTACTTGTCAATTACAATAAAGACAACATAGGACTGACCAAAAAAAATAGCTTTCTTTAAAAGTGACAAATTAGTTTTATAATCTGGACTAGAAAAATAGGTTAGATAATCTCTTATAATTCTTTTCTCATTTTAAAAATCTATTCACATAGGTGAAGGATTATTAAAAATATAATGACCCTCTGTTCTTCATATTCAATGATGATACAAGAAGAAATAGACTTAAAATGTAAGTGGAAAAAGTTCTTGATAGGTGGTTGATTTCTAGGACTCATAAAATCTTTTTTTTCCCCACTTTTTGGAGGGAGGAAGGCAGTGCAATGGGGGTTAAGTGACTTGCCCAAGGTCATATGGCAAGTAAGTGTTAAGTGTCTGAGGCCAGATTTGAACTCAGGTCCTCCTGACTCCAGGGCTGGTGCTCTATTCACTGTACCACCTAGCTGTGCCCCCCCCATGAAATCTTTATTACAATTCAGTTTTTTTTTAATAGGCTTGATATTGATTTCATGGAATCTTAAACTAATATAATCTTAAAGTTGGAAAGAATGTCAAAGATTATTTTATGTCATCCCTGCCTGGAGAATAAATACAACTTTTCAACTGATGCACAAAAATTTATTTATGCACTATTTTGCTTAAGGTACTATGTTAGGCCCTATAGGTATAGAGATGAAAAAAAAAGGGTAAAGAGGCTCTGCCCTCAAGGAACTTATGTTCCACTGAATTCAACTTTTCCCTCTTTGAAGACTTACTTTGCAACTAATTTTAACTTTTGCCTCTACCACTTATTAGAAAGTTTTTTTCATTCTATTGGACATTATCTTTAAATTTGCATTTTTTTATCTCTTACCCAAGTTAGATTAGTCTTCATAGGATTCTCTAAGGCTAAGCAGAACATTCTAATGTTCTAATTCTAATTCTTCTACCACACAAAGATAATTCACTTATTTAATGTGTATAGTCATGTTTCAAACCCCAAGAAAAGGAATAGAAGGTCTTTAAACAAATAAAACCCTACAGTTTTACTTATAGGACCAAGTAATTTTTATTAACCTGGAAGAATCCCAGATTTCATTTGGCCCAAATCTCTCCTATCACAGAAGGAATTGAGGTCCAGAGAATTAAAGAGACTTGTCAAGTTCCAACAAGATGTAACACAACAAAGATTAGAACTCAGGTCTTTTGACTAAATCTATTGCCTTCTCTAGAATAGCATGTTTCCTTTTAGACCCATAAAACAATCACAATGAATAATCTGAGTCTGAAAGAAATGCCCTCATCAGAACAAAATAAGACAACCCAAACTAAGAATTGCTAAAACAAACAAAAAATTGATTAGTGAACAATCCATTTTCCAATAATATCACTGGTTAAAAACTTAGAATCAGTTTTTACAGAATACCCATTAAGTGAATAATTCTTAACGTAAATATTAGCATGCCCATTTCTTCACAAAATGGCTTTCTAGTGGGCATTTCATAATACCCAATATTTTGAAATCTCTAGATTTTTCTTTTATCATATTTTTCTATTTTTGAGACATAACCTTATTTAGTTGCCTTATCAAAAATCATTTTAAATTTAGGTTGGGCTAAAATTATTTCTCAGCATTGCCTTTATAGTTAATCTGTGTATTTTCTGCTTACTTGCATGCATGCAGGTTCCATTATCATTAATAAGAGTTATATGCGTGCAATGAGAGAATATACTCATTAGTGTCTAATGTACTTCTCAAGGTTATACCTAAGGTGTAGAAGTTTAATGAGAACTTAATGAGAACCCTAGTACTTCTGATTAAGAATATCGATCATTTTTGTGATGCAGATATTATAGTTTAACACTGAGAAGCTAGGTGAAAAATTAAGTCACAAAATTTCACCCTTTTTTGTTATTAATCATGCATGCAAAAAGCTTTTTTTGTTGTTGACAAGTTCTGATGCTCAGCTTGGTAGCCACCTGCAAAATTGACAAGTAATTCATCACAATTTAAACATGCATGCACACATATTTATACACCTGTACATATGTATATGCATATACATGCACATGAAATTTTTATGTTAACAAATACTGACAGATCAATAGAAGATGGAAAATTAAGATTTTAAAGTGTAAATTTCATTTAATAACAACAAATCTAAAGAGCACATTTCATGCTAAGTTCTTTAAGCACATTGAGAAGTGGAAGATTAACAATTACCATGGGAATTTGGTATATGAGATAGGAAATCTGAACCGTAACTTGATCATTTAGGGCCCCAAACATATCTATTGAGTGTTTCAAACTCAAAAGTCACCCTTTTGCTCTTCACTGAAATTTTCAAATTACATCAGTGTTGAAATCTTTAGGAAGGAAGAGATGTTTCTTTGGCTACCTTATTATTCTAGTTTATAGGGAGACTATCATTTGAAAATGGCATGTGTTATGTGTATGTGTGTTATGTGTTATGCACAGATCTATCTATATATTGATAGATAGCTATATTTGTAGATATAAATAGACATATATCTATTAGAGTTCTTGTGTCATTTATTTCCACCTCTCAATTTTGGAAATAATTGACAGAGGATAAAATGGATGCTTAATGTACATAAACATGCTTAAAAACACACTGAGAAATACATTTTTTCTCAGATTATACATAGAAAAATATGACATGCCATGAAATAACATGATATGAAATAAGACATAGTATAGCATGATAAAATAAACTTACTTTAGTCTTTTATTTTTTTTAGAAAATTAATTGATGTTTTGTGTTCATGTTACAAACATTTAGATTACCCCTACTTAATGAGAACTGTCTCTTGTAAGAAAATACAACATTTAGAACTATTAATACGGTGCTCTCATCTGAAAATTCATGCATTTCATAACAGTACCCCCCTTATCTCTCTTTTGCTGTTTAGTTGATTAGTTGTGGCTAACTCTTCATGACCCTATTTTGATGGAATTTTTTGGCAAAAAAACTCTGGAGTGGTTTGCCATTTCCTTCTCCAGTTCATTTGATATATGAGGAAACTGAGGCATACATGGCTAAGTGAATTGTCCCTGGTCACGTAACTAGTAAGTATCTGGTGCTGGATTTCAACTCAGGTCTTCCTGATTCTGGGGTCAGAGCTCTATCCACTGTACCACTTAGCTGCCCAATTGGTATTAATATCATTTTTTTTCCTCTCTCACACCTTCTACCTATTGAAAAAAAAAAGAAAAACAACTCAGATTTATGTACATATGTCAAGTTTGTTAAATTGGTTTTAAATTATATAATTAAATATAAATTAACAGATACATATGCATATGTATAAAATTAACATATATTCTAGATAATAAAACCATAATAGCAGGAGACTTCTACTTACCCTTATCTGTCCTAGATAAAACAAAAAATAAAGAAAGAAGATAGTGACCTTAATAGGATTTCAGAAAAAAAATTAGATATAGTATACCTCTGGTGATTATTATATAGAAATAGAAATGAACATACATATTTCTTAACTGTTTACAATTCCTTCCTTTGCAGAAATTGATCATGTCTTAGGACATGATAACCTCATAAGCAAATGTGAAAGATAGAAATATTATATGCATCTTTTACTGATCACAATGCAATTAAATTACATTAATTAAAGCATCATTAAAAAGTATTAAAATCCACTGAAAGCCAAATAATGACAAGGCAACTAGATGATGCAGTGGGTTGAGTGTCAAGGTGTCAAGCCTGGCATCAAGAAGACATGAGCTCAAATCAGGCCTTAGACACTTACTAGCTGGGTGACCCTGGGAAAGATCAAATGGATGATTAAAATGCAAAGAATATCCGAATTTCACATTAGGAAATGAAATCTATCTCATATTTTATCAAAATTTTAGCCAAAGGTGTCATAGTAGCCAACAAAATGGATAGATGTGTTTGATCTTCTTTTGCCTTGTTCATTCCCTAATGGTGGTATTTGTGAAGCACCAGGTAGCCTAAAAGTGGACAGCTGAGTAAAACGAGAGCAGCAAGGTTTCTAAATGAGTCACATGTTAGATGGCTATTAGTAGTTAGCAAAGAACTATATTTCTAAACACATAAAGATCAACATGTATTTTAAATGAGTATATAATATATATAGAATACTTGAGCATGTATAGAATATATACATGTATAGAACACAGTCTTAAGTGGATAAATAGTAGATTTCAAAGTTAGGAATATCTGTCTTACTTCTGACACATAACAGATACCAGACACGGCAATTGATATCTCAGTGTACCCTAGGCAACTCTCTAGGATGGTAGACCTCAAAATAGTTTCTGATCTTCATTGGTAGAGGGACTTTCCACACTGGGAATTCTCTAGATATATGAAATCGCAGTTCTAGACACCCCACACTCCTAAGCCCAATATTTCTTTTTTAAGATGATGAAGTGATTACCAGTTTAATATAGGCTGCAAAATTTTATACTAAAGGTAAACAAGATTTATTGAAGAATTATTATTAAGTCCACAGGCCAAGGAAATATAAGAGTTAATTGTTGGACATTTCATGTTGATGACTTTTTCATTTTTTATAACCAATTGCATTTTTGTGCTTTTCAAGCATTTACAGTATCTTTAAGAGTTCTGTACATTTGGCACTTTGCCCCAGAAATGTTACCTAAAATCATATCCAGATTTTAAAAAGTGAAGTCATTAAGATCAGCATTTTCCTGCAAATGTACTGAATAAATGATTTGCTCATAATTTTAAAAGTTAATGTGTGGTTTTGTTTCTTGTTCTTATATTATTTTTATTTTATTTAATTTTTTAGACCAGGTGCAAGAGTATATCTTTGTGAAATAGGAAGCCTAGGTCAAATGTTTAACCCATGTTACTCTTGGGAGAGATTTCCTTAGGTACCAGAGTTATGTATCCAGGCAGTTAAGAGGATTCATGGAGTGAAACAGCTAAGATGAAATTCTCAGCTTTTTTTGTAATTTTTATTTCCTATTGAACTTCTATCAGTGCAAATAACAGGGCATTACTTGTTCTATTGACTGATGAAGGGAGAAGTGGGTACTGCTGGAATCTTTTTTCTTTCCCTGTATATAGCTTTAAGATTTTGAAAGTTATGATCAATGTTAAGCCTTAAAAACCTTCCCTCCCTCACCCCCAAATATCTTAACTGTAGCTGTGTTTGCTCCATAGGAAAACAGTCTATTGAAAAATAGACAAAAGGGGGTGGCTAGGTGGCACAATGAATAGAGCACTGGCCCTGGAGTCAGGAGGACCTGAATTCAAATCCAATCTCAGACACTTAGCACTTACTAGCCGTGTGATCTTGTACAAGTCACTTAACCCCAATTGCCCTGCCTTCCCCCCTCCAAAAAGCAAAATAAGGAAAAGAAAAATAGACAAAGTAGGAATCAATCAGTAAGTAAGCATTTATTTATTTATTAGCATTTATTAATCGATTACCATGTGCACTGGAGATAGAGAAGCGAAAGATAATATCTGACTTTGAGGAGCTCAAAATCTAAATGGCAGGGACAAGAAGTCA
Organism: Petaurus breviceps papuanus; assembly: GCF_028583685.1. Classification (NCBI taxonomy): domain Eukaryota; kingdom Metazoa; phylum Chordata; class Mammalia; order Diprotodontia; family Petauridae; genus Petaurus; species Petaurus breviceps. The sequence goes on along the minus strand of NW_027185863.1, from coordinate 25,880,295 downwards.
ACATGTATGTACAAATAAGCTATATACAAGATATAGAAGAAATATCAGAAGAAAGGCACTGGAATTAAGAGGGATTGATTCAGAAAGGCTTCCAGCAAAAGGCGCGTTTTAGCTGGGACTTGAAGGAAGATAAAAGTCAGGAGGCAGAGCTTAGGAGGGAGATCATTCCGGCCATGGGGGACATCCAGAGAAAATACTGGGAACCCAGAAATGGAGCCTATTGTTCATGAAACAGCAAAGAGGCCATTAACTGGATCTTTTTAAATGGCTTGATGATAATAAGCATGCTATGGAATTTGTGACTGTTTTTAATAGCTAGGTGGTGAACAGATATTAACAGTTTTTCGAATCAAAATGCAAATGATCAACAGTATGAAAAATCATTCCAAATCACTAATGTGAAATATGAAAATTAAAACAAATTTGGTGTTTCATCTCATGCCAATCAAATTGGCAAAAATTATACAAAATTCATACAGTCATTGTTGGAGGGGCAGTGGGAAGACATGTATAAACTCGCTATGGAACTGTGAATTAGTCCAACCACAATACAAATCAATGTGTACTTATGTAAGATGTACCTTGACCTAGTAACTTCAGTAGTAGGTGCATATCCCAAATGGCTCAATGACACAAATAAATATTACATATACTTAGCAATATAGTCATTGCAACAATGAAAATCTGGAGATAAAATGAATGCCCATCATTTGGGGGAATGTCAGAAGAAATTGTGGTATATTAATTTTACAGAATATGATTATGCCATAGGAAATGATGAATGTGAGGAACAGAGAAAGAGGGGAAGATCTTGTACAGAAATAAAATAGAACTAAGAGAACAATAAACACAATAACTGCAATAATGTAGGAGCAGCTACATGGCTCAATGGATAGAGGGCTGAGATTGGAGTCAGTAAGACTCATTTTCCTGAGTTCAAATCTGGCTGAAAACACTTAACAAGTGTGTAAACCTGGGCAAGTCACTTAACCCTGTTTGCCTTAGTTTCCTTATCTGTAGAGAGAGCTGGAGAAGGAAATGGCAAATTACTCCAGTATCTTTGGCAAGAAAACCCCCGATGGGGTCATGAAGAATCAGGCATGATGGAAAAATGACTGAACAATACAAAACAACAATGTAAATAATAGCACCACTAAAAAGAAGTTACCTTCAATTGTTATGATGAATATATATCTTAGAAAACTGATAAACACAGTTTCTTCCTTTTCAGCAAAGTGGTGGAACTTAAGAATGTAGAATGTGTGATACTTGGTCAGACACTGTAATTATAAAGGTTCTGCTTAAAAATGCTTTTCCTTGTGAAGAACTGAAAAGAAAGGTTTCAAGGTTGGGGTAGAGGCAGGGAGGGAATAAGAGGAAATGACTATCGTGTGAAAAAATGACAGTAAAACGTTATTTTGAAAAAGAACACATCTTAGAGAAAAACCAAAACCAAAATCAAACTATAATAATTATGTAACCCTAGGTGGCACTATGGATGAGTAGAGGGAACTCAGAGGTCTAAGCCTAGGAGAATTCCCAGCAACCAGAGAAGAATGAGGGTAGGGGAAACACTGCATTCTAACTCCTCTCAGTGTCTTTCTTCTGTTCTGGGCTTTTTCCAGTCAGTCCCACGTCCTCAAGAAACACAAAATTTCTTGCCTCAGGAGATGAATGAAAACTCTAAATCCTAACAACCCTCTAGAAGAAGTGTTATATAATTGGCATTTAGGAAAGATAAATAATTATAGAAGATGCTTCTTAGCATGAAATTCAGTGTTCTCCATTGGATAATTTTCAAAATTTAAGTTTTCAGGCAGCTACCAAATAAGGTAGTGGAAGAATCTAGATTGAAATTTGTGTTCTTGACCCAGTATTTTGAACTTTAAAGGGGTCATGCCACTAAGTAGGCCATGCCCTCTTTATAAAACTAATTTCAGTAGTTATTTAATTGTCCTTTGGCATCTGAAACTTCATATTTCTGTTAATAACAACTCACACATATTGCTGCTTTTAGCTTAATAAAATGAGCAGCTATTTCATAGGTTAATTCCCATGTTGTTAACACCTCATAAGTTAATGTATATTTAGGATGAGATCAGCTTGGTGGCTTATTAGTTCTCGCCTCTTTTCCAAGATATGCTTGAACACTTCTACCAGACAGATGTCTGCACATTTAACTCCCTACATTTCTCAACTTTCTGATGCTACCAAGGCCATGATAAATGGATTTTTGTGGTGTTGTTGCTATTCTTGTTTTTCTGATCTTTTCTAACTCCTTGCAAAATTCTTCTGTTCTCATGCATGGATTCTGTGATTAAAAATTTTCTTCAGAAATTCCTAGAACGAAATGAGACATCTTAAATCATTAATAGAGTAAGTCTAGATATTGACTAAACTATGCCATCTGCTTTAACAAGTGTGAGCAGAGAGTCAAGCAGCCTACAAGTATTAGGTACTGTATGCGTTGTATTAAATGTTAAGAAGATAGGGACAGAAACTAAAATTGTGATTTCATTGGTATAGGGAACTCCTGGGTGAGAAAATTCTCTTGATTTTTGATCTCTTGATCAAATCAGGTAAACACCTTTTTCTGGAAGTTATAGTCCTACATTGAGCACTGAAAGGTTTGATGAGTGTGCTTACCTTCACATAATCGGTATGTATCAGAGATGGCACTGGAACCCAAGTCTTCCCCCAGTTTTGAGGTCTGTTCTCCATCCATTAGTCCACTCCTCAGAGTTGAATAGAATTAAAAGAGCCAGATGGAAAACAAAATTCACACGAGATCTTCCTTTCCCCTCAGTCTGTCTCTATCCTAACCCTAGAGGGCCATCTCCAGTCATCCTGATCTATTGCTTGACACTGGATGCAGATGGCACCAGAGAAGAAAGTGAGGCTGATGACCTTGCACAGTCCTCCCTCACTTAAATCCTATTCACTTGCAAGTCATGGAATTATCTCCCTGATGTCATGGTCCTCTTCAAGAACAAATGACAAAAAACAATAATCCCAACCTTAACCATCTTTAAAGGTACAGCTAAAGTGTCACCTCTTCCAGATGTATGAATTCTGACCAATATCATCAAACCTTTGTCTGGATCCTTGAACTATTTTTAATTCGTGAAAAACAATTTTGTCCTTTAATGGTATAATGATAAGAATAACCTTGTTTATTATTTCATGTATGAATATTTTGCCTCCCTTCTTATCTCAGAATGTATTTTGGAAATCAGGTATGATGTCTTACTAATATTGTGTGTGCCTGATATAGATCAGGGAAAATAGTAGGTCTTTAGCATATAGAATCTTTTTTTTTTGCTTTATTTTTGGAAAAGGCAATTGGGGTTGTGACTTCTCCAAGGTCACACAGCTAGTAAGTGTTAAGTGTCTGAGGCCTAATTTGAATTCAGGTCCTCCTGACTCCAGGGCCAGAGTTCTATTCACTGTGCCACCTAGCCTCCCCAAAAATATAGATTCTGGTCAAATGAACAATCATATTAAGTCTGCTTGAGTCTTAGCATTGTTGATTCTGACAAATAAATGAATACTCAGAAAGTCGAGACTATGTATATAGTTTGCAAAGTACTAACTTGGGTTTTTCAATGCAATGATTGAATACAAAGAGTGCATTCTCCAAGATGATGCTAAGGAAAAAAAGACATACATAGTATTGTATGTTTATATTAGACTTGAAATGTATTCAGCTTGTTGCCCTGACCTTTCAATTACAAAGTAATAACAAGGGAGCAGGAGAATGTCTGTATTTAAATTGCTTTGGGTTTCCTGATGTTCATTTTAACAAGTCAAAATGTACATTTGCTACATGTTCAAATATGGAAATTATGGCAATGATGCTATACTTTAGCAAACCCATAATCAAAGACATACTTTTAAGTTTTTCCTGATTTAATCAAAAATACCTATTTTTGTATAATATGGTTTCAATTTAGTAAATGGAATACTTGTTGTAAATGCCTTTTTGTGAAAACCTACACTTTAAGTAAAATCAATAGCTTTACCAGACAGGCTCAGGTCATGGACTGAACAGGGTGGAGATAGTGTTTGGTTCTTAGGTGTTCTATTATCCTACAGTTTCCACATTAGTATCTGATTGTACTTTGCAAAGCAACTCATCTATTCTTCCATTGTTCACAGGATCATAGAATGTTAGAGATAGAAGAGATCTCAGAAATCACCAAATCTAACATCTTCCTTTTATCGAAGTGGAATTTGAGTCTAAGGATTTGAAGTTGATTTGCCCAAGGTCACATGGCAAATAGGTGGTAGTGCTCAGGCTCGAACTCAGGTCCTCCTAAGTCTAAAACTCTTTTTAATGCAGTTCATGTTTCAGTAATAGAGCAAATGAGTCAGAAATAAGTTTAAGTAAAATGTTCAGGATCTTAACCCAACATGGGGTGGGAAATTACTGAAGTGATGTGATTTGTGGGACATCAAGAAGACTAGCCTGATCAGAAATATGACCCATCAATTCTCAAGTCAATGCCTAAAACATCACAAGTAGTAATTCCACTGGACTAAGTGATGCCTTCTTTTCTTAAAAATTAGGATTCTCCTGTGAAGAATAGTGGATGAAGTCACTCCTTAATGGGAGTTATTTTATCAGGCTCATCACACTTTTTTCTGGATAGAACAGCCTAGGCATCATGAAAGTCCTTAGTGTGGAGAGTAGAGGACAATGGCCAGAAAGGGAATCATGACACTAGAGACAAAATTTGCAGGACACCCTCAGAGGTCTTTGTGAGAAACATTTTTGACAAATCACATTGCCTGTGTTTCTAGTGCTGTGTTAAATCTACACACACTATAATCGAAAACAGATTTTACCTCCCATTGGACTACAGACCTTTCAAAAGCATTTATGTTAATGCGATTAAAATAGCAAATATTTTAATTCTTCCATATTACCAATCACACTCTTGATGAGTATAAATGCTACTATATATTTACTGTAAGGTGTTTTCACATGAGTCTCTGTGTTAATGTTAACATCTTAATGATATGGTAATAGCTCTATATAAAAGTGTGAACTGGGTTTTAAGTGTTGCTCAGGATGCTTGTTAGTTGCTGGGTTGCCAATTACTTGCAGAATATGCAAATATGTAATTGAATATTAAATAGACAATATGCACCTTTACTTAATGTACTTTTTCTTTTACTCTGTTGGGTGTTAATTTTTTCTCTTGATTGAAATTAAAAACTTCTTTAGACTACAGCAACAATCTCTTCATGGGCCTATTAGGACATCTGAGGTGTTTCTGCTTTTATTTCTTGGAAATATTTCTCAAAAGATCATTGGGAACAATGACTTAGAACAAATTTGTTTCTGTACATTGAAATGGAACTAATGATTTCTTCAAAGAGTATGGCCATTTTATGAAAAAAAGCATTGTAGTCTACTAGAAAGCACATTGTATTTGGAATCAGAAGATCTGGTTTGAAATTCTGGATTGTTACCTTTGTGACTTTGCACATGTCATATCACATCACTTGTCTTTGACTTCTCATCAATAAAATGAGAGTGGGACTAGGTGTCCCACTTTGTGTCTCTAAATCCTAACACACACTATGGAATCACAGAGGTACAGAATTGCTAATTTGTAAGGAGCCTTACAAACTAGTCGAAGCAATACCTAATGCAATAATAACAAACCCCAAACAAACAAATAAATGAATTCCTTTAACATACCCAAGAAGCAGAGTAGAAACAGGATTTCTGTGCAGCTCCAGCTTCCACCACCTCCAATACATGTAAAAGGGGACTCTAAACAAAATTTGGAGCTATAGAACCCACAAAATGACACAGAGAAGCTAACCTCCTGGGGAGGACAGCCCAGCAGGCTGGCAGGAATCAGCCAGCTCAGCACTCTGGGAGAGGAACCCAGCCATGGGAGACTGAAGTTTTAGCCCCAGGGCAGGCCTGACCAGCTGCTGGCTGGAGGGACTCTAGATCACCAGCAGCTGTGATGGTTTCCAGAATTATCAACACATAGATGCTAAGGACATAGTGAGAGGTCAGTGCAGTATGGATTTGGGGACCCAGTAGTTGGGAGTGCATCGGCTTTTGCCACCGGGCTGAGAAGCCACTGAGGGCTGCAGCACAGCTGTGGCCATGTGGCAGCTTCAGCTCCTGGCCTGCAGAGTGTAGGGAGACCAAGTGACCAATCTGAGGGGAAATCGTTCTTTCTTTAACCTGCCTGGATCTGGATTGCGGTCTAGGTTGGAGGTCCTGGGGTGTGCGACCAGCTTGCCAGAATGTATGGAGGCTTCAGAGAGACCACCCAACTAAAACCTCAGGCAGCTGAGAAAACCCCAGCATTTGGAAAGAAGCTCTCCTGTCTGGCGGCAGAGTCCTACTGTGGCAAAAGGCCAAAAATCAAGTAATTGAGTGCCAAAATGACCAGGCAAAGGAAGCAAACCAAGCAAAGCAATCCAACATTAGACTCCTATTTTGGGGACAAAAAGGATCAAAGCATGGAACAGAAGGAAGACAGTGAAGTCAGAACTCCTGTACCAAAAGCTTCCAAGAAAAATACGAGCTGGTTAGAGGCCATAGAGGACCTTAAGAAGCAGATAACAGAAATGGAGGAAAAATTGGGAAGAGAAATGAGAACAATGCAAAAAAATTATGAAATGAGAGTCAACAGCCTGACTGAGGAAAATAACACCTTAAAAAACAGACTAACTCAAATGGCAAAATAGGCTCGAGAAGGCAATGAGGAGAAGAATGCCTTAAAAAGCTGAATTTCCCAGATGGAAAAAGAATCTCAAAAGCTCACTGAGGAGAATCATTCCTTCAAAATTAGATTGGAGCAAATGGAAACTAATGACTTTATGAGAAATCAAGATGCTGTTAAACAGATCCAAACAAATAAAAAAAAAGGTGATGTGAAATCTCATTGGAAAAACCACTGACCTGGAAAAATAGATCCAGGAGAGATAATTTAAAAATGATTGGAATGCCTGAAAGCCATGATCAAAGAAAGAACCTAGAAAACATCCTCCAAGAAATTCTCAAGGAAAACTGCCCTGATGTTTTAGAACCAGAGGGCAAAATAGAGGTTAAAAGAATCCACTGATCACCCCCTGAAAAAAATCCCCAAAAGAAATCACCTAGTAATATTATAGGCAAGTTCCAAAATTCCCAGATCAAGGAGAGAATATTACAAGCAGCCAAGAAGAAACAATTTGAATATTGTGTAAACACAATCAGGATAACTCAGGATCTGGCAGCTTCTACACTGAGGGATCAAAGGGCTTGGAATATGATATTCTGGAGGTCAAAGAAGCTTGGATTAAAACCAAGAATCACCTACCCAGCAAAAGTGAGTATCATGTTTCAGGGGAAAATATGTTCATTCAGTAGAATAGAGGACTTTCAAGCATTCTTGATGAAAATAGCAGAGTTGAATAGAAAATTTGACATTCAGATAAAAGAAACAAGAGAAGCATGAGAAGCTAAAGAGGGAGAAGAAATCATAAGGAACTTATCAAATTTGAACTTTTTAACTTTCCTACATCGAAAAACAATAAATGTAACTGATGAAACATTTCTCAGTATGAAAATAGTTGAAGGGAATATATATATATAGTGTGTGTGTGTGTGTGTCTGTGTGTGTGTGTGAGTGTGTGTGTCTGTGTGTGTGTCTGTACCGGAGGGTATACAGTCATATGAATACTTATGTGAATGTGTATATACATGTTTACAGGTATACATAGATAGAGGGCATAGGGCCAATTTAATAAGAAGGGATGATATTTAAAATGTGAAGTTAAGAGGTTAGAGAGGAAGATAAGGAGAGGAGATGGGAAGAGACAGAATGGGGTAAACTATCTCATATAGAAGAGTCAAGGAAAAATCGCTACAATGGAGGGGAAGAATAGGAAGATAAAAGGGAATGGGTCAACCTTATTCTCATTGAATTTGGCTTGGGGAGGGAATGAAATACACACTAAATAGGGTATCGGATGAGAGGGAGGATGATAGAAGGGAGGGCAGACTTGGGGGGAGGGAAGTTGGAAGCACCCACTTTTGAAATGGGACGGGATCAAAGTAGAGAATAGAACTAGTGGGAGGTGGGATAGGAGGGAGGGAAAAATAGTCATTCTTTTACAAAATATATTCTATGGTAATATTTTGCATTAGCTACACATGTACAACCTATACTGAATTGCATATCTTCCCAGTAAGGTGGGTGACAAGCAAGGAAGGGAAGGAATCTGAAATTTAAAGTTTTAAAATCAAATGTTTAAAAAATACACACACACACACAGACACACACACACAGACACACACACACACACACACACACATATATATATATATATATATATATATATATATACTATTATTAATACTATTTTACATGTAATTGGGAAATAAGTTATACAGACACTGGGGCATAGCGATCCACCATGCCCTACTGGAAAAGTTGAAGGGGGAATGGGAGAGGATATAGGAGAGAGAAGATTGGAGGAGGGGATATCCTGTGGGACTGCTATTTTGGGGCGGTGGGTAGGGGAAAAATGGGGAGAAAATTTGTAACTCAAAATCTGGTGGAAATGAATGATGCAAATCAGAAGTTAATAAAGCATTTGAAAAAATGAAAAAATAAACATATCCAAGAAGTCCTCCAATAAGTGGAAATCTAGTACCTTCAGCAGTAGTCTTTTCCACTTTCTGAGAGTAGTAATTATTAATAAGTTTTTCTTGACAAAAAGCCTAATTCCGCCTATTTTCATCTATTAAACACTGTTAATAGTGTATCCATTTGGGTCCAAATAGGACTGGTCTAGTTGTCCTTGCACGTGACAGAATTTTGAATGTTTGAAGAAAATTTTTTTTTTGCTCCCAACCCAGTTTACTCAATCTTCCTTTCTCTAGGCTAAATATTCCCTATTCTTTGAACTGGCTCTCTAATCCCAATAGTTTCTATTTTAATTTTGCTATAGATGACAAGGATTATGAACATATCTAATCTATAGATCTAAATCTGAATATCTCTAGATCAATACTCAAATTTGTCCAATGAGCTCTAGTCCCATATCAATAACTCACTATTGGACATCTCTAACTCTATGGTTTTGTAGATAGCTCAAATTTATCATGTCCAAAAAGTTACTCGGTGTATTTCCCCCAAAATTTCTCTTTCCTCCAAATTCCCCTATGTTTATTGAAGGGCACTACCAGCCTTTCAGCCACATAGGTTAATAAATTCAACGATTTCCTTGGCTTTTCACTTTCCCTTACCTTCCTATAGTCAAGCAATTGCCAAATCTTCTTGATTCTATGACCATAGCATCATTTTCATCTTTCCCTTTTTCTTCTCTTCCCTATTTCAGACCCTCATTGCCAAATTTTTCAAATTGTACTCTTGATTTTCAGGCTCCTTTCTTTCTAATTTCCTCTTTTCCCAGGTGCTAAAACGATGTTTGACAAAAGTCTGACCTTATCACTTCCTGCCTGGGAACCTTCAGTGTCTTCCTTTTACCTCTAGGATAAATAATAGACTCCTTGCCTGGGCACTTAAAACCCTGAACAATATGGGTCCGGTGTTCCTTTACAGGTTTGTTTTAAATTATCTTCCTTCACAAACACCATGTTCTGGTCAATCTGGATTACTTGGAATCCCCAAATTCCATTTCCTACCTCTGTATTTTTGCACAGGCGGTTGCACTTGCCTAGTACAGGCACACCCTGGAAATAGCATGGGTTCAGTTCCAGACCATGGCAATAAAGCTAATATTGCAATAAAGTAAGTCACACAAGTTTTTTGATTCCCCAGTGCATATAAGAGTTATGTTTACACTATAGTGTGGCCTATTAAGTGTGCAATATTATTATGTCTAAAAAACATACATAACTTATTTTATTAGTATTATTTATTGCTAAAAATGCTATCATTTGAGCCTTCAGCTATTTATACTAATTTTTCTGGTAGAGGTTCTTGTCTCATATAGATGGATGGCTGAGATGACTGGCAATTTCTTAAAATAAAACAACAATGAAGTTTGCCACATCGATTGACTCTTCCTTTACCTTGAATATTTAGATGCCATTGTAGGGCTATTGATTGACCTAATTTCAATATTGTCATGTCTCAGGGAATAGAAAGGCCCAAGGAGAGGGAGAGAGACAGAATGGTAGTTCAGTGGAGCAGTCAGAACACACACAGCAGTTATCAATTAAGTTTTCCATCTTAAATGAGAGTGTGTCGTGGTGCCCCAAAACAATTATGATTGTAACATCAAAGATCACTGATCAGAGATCACCATAACACATATAATTATAATGAAAAAGTTTGAGATATTGTGAGGATTACCAAGATGTAACACAGAGAAACAATGTGAGCATGTGCTGTTGGAAAAATGACACTGTTAGATTTACTCAATGTAGGCTTGCTGCATTCCTTCAATTGGTAAAAAATGGAGTAACTATGAAGTGTAATGAAAGGGGACATACCTGGATGTGATCCTTCATTATATTTTTCTTTCAGAATACTTTATTTCCTTTAAATTTCAGTTTTTTCCCACTTTCAACCAGAGAAAAAAAATCCTTCATTCCCCAGGTGCAAGATACTCCTGCCCCCTTTGTCTTTGTATTTCTGGTGCTTGGCACAGTGCCTTGCAAATAATAGATGAATTTAAATGGTTCTTGGTTTGAATTGGATTGGATAGGCCATGAACTCAAGTCTATTTGTCATCCTAGTTGAACTCCTCTGAATGCTTTCTGCTTTTTTAAGGTATTTCCTAAAAAGTAGGGCTCAGAATTGACCAACATATTAGTAATATAGTCTGGTTTTGCATCTCTTTATTACTGTATATCATGTCTCTCTTAATGTACCCCAAGACTGTGCTAGCATTTTAGTTACCATGTTGTTGATGCAAATTAAATCTGCAGTCCACTATAATGCCCAATTGTTTTTCAGGCAAACTGATTTCTTACCATGCCTTCTTCTACCTTGTACTTGTGTAGGTGATTTTGTAAAAAAAAGGCCCAGTGAAAAATTTTATATTTATTCTTATTAAATCTCATCTCATTAAATTCATTCCAGAGTTATACCCTATCAAAAATATTTTTGAGGGGCGGCCAGGTGGCTCAGCAAGTAAGAGCACTGGCTCCAGTGTCGGGATGACCTGGATCAAATCTGGGCTCAGATACTCAGCACCACACCCAGAAATAACTGGCTGTGTAACCTTGAACAAGTTACTTAACCCCTATTGCTTTAAAAAAATATATAGCTTTGGGTCCTCAATAAGTGCTGTTTCTTCCTTTTAACTTTGCATCGCTTGAAAACTTGGGGGGAAAAAAAGAGAATGTTTTCTGTGATGATATCCAAACCACAGAATGGAATGCCAGAAATCACAGGGTCAAGCACAAATTCCTGGGGCACTCTTCTGGAGATATCCTTCCGAGTTTACATTAAAATATCAATGACTACTTTTTGGGTTAGGCATTCAATCTTATTTAAATATATTGAAATGTACTGTTACCTAGCCCACATCTTTCCTTTTTGTTTCCAATCAGAATAGGAGACTCAAGTCTTCTTGACTCTAGGCCTAGTACTCTATCCACTCAGTCACCTAACTACTTCCAAGGCAAACAGAGGTTAAGTGACTTGCCCAAGGTCACACAGCCAGTAAGTGTCTGAGGCTGGATTTGAATCCAAATCTTTCTGAGTTCAGGCCCAGATGATTCACTGAGCCATCTAGTTTCCTACCATTAACATATGAGATTGACAACAAAAAGATCAAGATGTTAGAGCAAAATCTATATAAACATTTCAGAAATAGAATGTGTTAAGAAATTTAGAGTCAAAAGAGTGAATTTATTTAAGAGAAATTTCTCAGTAAATCTCTAGGTGGGTGAACTTTGGCTTACAGACCACCTTAACATAGGGATTAAGGTGGAGGAAGAGCATAATATTGGGGTTTTTGGCAACCTATGACTAGTATAATAGTTATGCCCTTTTAAGACATAGGTAGATCAGGAGGAAAAGAGGGGTTTGGAACACACTTACACATATTTGGGTACATAATTATATTTGGGTGGGACAAAGTCATTGGAGAGAAAGGAAAGGATGGGATCCAGAACTGAAATATTCTATTTATTATTTCCACTTCTTGACTCTCTATCTAACTAAAAAAATTGAATTTTCACTTTAGGAAATCTTATAGAGATTTCTAAACTTGGAATCAGAGGCATATGTGACAAAACCCCTAGAAAATTAGATGCTGATGATTAAGAGAGAGAAAGGATTATTTATGGGAGGATCCTACTTTTATCTTCTCCACCACAAACCCAAATCTGTGGAATAATGAGAGCTCCAGCATGAACTGGTAAAGTCCATGAGTGAGAATATATATTAAAGAAGCTATAGGCAACACACATAACTAACTGTTTGTTTGTTTTGGTCTGTTTTGGAGACAATTCATCTGGATTTGGTAGTCAAAACTCAACAAAGGCAACCCGATCCTGTTACTATAAAGCCTTACTTGTTTTTGGCACCAATGCCCTATTAGCCATTTATTTTTGTCCTTTCCATTCCTAATATTGTTGTCCTTAGAAGAGAAAACAGAAGAAAAATAAGAATTGAGTTGTTCTTCCTTCTCTCCATACTCTGTTATCTTTGGTTCATCCCCTCCCCCCTCCCCTCAGTGAGAGTTGTCTTTTATTCCTTCTCCTAATAGTCCCTAGCCTCCTTTGTTCTTAATATGTCACTTCAAACTCGGGTCATTCCAATCTTTGCTCTTCCTTGTACCATTTTTGCTGAACCATGACATGCTTTTTGAACTTCTCCTTTGTTACTTGCCCTTTCTTCTATTTTCTGTTTGTCTTTCTAAAATGTAAGTTGATTGATGTCAACAACTGATTTCCTTAAACTTTTTTTTTCTTTTTTCTCTTCATAATTTTTTGTTTTAGAATTTCATTCTTGAGAGCTACTCAATACTTTTGGACTGGCTTCTGTAGCAATTTTAAGGAGGAATGATCACTTACCTACAAAGTTTCCATTTCCCCCCCTTCTTCAGTATATAATTCCTTCTGTCTAGTTAGAATCAAGTCCATAATAACAATTCCTCTTCTTGAATCCTCCAGTTTGCAAAGAATGTAATTATCATTGAGACAACATAAGAAGTTATCACTATTCTACTTCTTCAAAAATATAACTTCCGTAAAAACCCCGATTTGCTAAACACTGAGCTCCTTTGTTCATTTGTTTACAATTTCACTTTATCCACTTGGTGTCCATATTTTTAACTAGTAACAAATAAGTATGATGATTGTTACTTTATAATATTGTTTGAGACCTCAGGGTACCAGTCCTCCTTCATTCATATCTTAAAAAAAATTTCCATGAGATTCTGGATCAAATAAATTTTATTATTATTTTCTCTAATTCTCTAATGAAACTCCTTAGTATTTTGATTTATAGAATATTAAAGCTACATGTTAGTTTTGATCATATGGTCATGTGTATCATAATGGAACATTATAACCACAAGCAATTATTGGTTCTTTGTTACTTAAACATTTCTTAATTCCACAATGGATATTTTATAGTTGTATTTGTATGTCCTATGTGAGCCTTGGGGAGTTAACATTCATCTATTTTATACTTCTTGTAATTACTTTGAATGACTTTTTCTCTTTTCATCTGTTTCTCCTAAGATGTGTTAGTAATATATAGAATGGCTGGTGATTTCTATCAGTTTATTTTTTATAGTATCTTGATTTCTCATAAAGTCATTAGATTCCAGTTGCTGCAGTCTAATTTTGAAGGAGTTATTCTCTTTGGTGAATTTTTGAAATTCCATTTCCATTTGGCAAATTCGGCTTTTTAAGGCATTCTTTTCCTCACTGGCTTTTTGGGCCTCTTTTGCCATTTGAGTTAGTCTATTTTTTTGTTGTTGTTTTTGCTTTTTTGGAGGGAAATTGGGGTTAAGTTACTTGCCCAAGGTCACAGGCTAGTTTTTGTGTTGTGTCTGAGACCGGATTTGAACTCAGGTCCTCCTGACTCCAGCGCCAGTGCTCTACTCACTGTGCCACCTAGCTGCCCTAAGTTAGTCAATTTTTTAAGGTGTTATTTTCTTCAGTATATTTTTGAGTCTCCTTTAGCAGGCTGTTGACATGCTTTTCAGGATTTTCCTGCATCATTCTCATTTCTCTTCCCAGTTTTTCCTCCACTTCTTTTACTTGATTTTCAAAATCTTTCTTGAGCTCCTCCATGGCCTATAATCAGTTCATATTATTCTTGGAGGCTTTTGATGCAGGAGTTCTGACTTCACCGTCTTCCTCCTGCTCCATAACTTAATCATTTTTGTCCCCCAAAAAGGATTCTATGGTTTGTTTGTGCTTCTGTTGCTTGCTCATATTGCCAGCCTTTTACTTGACCCTTGAGCTCTTTGTTATGGTAGAACTCTGCTTCCAGAATGGAGATAGCTTTGTGCTGAAATGCTGGGGTTTTTGCAGCTGCGCCCCCATAAGTGCTGGCTCACTGGTCACACACCCCAGGACCATTACCCAAGACCACGATCCAGATCCAAGCAGGTCAAAGCAAGAGTGATTACACTCTGAATGATCACTTGGTCCCCCTACAATTTGCAGGCCTAGAGCTCCTGAGGCAGCCACACATCCACTGGTGCCTGTGCCTGCTTCTCCCCTGGGGGGGGCAGCAGCTGGACCACATGCTTCAGGTACCCCCTGTTTCAACAAAGTTCCACCCTGACCTTTTGCTCTGTCTTTGGCATTTATGTATTGAGAAGTCTGGAAGCTGCTACAGCTGCTGGTTATTCACCTCCTGAAGTCTGCTCTGGCTGCTGCTGGTCTGGGCCTCCCTGAGACTGGAACTGTGTGGCTTCTACGGGACTGCACTCAGCTCTCAGAGCACTGCAATGGACCTTTCCTGTTGGCCTGCCGGTGTCTTCAGTGGGAGATTGGTTTATCTCTGTCACTTTGTTGGTTCTGTACTTTAAAATTTGTTTAGAGTAAATTTTTAAGGGCTTGCAAGTGTTTGGAGCCAGAGCCAAGTTTGTGCTTCTACTCTGCCATCTTGGCTCCTCCCCACCTGTTTCTTTGAGTTTATTTTTATCTTGCTATTTTACTGAGGCCATTATTTCAATTAATTTTTGGTTGGCTATCTGACATTTTCTAAGTAAATCATCTTATCACATGAGTATAGAGACAATTTTTTTTGCCTCATTTCCCCATGCTTATTCTTTCAATTTCTTTTTTTTTTGCTTTTTTTTTTTTGGAAGGGGGAGGGTAGGGCAACTGGGTTTAAGTGACTTGCTCAAGGTCACATGGCTAGTTTTTGTGTGTATGTGTCAAGTGTCTGAGGGCTGATCTGAACCCAGGTCCTCCTGACTCCAGGGCCGGTGCTCTACTCACCACACCACCTACCTGCCCCAATTCCTTAAATTTCTTTTTATTGAATTATTGACAGCAGTATTTCTGATACTATATCATATGGTTTTATAATTGGGAGGGTTGCTATCTAGTTTAATACTCATATTAAAAAAAAACAAAACTGCTCAACAACAATAAAAACAGTGGTTATGAGCCTTTTGTCAAGGGCTTCAAATAAGAAGGGTGGGTTTTTCTCCCTCATTAGGCAACCTATTCCACTTCTGAATAGTTCTGCTTATTTGGGAGTTTTTCCTAACAAGCTTAAATTTGCCTTTGCTTTTAATTATGCCTTCTGGGGCTAGATATGTGAATAGAAGCCTTGTTCCACCTTTGAGATCTTCACATATTTAAACATAACTACCATTTTTTTCCTGATTCTTCTCTTCTCCAGGATAAACATTGCTAGCTCCTTCAACCAAACATGATATGGGATTATGTTATTCAATGCCTTTGGCTATATTGATTGATCTTCCCTGGTCACTCTTAAGCTTATCAATAGTCTTCCTAAAATGTGGCAAATAGAACTGAACACAGTGATTTACATGTGTTCTGACCAGGGCAAAGTATGATGGGCCTATCACCTCCTCTTTACTGGAAGCTGACTTTCAACACAAGCCAAAATTGCATTATCTTTTTTGACTACAATATCACATTGTTGTCTCATATAGAGTTTGTAGTAACTAAAATCCCCAGAACTATTTTTTTAAAGACAGACTACTTGGGGCAGCTAGGTGGCACAGTGAATAAAGCATCAGCCCTGGAGTCAGGAGGACCTGAATTCAAATCTGGCCTCAGACACTTAACACTTACTAGTTATGTGACCTTGGGCAAGTTGCTTAACCCCAATTGCACTGCCCTCCTACCTCCAAAAAAAAATTCTAAAGACAAACTACTTTCCAGTCTGCTTTTCCCATATCGTATTTGTGAATTTGTACTTTCAAATCCAAATGGAAGAATTTAGATTTTTTGCTATTGAATTTCATCTTTTTAGATTGTTAGATTTTGACTTTACCATCTTTGGACCATTTGTGAATTTGTTGTTTACCTTCATCTAATTCATTATTAAAAATATTAAACAGTACCTAGGGAGGTATAGATCTCCAAGTTACTTCCAAGTTGACATCAAAACAACAAATTGGCACCTATTTGGAAGCTAGTTGGTGCAAGGGATAGAGCATTTGACCTGGAGTCAGGAATACCTGAGTTTACATCTAACTTCAGATACTTAACTAGATATTTGACTCTAGGCAAGTCATTTAAAGTTTTTCTCATCTATAAAATGGGGATAATAATAGAACTTATCTCCAAGGGTTTTTGTGAAGGTGAAATGAAATAATATTTATAAAGAATTTTATCAACTTTAAAACACTGTATAAATGTTAACTATCATCATTATCATTATTATTAACATCAAATCATTAATGCCTACTCTTGGTGTCTTTTCAATTAATCCGTTATGAATCCATATAAGTTTAATATCATCCAGCCCAAATCTTTCCATCTTTTGAATAAAAATAGGATTAGGATATATCAAATATTTTGTTACATTCTATGCCAGGCAGATTAGGATGCCTAGAGACAAGAGAGGCAAAGAAATATGGTAACTGTATTTCAAACATATTGGGGTTAACAAGTGGCAACATTTTCTTTAGGTACTAAAAGACATCTTTTCATTCTAGAGATGTCAATAACTATAATGGGGGGAGGGAAATCTCATTTCCTAATTAAAATAATTCATAAAAAGGTAATAGAATTGAACTTGTCACGAGGTGGTTGTGTTTTAAAAGAGGAGGCTGTGAATTTCTAATTGGTGGAACATGTTGGAGAGAGCATCTGGTTACCCACTGTCTGGTTCCCAGAGGCCTCTTCTTCCATGGATTCCTGTAGAGTGCCAGCATCTTGGTACCTCATTTGAAAATAATCGCTTTTTGAACTCCTGGCTCCTCCTGCTTTGAGTTTTGCTGATTGTCCATGACTATAGCACTGAGCTTTGAGCACTAGCCTATCCTCATGACTTTTTAAAGTTTCATGGGCATTTTCGAGGCAGAACTTTCTGAAATAATTTTTATTTTTTTGGTCGCTTAGGTCATTCTGATACTCACTGCACTTTCTCCAATTTTTACTGAAGAATCTCATATCAATAAATCAGGCCAGTCTTTCTGTTTTATTTATATCTTAATATAAGATCAGCAATATAATTAGATAATTTGAAAATTTAATATAAGTTCCCTGTGCAAATCAACTAAGACATATCACAGTGACATCTGGGAGCTGGGAGAAGGTAGAGAAAAGGAATGTGGTACACTCTACTGAGTCAGCATATAATAGCAATTTTCAGTGTTCTCTTAATAGGTACTTGAGAATAATTACTGACAGTCCTGGGAGTATTCATCAACCTTGGGTACCAAATAATAAGTTGTCCTATCACGGTAACAGTGTAAATTAAGTTAGAAATTCAAGCAATACTGAGGGTGAGTCTTTTTATTTTTTCATAGGAAAAGCCAATCTGCATAAGCAAAACCATAGTGAGGAAATCATTTTTTTATTATTATAATCTTGTTCTAAATCACATAGTCTTTAATAAATGAAGGGCATATGATCCTAGAAAGCTGATGGTGGCAATGTGAGGTTGTAATAATGATAGTCATAATTCATCAACATATATAAAATGCTTGTATTTATTTTTAAAACTTCTGCAAACTGGGCTTTGATGTGAACTCTCAGTTAATGGAAAGAAAGACACTGGTATAATTCAGTGTTCATAGTTCCAGACTTCTAATGAACCCGAAGAGGAAAGCTGCCTAGAATATGGATGTCTGGTCACAGGGAAACTGATTTTCTAATACATTTTGGGCTATGTAGGCCCATCTGTAGATGAGGTCTGTGAACTGTAGAGCTGAAAACAATGCCAGTGCAATTTTTGTGACTTCTTACTAAGGAGCAGAATGTCTGACCTCAAATCCTTCTTTGTTTCTCAATAGATTCATTACAGGAAAATCTATTCTTGGTATGCATTTTCTTTAGGGACCATAAAGATACCAATCTATTATATTGAATAGGTTACAGATTCTGTGAGCCAGAGGAGAAGCATAGAATGTTAGGTCTAGAAGAGATATGAAAGGTTATCTAATCCAATAGCTTTATTTCTTAGTTGAGGAAACTGACACCCAGAAGTGTGTCACCTTGCTGAAGGTGATGCAAAAAAATTAATAGTGGAGATGAGAGTAGAATCCAGATATCCCAATTCACACTCTTGTGATAGTTCTCCCTTACTGCGGTTTAAATTTTTTTTCCTTTCTACATTCTTCATAAAACCATTGTTCCTTCCAAATGACCCCTAGTACAAACCTCCCTCATAATAATCAGGTAGGTACAATTTAAACAAAACAAATCAGAACTTTGACTGTATTTGAAAATGTCTCATTATGTACAGATATCTCTCCCAAGAGGTGGGGAGCTGCTTCACTGTGGATCCCCTAAAGCCACAACGGGTCATTGGATGGGATCAGTGTTCTGAAGTCTTTCAATGTCATTCTTGCTTGTTGTTCATCCTTCATTCTCAAAGAGGACCGATAACATCAGGAGGGTGATGTCTTGTAAGTGAATTGGATTTAAGTGAGGCAGAGCTGTGCAGAGTTATTAGCTTCACTCTTTCCTCCAGAGTCATCTGAGTCCAGTGGCAAGATATAGTTTAGGATGACTGACGATGGCCCATGGCGCAGTGGAGGACCTTGACCTTTTTAAGCTCAAGTCTTTCCTAGGTCTCAGTTTATATGAGGTCTATTCTCACTTACATTACTATGGACTTCAATGCAAATTGTTTTCCCAGTTCTGATTACTTTCCTGAATAATGGTTCATAAATGTCTCTGAATTCTTCATATATGTCACTTGTTTTGTTTGCAATACAATAATATCTATTCCATTCACATAAAAAAAACGTAATTGGATCTTAGGGCCTTGTTAATATATCAACACTTCTTCCATTGTGCTTATAACTGTGACTTCATTAACTGAGTTACAAGGGAAATTATGGAGGACAGAAATCATGGGTTATAGTCAGTTGGGCAAGAAGTTTATAGGGAAGTCAGAGAACCTTTGCTTTCTTCAGACAGGTTAAGAAAGGTGCAGGACAGATGCCCATTAGAAACACCCATTTAGTAATCTACACATACAAAATTTGTGGAGTGAACTGCATACACAGAATTTATGATTTGGATGGATATACTTATTTGCTAGTCTCTGAGACATGGTGAACTTAAGTGCCAATTAAATCTGCCTCATTGTGGGTAGCTAGGTGACCAGTGGATAGAGCGCTGGGTTTGGATTCTGGAAGACATCTTCCTTACTTCAAATTTGGCTAAAGACAATTAGTAGCTATGTCACTCAAGAAACCACTTAGGCCTGTTTTGCTAGGTTTTGAGGTGGAGGAGGAAATGGTAAACTACTTCAGTTTTTTTTTTTTTGCCAAGAAAAGTCCAAACAGAGTCACAAAGAATCTGACATGGCTGAAAAATGACTGAATGATAACAGCCTTAGTGCTAGCTGGTTAAATGACAGTTTTCTGCTCTCTTTAAGTCTTTTTTTGTTTTCTGTTAGCACTTTTCAAAAGATTTTTTTTCTTCTGATAAAAATTAACTGATTTTTGTTACATTCTGAGTATTTCCTATATACATGTGAATGAAGGTAAAGAGGGAACCAGAGGCCTTACAATTAACTAAAATTTGTATTAAGTTTTCTCACTGATTGTAGAGAGAGGGACATCAGTATCATGAGAGACCAACTGGATATGTTCTTTATTGATCTTGCTGGTTGTCATCTCATTATAACTCTCTTTGATGTGAATTTTTTTCATCTAATTATTAACTTATTGCTCAGTGTAACCATAGCCTTTCCCTCATGCACTTAGCTCTTGGGAGCATAATTTAACAAAGAAACCTATAGGTTGCAAAGATTGAGGACCATCTGAGGATTTCTCTAAGATCTGTTGTTTTTAGGTGTAATTGTTGAGATCTTTACCTAGGGACTTTTAATTAAATTAATGTTTAAACTGTGCATTCTTTCTGATGTCCAGCTCAGTGTCATAAACACCGAGAACACTGACATCAGAGAAGTATATCTTCCATTTTTTTTACCTACTTACTGTCTGGTAAGTGTGAAGATAACATCTATAGAAAACAGAATATTAATCCTGGTCTTTTGATTTGTTGTAATGGTCTTTCATTATATTTCTATGTTTATTTTGCTGAGTACTTTATCAGTGGTATGGTTTTTGTTTGATCATTTTTATTTATATGCCATATTCCCTTGGATCTCAAGAGGAAGGTATTTCTCTGTTTAACTAATACAATATTTCAACTGAGCTATCACATGGTGTTATTTACACTAATCCACATGAGTGTTAGATAATATAAACACATCATGATTTTGATGGCCCAAAGCAGAAATCCATTTTGGAGGAAACTATGCCATTTCTGTCACCTATTAGTTGTTATCGAAATGCCTATTATCTGTTCAAAGATTATGAGGTATTGTTGAGACTTCAGTGAAGGCAAGCTAGAGAATAGATGGGTAGATGGATAGATGACTGTTAGGTGATAGATGAATCATAGATATATAGATTCTCTCTCTCTCTGTATATATATATATATATGAATAGGTATATACTTTATTAAGTACTAAATATCAGGTACTATGTTAAGCTCTGAGGATATAAATATGAGTAGATAAGATAGACCCTGCCCATAATTGTAATGGAAATTCAAATTTAAAGATCTTCCCTGCCCCTAGGCCCTTTGATAGGCTTAAGAGACTCTGAAAACCTTCCTTGATTTGAAAATATACACTGCCTCCTATAGGCTGAATGTGGTCACATGGAGGCTGTGGAAGGAGGCTTGGTTTTCAGGAATGCCCACACCTTGATGCTGTGTGATTGGGCAGTGGGTCAAGAGGGTGGTTACATTCTCTGACCCAGGAGAAGGCTATATAATCCCTGAGATGTGAGGCTTTGCTTTGGGGCTCACTTTGGGAAGTGTTCTGTGATTTGATCAGATGAGACTCTGGGAAGCTGTTGTTGAGAGCCCCCCGGCTTTGAAAAACCCAGATGTTGATGATAACTGTGATTTGGTATGGATGTAATGGTTGGACAGTTTGGAAACCTGTCTGCTTGATCTGTTTCTCTGTCTTGATAATTCTGTCTGTATACTCTGAAGTTCAGGGTGCTGACCTTTTCCCCCTGAATTAGGTAAACGATATATGTTTGACTGATTAAAGTAAGCTTGTTAACCCATTTTGAGTTGCTTTCCTTTAGCAAAGCAGATCCAAGAACCTGTGTTGGCAGCCACCCTGGGGACACTGGGGTGCTTGCTGCTATAATAATCTGCTCAGATTCTAATGGAGGAAAACAATACATGAAGAGAAACTTGAAGGAGGTGAAATAGGTATTATAGCATAGAGATGACCAGGGCATGATTTGGTATGGAGATGGCCCAGAAGTCAGGTCCTGGATCGAGATCAGATAAGAAGAAAGTCTTGGGTGGTTCTGGGCCAGAATGGATAGAGTGCCAAGCTTTGAGTTTAAATTCTACCTCTGAAACTTGTTTGTTATGTTATTTAGATTCTTTATGCATCTTCCTGGACTTATCTACTAAGTTATACATGCATTATGATCTATGGCAGTGGATGGAATTCTTATACTGAGAGAAATCATGGAGCTTTTATGTATCAGACACCAATGGTCAAATACATATTTATAGTAAATGTAGCTAATACACACACACACACACACATATTTGGCAGAATCTTTGTGTTTGGCCATTTTGAGGACCTCCCCCATGTTGTCCCTTCCCTTAAAGGACTTGTTTTTCATTATAAGAATACTTTAATGCTTTGTAGTTTTCAAAGCTCCTTCACCATTATAATCTCTTCTGAGTCCCAGAATAACCCAGAATAATATAGGTGAAATGTTTAATCTCCATATGCTATGGAGAATATTGAGATATCCAAAAGTGAAATAATTTCTTTTGATCAATATTGTAAGTTAACAGTATAGATGAGTCTAGAACCTAGATTTCCCAACTCTTGAACTATACCATTACCCTTGCCAGAAAGTAAAAGGAAAGGAATAATATCTTCCTGCCTGTTTGGTGGATCTATGCAACACTCTTTTTTTTTCCTTTGCTTTTTGGATAGGGGAAGGCAGGGCAATTGGGGTTGAGTGACTTGCCCAAGGTCACATGGCTAGTAAGTGTTAAATGTCTGAAGCTGGATTTGAATTCAGGTCCTCCTGACTCCAAGGCTGGTGTTCTATTCACTGTGCCACCTAGCCACCCTATATGCAACACCCTTATTGCTATAGGAATCAGTGATCATCCTTGACCCCCAAACCTCTCCTCTTGATAAGTGTCATTGGCTATTTTTTCCATCCTTTGAAAAATCTGTTTGATTTATCCAGTCAATCTGAATTATGAAATAAATGTCTTCTTGAAGTTACCTTTTTACTATCAAAAAAATATTATTCTTCCACCTATATTTGCTAAGTGTTGGGTTGTCTAATAGATACCATGGATGACATAAAGATAAAAAGATATAGTCTTTTCCCACAAAGATTTTATAGTTCAGTAGCAACTGAAATGTATGTCTTCACATCTACATAAGTAGAAGATTTGCTGTGCAGCATCATAGCTCATACCTGTAATCCCTGCTACCTTGGAAAACTGAAGTTGGTGGATCATTTGAAATTGGGAGTTCTAAGGAGCAAAAGGCTAATGCCAATTGTATGTCTGCATGAAATCTGGGACCAATATGGTGAACTCCAGAGAGTAGAGACTACCAGGCTGCCTATTGAGGAATGAATCAGTCAAGGAGGAAATGGAGTAAGTTAAAGATTTTCTGGTGATCAGCAATGGGACTGGAGACCTGAAACGCCTGGGTCAATATAGACAACACTTAGCTTGGGTAAAAGAGGAAGACTCAGTCTCGAAAAACCCAAACCCAAACAAATAAACAAACTTAAATAACAAACAAAAAAAGAGATTTGATAAAGACCAGGCATAAAAATTACTATTATGAGTCATCTTTTATGAAAGTACTAACAACAAAAACTTCTGAGGAAACTTTTTTTTCCCTATCTAAACAGAATCCAATTAGTGAATTTAACATTGGGAGTTTTAAATATATATATATATATATATATATATATATATATATTCCATTATTTGGGATTCAAGCTGCATGGTTTTATGCTATGCTCATCCCAACTTATTTACTACCTGATGTGTAATGGGTTGAGGGAGAAAATAAGGGAAAGACTGAAAAGGGGACAGTCTTGGCTGGTTAAGTGAAGGGAATTTAGGGAAAGACACAGCAGGGAATAGAGGATAATGAGCCAGCCTTGGATACAGGAAGATCTGGCCTTTGATGAAAATTTGTAAGGTGACCCTGTGTAAGTTAGTAATTAATTTGTCAGTGCCATTAAAAAAAAACTCCCTAAGACTCTATGTTGTAGAACAGGGTCTGACCTGAATTGTTAGAGGGAGTTTTCTACTAGGACTCCCTTGTACCAATGAAATCACAGTTTTTTTTTTTTAAATATTATTCATTTTTTTCGTAAGCATTTATTAAATGACATTTTTGGATAACTAAGAGATTAAAAATAGGAATGAAAAAAAAGGAAAGTCAGTTTACTGATGAATGACTATCTTTACTTTTAGATGCATCAAAATGTTTTTATGGAAGGAGGGACTAACATTTCTAAAAAAAATACAAGGGTTCTTAATTATGTGACATTTTATTTCTGTGCATTTATTTTTTATTTTGAGAGATTTGGGAGGAAGGACCTTGGAATGTTGAGGCTGCAGCCATGATTATCATCTTCTCAACATGAATGCTAATGTTTTCATAGATATTTTTATTTTTGTTTCGTGAGAAGATGGGAGTGTAATTGGCTTTCATTAAGTCCAGTGTGGGGCCTGGCTTCTGTCTTATAATCTTTTTCCTTCATATTTCTTCAGTTTTATTTACCCCTAACCTTCTACCGCAATATCAACCAACCCTTTCTGTAAACAACATTTTTTAGAATATCAAGGAAGGTAATCTAATTATTTTGGCAAGGAAGTGAGGGAAAACAACTTTAATTAAAGAAATTATGGCTATTATGACCAGTTTGATTGTTTTTTTTCTTTTTTTTAAAGCAATGGGGGTTAAGTAACTTGCTCAAGGTTACACGGCCAGGTGTTTCTGGGTGGGTGCTAAGTGTCTGAGCCCGGGATTCGATCTCCAGGTCATCCCAACACTGGAGCCGGTGCTCTAACTCACGGTGCTTGATTGTTTTTTTTCTTGACATAGTCAAATCTTACTGTGAACAATCAGAAACAAATATTTTTCTAGGTTATAAAGGATCAAAGGAAAGATAACACATGACAAATTGAAGAAAGAACATTTCAATCCTTATTTTTAAAATTTCCTTTCCCAAGAAAATTTTGACTGAGAAAGATATAAAAAATTGTTAACAATGAACTGAGACTGAATACAGTTTACCAGATGGTAAGAGTGCATAGCTGCCTTCAATGAATTGAAGTTACTGGTCTAAGGTGAGTTATATTCCAGGGAGATTTGGAGAATAGCATCATTTAACGCTATCAGTGATTTTTAAAAAATTTGCCAGGCATGGGAGTGACACCAGAGGACTTGAGATGGGTAAATGTGTGGGGGTTTTGAAAATGGGAAGTGGTTTTTGCTTATAAACTCTATGGAGTTAACAAACTAAATTCCTAGAAAAATTCTAGAACAGATTATAAAATATATAGAAAGAGGTACAATGATAATTAAAAGCCAGCATGACTTCATCAGGAATAGGTCCCTTAGGGACAGGGCATGACTTAGATCACTACCTTGTAGATTAGGCTCAATATTAGAGTAAAATGAAACACTTATAGGTCATTTATTGGTTAAGAAAAAATTTCCTTAGCTAGAGAAAGGACATTCAAGAAGGGCAGGCCTTGAAGGCCTCAGATTGATTCAGCTGAGTGAAGTTTCTAAGACTCAAATGCCCATTGTGCTCCACCGGACAAGCATTAGAGAGGATACCCTGAACCCCTCATCACTCCTTCCTACTCAGGTGATCAGGGACTGATGCCAACAAGCCGAGCCTTTAGTAACCTGACCCAACCAAGTCATGAATATGCTCTCCATATACTTTTAAGGAAAAACGACTCTAGCTTGCATGGGAGCAGGAGTTAGGATAAAGTTCCTACCACAAGGTCTTACCAGACCAACATTATTACCTTCTGTTATTGTTGTTTTAAACAGGATTATAAAACTTAAGCAGATGCTGGGACTGCCCAAAATATGATATTAGGTTGATATGAAGAAAGTATTTGACAAAGTTTTCCAAATATTGCTTGTATATATAATGTCAAAATGTTCAATAAATGATAGTAAATATAAGAAGATTAGAAACTTGGAGAAACAAACTCAAAGAGAAGCAATTAATGGGATGATGTCAGTTAATATTATTATAAAAAAAACTTAAATGAGAAAGGAAGTATAAGTAAAAGAATAAGTAAAGAGAGAGAGCTGTTCTTTTGATCAGAAAGCCCTGGTTTCAAATCCCATCTAATGGCTGTGTGACCCTGGGCCAATCATTCAGCATTTCAGTGTCTGAGGCAATTCAGTAAGAATATAAATGAAAAAGAAAATGTTGATCTGCATAGGTAGACATGAATGAAAGTCTCATAGGGTAGGAAGCTCTTGGTGTTTTATGATCTGCTCTTTATGATCTGCTCTACTGGAAGGATTACTCACTTCAACAAGATCACAGATCCATTGAGTTATCATAATTGATATTCATAAAGGACCTAAAGATTGCAAAATACTTATTTATCTGTACTTTTTGACAACCTTGGGAAGCATAATTATTATTTTCATTTTATAGATGAGGAAAACGACTTGCCCATGGTCACTTAAGTAATTATCAAGGGTGAGATTTGAACTAAAGTCTTTCTGGGGGTGGCTAGGTGGTGCAGTGAATAGAGCACCGGCCCTGGAGTGAGGAGGACCTGAATTCAAATCTGGCCTCAGACATTTAATGCAAAAACTAGCCATGTGACCTTGGGCAAGTCACTTAACTCCAATTGCCCTCCAAAAAAAGCAAAAAAAAAAGTCTTTCTGACTCTGAGAGAACAGCATTCGATACATAATATTAGATGGCTTCTTGACATGGGGAATTTTATAAATTCTTTTAGTTAACAAGGTCAACTGAGAAAAAGAAATGTGCATTTGTTTATTATTTTTATATTTTTGTATAAGTTTGACATAGTTTAGATGGATTTCATTAAGTTAAAGAGCTAATTGTTCCAGGAGCTAATGGACAATGATATGGAAAGTAGAGACTGCTCAGTTAGATAAGGAACACACAAAAAAGAGAAAAGAATGTAATGACTGACTCGGATCACATAAACACCTAGAGATGTTATCACTGACTATTGGTCACCTATCCCAGATCACCAGGGGTGACAAGGTTAGACCTTGGCCGTCTAAAACCAAAGCTTTCTCTGCTAGACCATTTTTCTATTTCTGGAAGAAAGGGAAAAGAGAGAAGATATCACTCCAGTGTGTAAAAACGCTTTTTCTATGTGAAATTCAACCTCTTTGGTATATACTGAGTGAAATAAATGCCTTGTTTATGTTGGGGCAACTGAAAACGGGGACCTCATTTTTAATGAGCACTACAGATATATTGCATTCTTTGGAATAGCATATTATTACCTCAGATAAAGGAGGGAGAAAGTAACAGCAACACAGTGTATTGATGGTAATTGGCCCAGGGTCCTGAGATTAAAAGAGTGTAAAATTGTTTCTTGCTGCTTCTCTTCCTCTTATATGAACTTCAATTGAGTGACCTTTAGCCATTTTTTTCTTCTGATGACATGCAGTAGGACAGAGAGTAGACCAGTTAATCTTGCTGTCAAATGGGTATTGTAGCAGATCATGGGATGGCTCAGGGTGAATCTATAGGCAAGGTTCTCTGCTCTGCTGTAAGGATTCTTGTCAGTTTGGCTTAGGCTAGAATTCAAGGAGAGGGCATCTGTGTTCCTAAAGAGCACAATTAATTTATGCATTGATGGACAATGCATATCAATGATTGCCATTAAAATAAACACCTGTTGTTGAGCTAAGTCCCTTTACTGGAAGACTGGTCTTGCTAAAGCCGTGTGCATGATTGCGATTAAGCATGCCGAAACTGTCAGCTCCTTATGAGGCAGGTGCTGGAGAAGTGATCAATGTAGGCACAGCAGTGGTTATGAATTAAAAGTTATCCCATTTCAAAGGAGCCTTCAGGCCTTTAGTGGCTCATTTACTTAAATGCATCTTCTGATTCCCTTGAAAACTGCAAGGTCCTGGAAATGCATTCTCCCTACCTTGTCCCCATCCAGTGTATGTTTTTCGGCTAAGAATCCTCCCTGAGATTTCTCTTGAAAACGGAAGCAAAGAATTAATTTTAGCTCCTAGTATACTCTGCCTCCTCTCTCAATAAAGGAAAGCAGCTTGTTCTTTTGGAATAATGTCAAGACAGATGGATATTATAGAACACAGAATGGTAAGTTTCTATGTCCCAATTACCTGTGGAATTCTATCAAAACTTCCACATTAGCTAAAATTGCCTGATTTATGCACAGGCAAGGATCCCTTGTGGGAGTGGGGGTGCGACAGCTACCACTGGCCTCCATTGATGCCTCCCACATGGGAAGATACAGAGACAAGTCAGACCTGCCTACAGCCTGGCGCATCAGTAAAGTTTAGTCACTTTACTCTGCCTTAAAAACCCATTGAATACAATACATTGTAGTACGTTCTTCAGTCCGCTTTGACTTTACTTCCACGCTTGTCTTTTATTGTTCTTTCTTTTCGGATCTTTGCTTTGTTCTGAGATGGCAAATCTGTTTCTATTCTACCAGATAATTAAATGGCACAGTGGATAGAATATTGGACCTAGAGTCAAGAAGATTTGAGCTTGAATTCAGCCTCAGACACGTTGTAGTTGTGTGACCCTGGATAAGTCACTTAACATTTGTCTACCTGAATAATACATCTGTAAAATTGTCTACCTAAATAAATACATCTGTAAAATTGTAATAATGATAGTATCTGAGTCATAGGGTTGATGTGAGGATGAGGATTAAATGAAATTCTATGAAATGCTTTGCAAACCTTAAAATAATATATAAATGCTAGCTATTATGCTCTCAAGCCTTTGGCCTTGACTGATTCCCAATGTCATATGGGTCTTGCTTCTGGATCTTGAAGGATATGGTATTATCTTTGCTGCTGCAAAACACCTTGCTACTACAGGTCCTGGAGTGCCAAGTCTATTCTTTACCCTCTGCTGGGCAGTCAGTGCTGGATCTATAGTTTTATAACCAATGAGACTGGAGTTAATGCCATGGAAAACTCTCTTGATCATATGCCTTCAGTGTCAACCTTGACATTCCTGGCTGTCAGGTCCAGATTGAATGGAATTAATGCTATTGCATTATCCATCTACATATCCTTGTGTAGATGGTTGAAAGGACTAATACCTGGAGAGCCTAGGGAGAAGGATGTCAGGACAGAGCATTTCATAGAACAAGACAATTTGAAACTTTAGAGGCCATCTGATCCAACTCTTACCTTAACAAAGTTCCACTTTACAACCTCCGTGACCAATGGTCATCCGACTTTTGTTTGAAGTTCATTTTGCATGTAGTTCATTCCATGTTGGGATATTTCTGATTGCTAGGGCATCTTTCCTGACATAAACATTAAACACACCTCCCTCTAGCTTTCATCCACTGAGTATAGTTCTGCCTTCTAGGGGTATCCTTGAGAAGTGGGAGGAAGAAAGAAACAAAAGCTTACTGGCAAGGCAGTAATTATTAGGAGCCTAAAGAAGCAAAAACCCATATGGTATTGAGCACATAACATAGAAAGCAGCAACTTAGAGACAACTCCAGATCAGTTAAAATTTCCCCATGAGGCAGAAGTGAGAAGAAGTGAAGGAGAGAAGAAAGGGTGACCAATTAACCTAGAGGGAATGACGAAAGGGACCCATCAGAGAGAGATAACAGATGGTATTGATTTATAACCTAGCAGTGATGAACTAGCCTTAGGCTATGTGCAGCAGGCAGTATTCTGTGGTGCTTTCTTATATTCCAAGACAAGAAAATGTAAAAAGAAAAGGTTTTTCTAAAAGGTAGAAAATTTTTTCAGTTGTTTGATAAATATAGTCTAGTCTCTATAAGACACTGAGTTAGGCTTACAGGAATTTAAGTTGAAAGGAACTTTAGAGATAATTTATTTCAACCCCCCCCCCCCCTGTTTTAATGTTTAGGAAACTGAGGCTCAGACTGGTCAAATGACTTGACCCAGCTGATGAACAGAACTGGGATTCAAACCAAAGTCCTCTGGTGACAAATTTAATACTCTTTTGACTACATCATGTTTTCTCCCTTTGGCTCTATAAGCGACATAGACATCTAACATATGGTGTTTGATCTTAAGGCACATACAAACCAGTGTAAGTAGGAAAGATGAGCCCTGCACATAGATGACTGTAATTTGAGATTGTATACATGTTATATGCATGCTACAATGTTCAGAAGAGAGAGAGAGAGATCACTTCCAGCCAGAGCAGAAAGCTTTCATGGAAATAGCATCATCCAAATTAAACATGAAAGGATGGGTAGAAGTTCAAGAAATAAAAAATGGGAGAAGGCATTCCAGGATATAAATGCATGGAAATAGGAAGATTCAAGGTGTGTTCAGGGAACAATGAATTTCAAAGGAGTGTAACACTTTTAGGCAAGGGGCTGGCTGGCCATAAAACCCCTTGGATTATAATTCTTCCCAGTGTGGCAAGAGAGGAAATTAACAAAAGTGAAGCCGTCAAGCAGGAGAGTGGAGCTTTTTTACTTGCCAGTTTTGGGACTCTCCAGGAGGAGAGAAAGGAGAAATGACATTGATCCCATAGTGGCAGAGTGATCATGACAGCAACTGTTATCCGCCATATTTGTTGTCTTTAAAACCATGAGGGATGGTATTCTAAATGTGGTGTGTGGAGGTATGTGCATGATTGTGGGTTTTTGTCTTAGGCATTCACTCTGGTAGCAGGAGTACTGAGAGACCCACCTAGCCTTATTTCTACTTAATTGTGTTTAAAAAAATCTGTTAAAGAATATATTTACTAACTTTTATATTATTTCTCATAAACACCTGTGGCTGACCCTATCTGTATGTTGCCAGATATCCCTTTGTTTATGGAATGAGAGTACAATGGGAGCCACACAGGAGAATGATCTTTATGACTATGGGATTGGGAGTTCAAATTCCGGTCCATTCATGCACAAATTGTGCTCTCTAACAAGGGGCATAAGTACAAGCCATTTGATAACTACCCTTTTAAATGTAGAACTCTGAATTTGGGACATGTTTTGTATATCTGCCTCATAGCAAGGAACCAAAGTTACAGGATAGTGGAGTTACACTTAGTAAAGTTGTTTGGAGCCAGAATGTGTAGGGACTTTGAAAGATGGATTAAATAAAGTTGGATCTTTTTCAAGGAGAAAATGTGGAACCATTGCATGTCTTTAAACTGGGTAGTGGCATGATCAAAGTTTTGTTTTAGTAAGGAGTCTACAGGCACTGAGTTAAGAATGGGAAAAGGCTAAAAGTAAGAACTCCAATCAGGAGCCTATTACAATAGTTCACAAAAAAAGGTTCCATACGAGGGTGGTGGCAGTAGGAATGGAGATTTAATGAAGGCACAATGAATAGAAATAGAACAATTTTAGAATTCTGGGTAAGAAGCAAGGATGTCTAGGGATAGGTGGATGGTCTGATCTTTGGTTCTGTGAATTAGATTAAATCTTATGTCAGGATTTGGGACAATAGGCTTCCCAATTTTTTTTAAAGGAATAAAACAAATGACATAAGTTTTTTTCATGAAATAGCATCTAATGTTAGAAATTCTGCTTTCCATGAAAAATGGGTATTTTTTGATGATAAATTCTATGGTTATATCAAAAGTTTATTGCCTCCAGAACAAGTTTCAAATATAGGAGAGTGGAATATTCAAACTATGTATCAGGACCACAGTGTTACTTTTGAATTATGCATAGGAGCCCTACTTTATACTTTTTTGCCAGTAAAATTTTATGAAAAAATATGCAAATAATAAGTATCATAAATTCATATTCAACCTAATGGCCTTTTCCTCTTCTAGTGAGAGTTGTGTGAGATTGGCGGAGTGTTGGGTCACTCTGAAATTTGCTGAGTGAAGCTCTATTCATAGGGGTGAGGGGGCAAGAGAAATAAGTAAGCTCTAAAAGGAATTGTGAACTTGAGAACTCAAAAAATAAGTGAAACTCCTTTGCAATCTGCTTAGAGCTAACATACTTAATGCCAGAAAATTTTCACCCTCCACAAAATATGGACTTAGCTCAAAAGAAAAAGAAGAGGATGTGGAGAAAAATTTTGGAGAATTAAAAGGTTTTGACGAATTATGGTCTGTAACATTGGAGGTTAACATCCACATTTGTGAAATCACAGATTCATCTGAACATGTACAAGGTACTAGGTATACAAATAAAAAAAAGAAGCCCTTGCCTTTAAGAAGTTTACATGTGACTTCTACAGGTAAGAAAACACAAACTTTATGAAAGATAATACAAAATAATTTCCAGAGGTAGAGGGTAATAACAACTGTTGGATTGTGAAAGACCTGTCCTGGGAGTTGGCACCTGGCAGTATTTTGGAGTAGGGAGGGATTTTAAGAACCAGAAGTAAAAGGAAAGTACATTCCAGACATGGGAGAATTTCAATGGGCAAATTGCACACATAATCACCTTGACCTAGTGTACTGAGTGTTTATCGAAATAATGCTTGTGAAGCATTTTAGATATTGAGTTAAAGGTAATTTTAGGTATGAAGTAGTTTGTGTTTCAAAATTCAAATGTATCATTTGCTTGGAAGGGTCTAGAAACCTAGAAATGTTGTACATTTTCCTTTCTTGTGAATTTCTGCCAGCTCCCTAAATTTTGATGACTATATATAAACTTATTTTCCTCTGCATAATTTTCCTCTGACAGCTCTTGTGATTGTCAGTTGCAGAAGTCCTGGTCTTCTGAAGAGTTAATATGAGCAACTGATGTGTGAAATGTGTTGAATGAAAACTTTTCTGTTGAAAGTAAATTGAAGAAAGTTGAATCTATTTTTGTATCTCTTCAACTCCTCTTATCAAACTATCTGAGGCTCTACTCTGACAACAGACTGCTGCTTTTCTTAGGCCAAGCCGCCCACCAAGTAGAGATTTATCCTCTTGACTGTTTGCTAACCATAATCTCTATTGTGGAATGACTGCTGCCATTGTTCTCCTCATTTCTCACCTCTTATCTAAGTAGTAAAGCATCTTTCTCAAGAGTGGGAAATCATGCAAACAAGTGTGGTATGTGTGAATAACCAGCAACATATCCACTACTGCTTTCTCTCTCACTCTTACTCTCCTATTGTTCAGCTATTGGAGAATTACTATGGTCATCTAAGTCTGGGAGCCTACTTTCTTAGCTACCACTGGCATTGTTGCACAGTAAATACTATTGACATTTAACTACAGATAAGATATTTGGCATGCAGGCATGATAATTTGCTGTTCTCTTGCTTGCCTTCTTGATTCACAGCTGACATCCTTTGGAAAGAGGGTACAATTCTATTTACCCTTATATCTAACATGGCAGAAAGTGCAATGTTGCCTTTAGGGGAAGGCGCTGAAAAGAGGCATGAAGAATCTAGCACATGACCCAACAGACACTTAAAGAGAAGTCAGAGAGCTTAAAGTCTCAGGTGCTCTGAGGAACTTCCCTCTTGGCATTCTTTCTCCCTAATATGGTCATTCTCTTGGAATTCAGAGAATTAATTTCCCTGCTTCAATGATTTAGAGGAGCCAGAAACTGAGGATTTACACCTTATCTCGGGAGGGGGAATATGGAATGAGGCTGCCCAACTGTAGGTAAAGAACTAGATGTCAGTTTTTCTTTTGGTTTCCCTTCCATTTCTGTGCTTGATGTGCAGAAGATCTGGTTCAACATAACCCATTTAATTGTCTAATTTTAATAGAGAATTTTTTTCCCCTTAAAGTTGGCTTCAATTCACTGGCCCTAGATCACCCATGGTCTGGTATATCAAGTCTTAGACCTGAAATCAGGAAGACCTGGGTTAGAATAGAGACACTCACTAGCTATGTGACTTTGGGCAAGTCACTTCAACTCTAGAGTTCTCAATTTCCCCATTTGCAAAATTATCGGATTGGACTCAAGGATTAGTATGGTCCCTTCCATATCTAAATATATGGTCCCACGATCCCTCTAGAGTAGTACAGAATCAGTCTAATGCCTTTTTCATAGAATACTGTCACAAATATTTGACAATGGGGTGACCACATCTCAGCTTTCTTTTCATCAGACACAGCATTATCAATTTCCTTAATTGTTCAACATGTGACAATTTCTAGACCTCCTTCTATCCTAGGTATCTCCATTTAGTCAGTGTTGCTCTCAAAATGCCATTTATCGACACCTTAAAGTGTGGCCATTTTAAGTACAAATAAAGCTTTTTCCCCTTCTCTATGATAGTAAAAGGATTGAGAGAGATTGAGTTGAAATACTGGTGGTGACTTGTTCCCTTTATTTCTCCTAATGATTTCTAAAAGCAAAGATGTGTGGCAACTGTTTACAGAAGTAAGGGCTAAAGATAATAGACCCAGCATCCCATCCTTTCTGCTCTAAGCTCCCCTCCTAATCTTCCTTTGTCATCACAGAGGCATGGGTAATAGGGGCAATAATAACACGTTGAATTTGAAGTTAAGAAGATCTGAATCAAAATCCTACCCCAGACACTTACTAGCTGTGTGACCTTGGGCAAGTCACTCAACCTTTTCGGTCTCATCGGTAAAATGAATCAGTTAAGATTCCTTCCAGCTTTTATTCAACAGTCCTTTGAGCTATTATCCTCCAGTTGTGTATCCATAGTCACAACCATAATGTCTGAACACTCAGTCTAAAAAAAATAACATTCTTGGTAGAAATTACTGACTAATGATATGATTTTAATAGAGTAGCTTGTCCTGAATATGAGGTACCTGCCAGCTCTAAACCTATTATAATTCTAGCAACCTGTGACCCTTATTTGGTTGCATCAAAAGAAGCTGGAGGAAAAATCTCCAATGGCCTGCTATAATAGTGTTGGATTTAAATTTTGAGGGCACTAAGACCCAATGGTTGTTTCTGAAAAACTTTGTGTGAGAGAAAGTTATTTGTTAAAAATGCTGTCTGGAAAGGTAAACTATAGTATCTCAATTCAGAGTTCTACTATATCAAGTACTCTTGCAAGCCATGAGGTTTATTATTTTTAAAAGTAATTTCAGACGATAAAGCCAAAAGGTAAATATGCTGGTTGTAATTCTGTAATGCTGGGTGTTTGCTTATTAGACTTTCTTTTCCTTTCCCTTCCTTGCCTTTCTTTTCTGCTTATAAACTTCTCTGGTTCAACAGAAACTGATCCCACATGATTGTTAAATGAAGAGACTGCAATTTCCTCAGGAAAAAATGCCAGGAAGGGAAAATAGTGCTCTTACAGTGGACTTTGTGATTTCGTGCTGTTTCCCCAATGCCATCATGAAAACACAGAGAAATGCTTTCTTTTCTCACTGTTTCTATGGGAATGAAGCAGGCTATACACTCTGGATTAAAGAATACAACACAGTGTGTACAATATTAAGTCCTCTTGGGGGGCCTGGGGAAAGAGTAAGAAGAAGGAGAAGATTAAGCCATTTGAACAAATAAATCAGAAACAGGGTTCAATTCACCAGTAACCCAAATGGTTCATCAAACTGCATTATGCCAAACACTTGGGAAAGTGAAGCTTGCAGCAGGGGGCCAATGAAATACTTGGGGAACTTGTATTAATTCAGATAATATTAACTTAATGGTAGTTTGTGGGGCCCAAAGGCATTTTGAGATGGTGAAAATGGGAAGATTCTTACTTGAGAAAATATCTAGAATTAAGAAAACCTAAGCAGGGATTTTAAGATTAAAGAAAGTCATATGAGCAGGGACATTGGCTTTGTAGATTTATAGGAGCACAATAATGTATAGGCAATTAAGCAAAGCAAAACCGGACCTGGAATTTCATGGGTAGAAAGAATTCCCAGCAAGGATGTAGATTGGCACCAGCTCTGTAACGAGGACTGACTAGGACATTTGTTCAGGGTCACAGAAACAGAAGCAGAGGTGGAATTTGAACCCAGGTTTCCTGACTCGTGAGACTGGCTCTCTATCCACCTCTTTGTAATGCCTCTTTATATAGGAAATAGAAGGAAAATAATAGCTGACACAGTACTATAACAAAATATTTTACATTCATTCTCACTTAGCAAAAAGGCTCAGAGTTCAAGAGATTTGCCTTAGTTCACACAGCTCATAAGTGTCAGAGGCAGAATTTTAACCCAAATTTCTACTGCCTCTCTGTGTAAATTCCAATCACTGCCCCAAATGATTCTGCAGGAAAATGGAGCTGAAAGGTCAAAGCTTTGGTTCCTGGATGGTATATAGTTATAGAAAGCATACTTTGGAGCTTTCTGGACCAAAGGTATATAGAAGAGAAAATATGCCTATCCCTGGATTTTCACTATTTGGAAAATTGCTACTCGTGTGTGAGCTCATTCCAATCCTTTATATGCTTTATGGAACCAATCTCTTATAGCTAGTAATTGAAGAGAATGTGTCCTATGTAAGATGAATAATTCAGGCTATGAACTTCCTTAGAACAGGGACCGTCTTTTAACTTTCTTTGTATCCCCAGAACTTAGCACATTGTCTGGCACATGGGAGATATTTGCCAAATGTTTATTGATTGACTGAATTCAATTAGAAAAACATTTTTAAGTACCTTCTAAGTGCCAGAACTATGCTAAGCACCAGAGATGCAAAGACAAAAACAAAACAGTTCCTGGTCTCAAGAAGCTTGTATTCTACTAGGAATATATAATATGTTGCAAAGTATATAAATACTATATATATATATATATGTCATAAGAGACTAATAATATCTGCTCCTGGACATAAATTGCCCAGTGTTTATTTCCTTGAAACTTTATAGTTTGGATATATTGATAAGAAGCTGAATCCCTCCCATTCCTAAGAGAAGGAAGGTAGGAGGATGGAAGAAAGACTGCAAGGAGAGTGGGGCAAGGATGCCCTGCATATTTGGTGCCACTGCGCCTGCAACTGTTAACGAACTGGCAAGAAAGAGAATGCTGAGGCATTAACATAAAGACTGTAGTTGAGCTATGCAGAAGCCATATTGAATAGGTACAGAGTGTTTGGGGCCATTCATGATCCTGGAAAAACAGAACTCTTCTCTGATAATTGGGATCACTTGGGTGCCTGCACTCTCCTGGGAGGGTACTGATCCTGATTTTTTCTCTAATCCTTGTTCTTTAAAAGTTGATTTGCTTTTAGTTTAGTTTTGTTTTGTATGATATTTTATTTTCCCCTTAATTACATGTAAAACAATTTTTAACATTCATTTGAAAAAGATATTAGAGTTCCAAATTGTCTCCCTTTCTCCCCTCCCCCTCCTGCACTTTCCTTCCTGAGATGGTAAACAATTTGATATAGGTTATACATGTGCAATCATGCAAAACATATTTCCATATTTTGCTATTTATTTTGAAAGACACAAATTCATATAAAACAGCAGTCATTTTTGGAATTACTGATTTGTTTGTACCCTTAGGGTATAAATATAGCTGAGAAGAAGAATATGGCCAGTGAAGCTAGAGGAAACAGAGAATGACGGGCTGTATTTGTGCTAGGAGGAATTCCTTGGCACAACATTTGGAGCTCAATGCAACAAAAGACGTTTTATTAGTGTCAATCTGATAGCATCGCCAAAGCAGGGAAAACAAATGAATCTAGATAAATATCTAAATCTAATGAGTCTGAGGAAGTCCTCCTAGGGGAAGAGTTTGTAAATTATCTGGAATAGGATTTCTGAGGCAGTTTTCTTCTGTCATGTTTCTCCTTTCCCCTCCCCCTTCTTTCTCATGTTGTTGCTCATGCTTGGTTCTCAAAGAGGACCAATGATGTCATAGGGCCATGTCTTATATTTGGGCATGAATTGGGACTCAAGTGAGGCAGAGCTGCTCAAAGTCATCCATCTTACTCTTCCTGAGTCACTGAAGTCAAGATGACTGGTGATGACCTGGCATACAGTGGATGACTTTGACTTAGAAAGATCCTCCTTATGGCAGGTCTGAAAAGAAACTACCCTCCTTCCCCTCATCCCCCTGCCCCCAGTTGGCAATACAAAGAGCTGAAGTTGCAAATTGTAAATTCCAGTCCTATTGGAGTAGGTGGGGAGGAAAGTTCCACCTTCACGAAAGGGGCCCCAGAATGAAGGAGTAATTAGTTTTCTTCAACCAAGTACCTTTCACCACAATACCTTATTTACAGATTCAAAGTGATACAAAATAATTTCAAGATAGCAAGAAAGGAGGGATTTCTACAAATTTTGATGTTTTTTTTTGTATTCTACTACAGATTTAACCATTTCAGAGAAACCAAATGTATAACAATGCAGGTCCACATTGCTAAGTAAATAGTACACCAATGGCCTCAAAGAATTAAGATATTTTCCCCAAATGTCACATTTTTTTCTTCAAGAGCTACTTTCTGTAGTGAGAAAATGAGGCTTAATAGACTCAATTTTCTTGTCTTACAAGCAGGGGCCTTGTAACTTCAAAGGTTTTCCTGGTCATGGAGTAAAGAAGAAATGATCCATGCAAAATGAAGATCTGGGTCGTTGTAGAGGAAGTCTAGAACTCCACTGATTAAAAAATCATCAGTGACTTCCTTTTTGCAGTAAGGCTATATTATAAAATCTAGATTACTTAGCATGGCATACAATTCCCTTCATACTCTATTCCCATCATATCTTTTCTATTCCATTACTATAGACAGCTAGGTGGTGCAAAGGTGGTGCTGGGGTGTAATGGTAATGTAATTTGAATTTGAAGATCCCTTTGCATTTAGTAATTGATCAAGCCTCTGTTGGAGAAACAGAAGGCATGAACTCCTATCTCCTATTGCTGACATAACAGGAAGGGTTTGGCTGAAACAGGAAGCTAATGCTGTGTGTATATAAGAAAAGCCCCAGGAAGGGAGAGTAAGACTTTCTTGGAGCAGGCTCCGTGCAGGCTGAAGAGGAAAGCCCCTCCTAGGTTTCAGAGAATGATCTTGATTTTGAAAACCTGGATGGAGTGATTTTGATTTTGGGAGCCAACTGAAATTTCTGATGAGTCTGAGGGCCAGCCAGAGCTGCTGAAGACTGAGGAGGCATGATTGTGATGCTGGTACTTTGGCTGAATCTGTTTGTGGCTTTGTTAAGCCTTGTGTTCCCGGGAAAAGAGACTGTGAAGGATTTGAGATGGACTGGACACTGTGAGCTCCAAAGTGGAGCAGGAACTGCACAGAGAGCTAGACAAGGACCTGGGAGCTGTCTGCCTTTGAACACAGGTGACAGCTTGGTGAATCCAGGTAGGATCTGGTACCATGGAAGGGGAATCAGGGAATCCAAGAAACCACCCTGAGTTAAGCTGAAAGAAGACTTTACTTGGATATTATGTACTGACTGAGAAATTGCGAATTTGCTAGTGACCTAGGGGTAGGGGGTCTGTGTAGTTTCTGATGATTGAATAGTAAATACTGAAAGATGATTGATTGACTAAATGATTATACTTAGTGATTGATGACTGAATAAGTGATTTGTAACCTAGTATGCCCCATGAGTGGAGAACTTTGACTACTGTACTTTGTGATCGAATTAAGGATTTTGTGAATGCTTGAGTGACTAAATGATTGTTCTTTGTTCTGATGACTGTAGTGACCACTGTAGTGGAAACTATGTAGCCATATTCTGTGATAAATTGTAAAATTATGAATGCTGTACTTTGATTTACTGTGAAAGTTTTGCCTTGATTTGTTATGGAATAGAGTGTTCACTATATTGCGTAATCAGAACCTTAAAAGCGTTTCATAGTAGCATTCTTCTGGAAAGCTGCTCGTGCTTGGCTTTACATGGGGCTGGAGTCAGGAAGATCTGTGTTCAGATCTGTCTTCAGATACTCACTAGTTGTATAAATCTAGGCAAATCACTTAACTTTGGTTTGCCTCTGTTTCCTCATCTATAAAATGGAGATAATAATAGCACCTACCTCTAAGGGTTGTTGTGAGGACTAAATGGAAAAGTGTTAAACACAGTGTCTGGCACATAGTAAGCTTCTACATAATGTTTAGTTGTTAGTATCACTTTCCACACTATTAGTCCAACTGGACTATTTATATCTCATGATTTTCCTTCTCTGGGTTCTTCCTCATACATTTTGCTTTAAATCATTATTTTTTTTTAATTTTTTAAGTTCCATCTGTAATGGTGCTTCATCTTATATGTCACAATCTGTTACAATGAGAAGAGTACTAGATTTCTAATCAGGAGAACTGAACTCCAATCCTGAGTTTAACAGTTATTAGCTATGTGATGGGAGACAAATCACTTTACCTACCTGAGCCTCAGTTTCTTCACTTGTTAAACAATGATAAGGATGTTTGTTTGCTCTACCAATTTCACAGTGATATTCTAAGGAAAGCCCTTTGTAAACCTTAAGTTATTATATAAACGTTAGCTATTATTCACAAAGCCTCCCTCAGTCACTCCAGTCCCTTAGTGAGCTTTCATTTCTTTGGAATAATAAAAGTTATTATCCCTACTGTTCATTTTTCAATTCATTATTGTCTTGTGACATCTCTTGAGGTGTTACATTGTTATTTCACTCAGAGTGGGAGAAATGCCTAGCCAGGGAAAGGTCTTTGTTATAGCATTTCAAAGTCAAGGTAATAAAAACTTTACTTGTTAGGACATCAGTGAGCAACAGAATAGGCCTTGTATGTGGGTTGATTCTGCTCTTAACATGCCCTGACCATGTTTTCTTTAAATATTGCATTGTCAGGAAAAACTATAAATGCTTAGGGCTTACATGTTATATTACCCTTCCTGTGACAAACAGGTTCTGTCTGCACCTAACTGGGGCTGTGGGGAGAGGTCTGGGAATATGTGGGAAAGAAACAAGCAAGAAATTCAGGATTACCAAGCTTTCTAGTTAGTTTATATCTATTTTTCTCTATAAGTTATGTTTCTAGTTTATAATCGATATTTTTTTTCTGACTTCCACAGGGCTGGATATTTGTATAAATTATTTACTTATATCCTATTCTAAGTGGAATCATAGGGAAAGGGGGAAGTTATTGCTTCCATGCAGGTAGACTAGCAACAATGAAAGGTGTGCTTACTGTGGGGTTGAATCTACAAAGGAAAGAGTGTACAATACAAATTCAATTAAATTTCACAAGCATTTATTTAGCAACTACTATGTACAAGGTGAGAGAGGCCATGCTATGTTGTGAATAGACTGTATACCTGGGATTCAAAAGACCTGGGTTCAAGTCTTTCCTCTGACACATTAGTATGTGTCAGACTGTGTGACATTAGGCAAACTATTCAATCTCTCATTGCTTAAAGCAACCCTTTAAGCTTAATAGATACTGATTGGCTTGGGAGATGGAAGTTCCTTGTTGGAAGCACTCAATATACCAGTGAAATCAAAAGCCCTAGTAGCAATAATAAAATTAACAAAGTACTGTGATAGGTGCTAGGGATATAAAGAAAACAAGAACAACATTTTTTCTTGCCCTTTAGAGCTTAGAGTCTGCTTATGGATTACCATATAGCATTGTATTGGAAGCATAGCCTGCCGCGAATTACAACTTTCCCAGCTGGAAGAAGAGTCTGAATGAATACAATAGACAGGAACCCTGATGGATCGCAAGGCCCAGGAACTTGGGAGTTCTCCATTCTGAGGGTATAGATAAGTGCCAGTGATGGGAGTTTGACTGAAGATGTGGTGTTGCTACCTTGAACTGAATGTTAGTATCAGCAGTTAGACCTTTGGTGGACTTACTCATCTACTTGAAGGGTGACTTGACTGGATAGACCTTGCTGTTTGCGTGGCTGTGTCTATATCATAGCTCCGTTGGGACCTGGGGAATTTATTCACTTTCTACTTTTTTCCTTTTTTGGTCAGCATCATTTACCCTTTGGAGTTTCCTTAAAAACTTTGTTTATTTGCTATTAGTACTTTTATAATGGGTTTTGGTTCCAGATAAACACAAGTTGACTTGTTAATTACATTCTAAGGGGTGTTTGCTCTGGAGCAGT
Organism: Petaurus breviceps papuanus; assembly: GCF_028583685.1. Lineage (NCBI taxonomy): Eukaryota > Metazoa > Chordata > Mammalia > Diprotodontia > Petauridae > Petaurus > Petaurus breviceps. The sequence goes on along the minus strand of NW_027185863.1, from coordinate 25,838,509 downwards.
GGGTGAGGAGAAAACACAGGGAAACACAATTGAGAAAGTATGAAAGTAAACCCACATATCCAATTTCCCTGGACTTAAAAGAGAAAAACCATGAGCCTACATTGAGCTCTCTGGCAACACAAATGGGAGTTTCACACAGATAAATAAATACAGCATAATTTGGGAAGGGATATAGAAGTAATAACTCTAATAATCAAGGAAAGCTTCAAGTAGGAGACAGGATCTCAAAGGAACTAAGAAAAGCTCAAGAGATGAAGAGGTAGTATATTCTAGGCATGTATCATAGGAAGGATGAATACACTCACTTAAAGATGGAATATCAAGTCCTATTCACAACCAGTAAGTTAATTTGATCAGATTTTTTCTTTTGTTGTTCATCCTTTGTTCTTGAAGAGGACCAATGACATCAGGAAGGCTTGCAAGTGAATTGGATTTAAGTGAGGTAGATCTGTGCAAGATCATGAACTTTACTGTCTCCTCTACAGTCATCAGGGCCCAGTGACAAGACATAAATCAGACTACTGCAGATGGCCTAGGATACAGTGGGAGACCTTGGCCCAGGTGTCAGTTTGTCTGAGGCAATACCTATTTAGTGAATGAGCAATTGAAACTTGGACTAGGATTAAATATTAGTCATTCAGTGAGAGAAAGAGTGATTTGCATTTAAAGGTATAGTCAAGTAGCTACTTTTGAATCACAATGGGCTTTTTCAAAGCCTGTTTTTATGGAGTTATAATTCAAGAAATCTTAAATAAAAATATATGACACCAAAGAGTTAATTGTCCCAGTTTTTTGGAAAAGTAAAGATAGAATAAATAAGTAGGGCAGTAAAACCTAGCCGTTAAACCCCAAGATACTTTGTGAAGTATACACAATCAAAAATTATATTTCTTTGGATAGAGCACCCACATGTAAGGGTGGGGAGAGAGCTTACCACATGAACATAAGGAGAATAAGAGGAGGAGGAGAAAGAACAAGAAGGAGGAGAAGTAGGAGGAGGAGGAGGATGAGAAGGATGAGGAGGAGAATAAAAAGGAGGAGAAGAAGAGGAAGAGGAAGAAGAAGGAAGAAGAAGAGGAAGAGGAAGAAGAAGGAAGAGGAAGAAGAAGGAAGAGGAAGAAG
>NW_027185863.1:25829342-25837377 GCF_028583685.1 Petaurus breviceps papuanus | reverse complement strand
AGAAGAGGAAGAAGAAGAAGGAAGAGGAAGAAGAAGGAAGAGGAAGAGGAAGAAGAAGAAAGACAATGAAGAAGAAGAAAGATGACAAAGAAGAGGAGAGAATTGCCCAGCTCAAACTGGCCAGTTGGATCCCCAGGGGGAAGCTACTACTACTCACAGACTATTGTTTAGCTTTGTTCTCAAAGAGGACCAATGACATTGCAAGGGTGATGTATTGACTTGCAAGTGAATTGAATGTAAGTGAGGCACAGCTGTAGAAGGAATTTGACTAGAACATAAGGTTAGGAGAGGGGAGTAATGTTCAGTAAGCCTTGAGAGACAGGAAGGAACTGAGTGATGAAGGAGTTTTAAATGTTTAGGGAAGGAGTTTGGACATTTTACTAGAAATGATAGGGAACCACTGAGGTTTCTTGAGCAAAGGAGGTAAAGTTGTCAGTTCTGGTTCTTCAGGGGGGAAAAAAAAACTTTTTAGCAGCTATTTCCATTAAAAAAAGTTATTTCTTTAGTCAAAACTCTTAGACTATATAGAGAGTTGAAAATGAATAATTCCAATGGGTAAAGTCATGTTAAATTTAGGAAGTGTGATATTAAAGTTGATAATGCTAAAACATATAGGATACAATCTACTGTGGAATTAGATGCCATTTCCCAAGCTCTTCCTTTTATGATCTCTTTAGAAAAAGGATATGATGGTTCAGAGGTGTGGTAATAGACATTAATCTTATTTTGACATGTGGAAGATGGCATTTAGATGCTGGGTATGTGCACTGTGAAATGATTAGAAATTATTATGATATAGGGAATTTGTGATTTAGTTTGAATGATTGGATCTGTCCTAAAAGTTACTGGGCTGTTAGCTTTAAAAATAATTTGTGCAGCCAGAAGAAATCAAAATTGACTTCAGTCATGTATATTTTATTTTGAAAATAAGCAACAGTTGCTCTGTGTTTTAAAGGAGCAGGTCATTGTGGTATGATTTTAAAAATCAATCTCTCAAGAAGAAAGTGAAAAATCTGCAATTCTTAGAGTGATTTCTTTGTCATGACATTAGGGAAGGAGTCCTTATAAATTAGGTATTGGATCATTTGCCTGCTGATTAATATATGCCTCTTTCAATTTACATTAGTCGAGTATAAGTTATATTACTGAAGTGGTGAGGACCGTAAGGAAGTGTAGAGAGAAGTGCAGGTGACTATGGAAGATACGCATAATAATGAGCTGGGTATATGTTGCCGAGGAACTCAACATTTTAAAGGGAAAATCTCTTATCTCCCAATTTACCGTACCGACATTCACCAAATGTCTACAATATGAAGGCACTACTGATTTTGGAATATTTCCTTCTCCCCTTACACAACCAAACTGAGAAGCGGATACTTTATAGGAATAATCAGTATTGTTCCTATGGAATAACAGCAACAGCAACTACTACTACTACTACTACTACTGCTATTCTATTATTACTACTACTACTTCTACAATTACTACCACTGCTACTATTTCTACAACTACCACTTCAATAACTACTATTATTACTTCTATAACAATTACTACTACTACTTCTACAACTACTACCACTACTACTCCTATTACCACTACCACCACGATCACCACTGCCACCACCACCATTCCTTGATGATGTTAGTGGGGGATATTAGGAAGGAGAATTAACCGTTTGATTGGTCTAAATTTATTGCACAATAACTCCTGGCTTTGTCTATAATATCTGCAGATTCTATCTACTGATTGATCCAATAGGATCCAGGCAGAATATTAATTAGTTCTTGGAAATGAGCATTTTTTTTTTCCTGAAGGAGAAGAATATGGGTTTTGGATGTGTTTCGTCTCTGAGGTAAGGAGTTCACCCTCTCTGGGTCTCGTGCCTTCCAATCCTACATCAGTCTGAGCTATGTGACAAGATATTGCTTCTTTAATTGACCGTAAGCCACCATTCCAGGATCCACATTGCTGGGTGGGTGACCCAGTGGACAGAATGCTGAGCAAAGTCTTGAAGGAGGAAAAGAAGAAGCATTTATATAGTGCCTACTATGTGCCAGCACTGCAATAAAAACTTTACAAATGTTATTACCTTACTTGATCCTCACAACAGCCCTCTGAGGAAGGTGTCATTATTATCCCCATTTTACAGTTGGGGAAATGGAAACAAACAGAAGTTATGTTTCTTGCCCATGTTCACACTTCCAGTAAGTGTCAAAGGTTGGATTTGAACTTAGGTCTTCCCGATTGCAGACCCAGTGCTCTATCTACTCTGTCACCCAACTGCCTCAAACTGAGTTCAACTTCAGCCTCAGACATTTAAGTAGCTGTGTGACAGGGCAAATCACTTAACTCATGTCTGCCTCTGAGTTTAAATCTAGCTCATACACTCACTAAGCACCTAGCCTTTGTCCATCTCTGTTTTCTTAACTATAAAATGGGTACAATAATAGCACTTATATCCCAGGATGTTGTGAGGATCAAATGAGGTATTTGTGAAGTTTGTAGCACAGTGCCTGACACTGACAAAGTGTTTTAATAAAGAATTTCTCTTTTTCCCTCCTTCCAGGAGCTGATACTCATCCCTAACAATGATAATGGCAATCTAGGAGATGAATTGCTTCTTTTTTTTCCTTGTATTTTCTCCTACAGTTGGGCTGTCCTCCATGACACCATCAGCCTCACTCCCTCTGCCATTGCTTTTGCATGAAGGGAAAGCACCCCTAGTTAGTTCTCTGAAGCTAAGGACTTTGTTCTCGGGGTTAGCAGCTAGGAGTGGGATGACATGAGTCTATTTATGGAGAAGCCAAGACACAGAAAACCAAAAGTTCCCAAAGATTCGAAAAAATATCATTACAGCAAGTTTCATATGAAGGCTGAGCTGTTGCAGTTATTGGCACTTGGGAAGTTTTCCCTCCCTCCCTCCAGCTCTCAGCTCCAGCTCCCTCTGCAGTCTGTTTGAGGACCTTCCTGGCTCCTTCCATTGCTGGTGCCTTGTCTTCCCTACCATGAAAACATACCTTCAATCAATTTTATATGGTTTTTGTCTATGCCCATGTGCAAGTTATCATTCTTAGGAGGTTTTAGAGGAAAATAAAAAGAGGGTTAGGGACTGGTCTTATGATTTACTGGTCTAGGGAATTTCCTCGACTAATTCTTTCCAATTTAGAATCTTAGAGGGTCATCTAGAGAAAGGAAGGTCACACAACCACTCTGAAAGAGAAGTACTTGAACCTAGGTTTATGCACTTCACCACTGCCTCTTATAGAAGTAATATCTTACTTTAACTATTAATAGCTTATATTTTTATAGTGCTTTTCAGTTTACAAAGCACGTATACATTCCTCTCCTCCCCCCCAGCTTTAATCTTCATAGCAACCCTGCCGTGTAGGATAATACAAGCATTATTAGTCCTATTTTATATGGAGAAATTAAAAGAGGGTCAAAGAAGTTAAATAAATTATCCAGGGTCATATAGCTATTTAGCAGAAATGGTGGAACTTGGATCCAGGCCTTTTACCCCACGATTTTTCTTCTTTTAAAATTAAATTTCTTTCTTTTACAATTAACAAGTATTTATTTTCTCTTCCTGCTTATCCCCTGAACTTATTTAAAAGGAAAAGAAAAAAGTAACTTGCAACAAAGATAATCAAGCAAAGCAAATTCCATACTGGCCATGCCAAAAAATAAATGTCTAATTCTATGCCTTGACTTTTTCCCACTTAACCCCACTGACATGGTATGGTATCTATTTTGTGGCCACTGAGGTTGCTAAAGGTCATGTTCTGGCCCTCCCTCAGACCAAGGGAGACTTGAATGACCTTCATAGGTTTTCTTTATTCTTTTACATAGTGGGTAGATCACATCTTTAGGCCATCCTTTAGATCCTCTTTATTTTTGTTTTGGGATGTCTAACACCTATCTTATTATAAGATAATGAGAACATATTAAAAGCTAGAAAGGACCTTAGACCACATCAAGTTGGACTCTCTCATTTTCCAGATGGGGAACTGGGGGCCCATAGAGGTTGAATTATTATTCTAAGGTAACAAGTGTCAGAAGTGGGATTTGAATCCAGGGGCTCTGATGCTAATCTAGTTCTTTTTCCACTGAACCATAAACTTAGGTAATGTGATGGAACCCCCCCCCCCACACACACACACACTAGATTTATTACAAGAGTTTTATTTTTCTTTACCTCTCTCTCTCTCTTTAATATGACAAAGTTGAGGAGAGAAAGGAAGTGCTTGTTAATTGAAAAAAGTGAAATGCTTAAAAATTTCAATTTAAAAAAGTTCACTGGGTTTGGAGTTAGAAAATAAGGTTTTGGAATGAATCTCTGTTGTTATTCAGTCGTTCAATCACGTCCAACTCTTCATGGCTCTGTGGATGATAGCAGGGTAAAGTCTTCTATCCTTCACTATCACTTGAAGTCTGTCCAATTTTGTGTTCGTTGTTTCCATGATACTGCCTATACGTCTCATCCTCTGTTCTCCCCTTTTCCTCTTGCCTTCAATCTTTCCCTAAACAGGGTCTTTTTCAATGGGTCCTATCTTCTCATTATATGGCCAAAAAGCTTCACCTTCAGTATTTGTCCTCCCAATGAGTAGTCTGAATTAATTTCTTTAAGTATTGATTGATTTGATCTTCTTGCTTTCCAAGGGACTCTCAAAAGTCTTCTCTAGCATAAAAATTCAAAGGCATCAGTTGTCTGGTGCTCAGCTTTCCTTATTGTCCAACTCTCACAGCCATACATTGCTACTAGAAAACCCATAGTTTCTACTCTTTAATAATAACTACCTTGTTATAATCCTGTATATTGTTGTCTCATTTTAGCACCACAATGACACAGAAACATAAGAACTACATATAGTATCTTCATCATTTCCAGTCTCCAGAGATTAAATGAATTCCCCATGCTCAGTGGGCAGAGCACTTGGCCTGGAGTTGTGAAAATCTGAATTCAAATCCAACCACAGACACTTTCTAGCTGTGTGATCCTGGCTAAGTCACTTAACCTCCGATTACCTGACAAAATGGATCCATTGGAGAAGAAGAATCCCTTCAGTATCTTCGCCAAGAAAACCCAAATGGGGTCACACAAGGTCAGATGTGAATGAAACGACAGAACCACAGCAACAGTACAACTAATAAATATCAGAGGTAGGAATAGAACATATATCTTTTTGAATCTCTGTTCCTCACTGTATCATCTGTATCAGTGGTGTCAAATGCAATAGAAAGGGAACACTAAACCATACATAAGGATACCTGCCTGATGCATATTGACTTAGAAAACCATATATTATTATTGTTTTATCCTATTCTATTTTGTATTTGCCAATTATATTTTAATTTGGTTCTGGTTGTATTGAGAGTGTTGTGGGATACATGTGGAGGATGTGCTGAATACCTCTCCCCTTTACCATCCTGTTTGCATTTACCAGCTATATGACCTCAGGCATATTATAACCTCAATTATCCAATACAACACACTACTCTTACTAGCTATGTGAACTCTTTGAGGCTCTTTCCTCATCTTTAAAATGGAGGCTATGAAAGGTCTGCAAGGTCTCTTTTAACTCTAAAACCTTTGAAACAATGGAAATGCTTTTAAAAATACTGAAGATAGTATAGATGTTCTCAATTACTACTACTACTACTATTCCATTTTCCATTTTCCAAATATGGAGTCAATTACATGAAGGAAAATTATAAAAAGAAACATTAGTAAGACTCTGGTTATTTTTCATTTATACAGATTTGATATAATGTATTATATATGCATATATTTACATTTATTATAGCTAGTCATCTATGGATTTTGAATGAGATAAAGTTTTTTATCTAGTACACAATTCTTTTCCTCTATTTTCAAAATTGACAAGGCAAATTAAAATGTATTTTTCACTGTATTTGGGACTTTGGTTGAGATCTACATAGAACTGAATTTATTCTTGATTCAAATCAGCCTGAGCATTTGTATTCTCAGTTTCCTCAATTTGCCCCTATTGCTGCAGTTGCCAATGATTAGGGGCTTTTCCCTCCGCTTACTTAATTCCTCTACTTGCTTGAGGTGTGTTGGGGATAGAACATTGCATTTGGAGTCAGGGTGACCTAGCTTGGAAACCTGCTTAGATATTTTCTGGCTTATGACCTTGGCCAAGGCACTTTATCACTCAGGGTCTCAGATTCCTAATATAAAAATGATGGGGTTGAACTCAATGACTTTTAAGGTCCCTTTCAATTCTAAGTATTTGATCCTATGACTTTGTGGATATTCATCTGGTCCAAGGTATGAGAAACCTCCCCTGACTTTATTTTTCAGAGCCAGGAATTTCTCTCTAAATGTATCAGTGGGGTCTATATCTGAACCAAGTGACTCAGAGGTGAAATGTTTGATCGTGTTCCTAACCCTCTGACTCTGTCAGTGTTGCCAAGGCTTTGAATTATTTCCCTACTCTGGGGAGATGTCATTAACCAGGAAGGGATTTTGTTGTAATTCAGCAGGTGTTTGTAATTTGGTTTCAAACGCTGCTATTCAAAGAAAATAATGTGCCTTCTGTCTCTCCTGAGTTGATCTGCCTTTTGCACAAGCCTAATTTGGACTGAGGGGCAGTACCGAGAATGACAGGAATCTGAGCAGTGCTCCATGCTTAAGGGGTTAGTTAGAGACAACCCTATCTATGAAGAAAAGGCCATAGCAATGAAAATATCTTTCCAGCATCTAGATCACAATGGAGTCTCCTTGCCTGTGGGATGAATCCTGTTATAGTGCACTACTAGTCTCCTGATAGAACTAAGACCTAGCCTTTGAAGGCATTTAGTGTTAAAGGAGGTCAGCATGAATAAACTTCCTTTTCTTTTGTAGGAGGTACTTGTCGGTTGACATGTGACATTCCACACTGGGAAGGGTTGTAAAAAGACATTCCCTCTACCATGAAAGTGACCTATCATTTGGAAGATTAGGGTCACAGACTAGGAAACAAATAAACAACAACCCCAACCCCTCAAATTCTGGGACATTTATAACAGAGAAGTTTTATGTAAAGGACTATGGTACCCAGGAGGGAAGTATTGCTAGCCTGAAAGACCTAAGGAGGCATAAAAAGTTAGAGAGGCATATTGCCAGCAGCACACTTGATGAAAGATCACCTCTTCTTTATGTGAAGCCCAGTCATACTTATTACTGATCTCACAGTAATTGTACTTAGATAAAAAAGAATATTGAGCCATGGCTAATAGAACTTGTGATAGGAACTGTTATTCAAGATCTGTTCTGTCTGCTGAGAAAAGTGTTAACAGTTCTTGAAGCACAGACACTAACCAGTGCCCATCAACGAATAGCTGTGAGAAATATTCTCATTTAAGAGAATGATATGTGAATAGAAGAGCTCTAATCATAATATGATACAGTGACATACAGGAAACATACCATATGTATGTATACAAACAAAAATATTATATGTGCCTTTACTAATGAAAAGACCCCAACCATACATAATTATGGAAGTTCCTGAGAAGCTGCCAGTTTGCATTGGTAGAGGGAGTTCCCAGGCAGAAATTTGCTCCCTTGTATAATGAAATCATAGATCTGGTAAAGCAAGCAAACAAACAAACAAGCAAGCTCCAAATGCATGGCCCCATGAAATGGTTGTTTTAAATTAATGCTTTTACATATCCTAAAGTCATGAATATTTCCTAAACCCCCCCCCAAAAAAACTCCATAAGAACCAAAAAAACCCAACAACACATACTAAGCATTTCTTTGCACTATTTCTGAAAAAGCAGTCACATGTGCTGTTTATCTTAAATAGTCTTTACAAGGTATTCGACTTCCATATGTCACTTGGAATGAATGAACTTAGAATAATGACATGTTCTAGTTATGGACAGAGTATTTGATCCAGAGGCAGAATCTTTGGGAAGGAATCCTTATTCTGATCCTTACTTGCAGGGTCATTATCAATGTCATTTTCATTTCTTGAGCCTCAGTTTCCTCATTTAAAAAATAATGATAACAAAAATCCTAGAATTT
>NW_027185863.1:25783345-25829332 GCF_028583685.1 Petaurus breviceps papuanus | reverse complement strand
AAAGTACTACATATAATATATATTCCACATATTATTTTTCCCCCCACTTTCTCTGCAAGAAAATTTATTTATTCCTGAATTGTGAAATGCTAAGCAAAATTGAGTAAGGACTATTAAAAAAAACTTTAAAAAGTTTATCTTTCCCTTATAGCAGAATGACTTTTGAACAGAAAGAAATGTGGATGAGATTTTGGGGAAAAAAAGCCAAAGAAGAGATTTCAACTTGGATGAGGTGTCTTGTCAGCACTCTAGTAAACATATTATTAGGGCTCAGCACTGATCCCTAGAAGAAAAAAAAAAGTCATGTTAAATCTCTTTGTATCTTGTAAAATAATTTATTGTACTTGCATGTGGTAGTTGTTGCATACTTTTAAGAAAGTATGGGCAGCTGCTTGTTGTGATCAGACTTTCTGTTAAGGATTTTAAGTTCTACAATAGTCACTGCTATTGTTACTAATTTTGAAGTGCTCAAAAGTATATTATTTTACTTAAGTTATTGGCTCTTTTCAGTCATTTTTCAGTCAAGTCTGACCCCATTTGGGGGCTTCTTGAAAAAGATACTGGAGTGGTTTGCTATCTCCTTCTCCAGCTCATTTTACAGATGAAGAAACCGAGGCAAAGAGGGGTAAGTGACTTGCCTAGGGTCACACAGCTAGTAAGTATCTTGAGGCCAGATATAAAATGAGAAAGATGAGTCTTGCTACACTCTGTCCACTGCACTACCTAGTCACCAGTGATTTTCTTGATGGAAAAATATTTCTTTGACTGGGGAAATATCATAGAGTCTTTTTGGAGGGGAATATAAGTGCTAGACTTGTAGTTAGAGGATCTGAGTTCAAATCCACTTCTGGGATCTTGGATAAGGAGTTTAATTTCTCTATGTTCTAGCTTCTTCAATTGTTAAGTGAGGAGGTTGAATTAAATGAGGGTTGACCTCTTGGAGACCTTTCTTGTAACTAATCATAGGATTGACTACAAGAATATATACATTTTAGATGTATTTTCCTTCATAGATTTATAATTTCTGCTTGCTTTTTCTTTTTTACTTCCTAGATTCATTATAATAACTTAATAAAACTATAAATTAGTTCAACATAGAATACATTCATAAATAATATTAGCAAAAGCCATTAGAAATACAATATTGTTTTTCGGTGTTCAAGCCATCCTGTTTTGGCAATCATACAGTTTTGTGAAAACAGTTCTAAATGGAAGCAGTTTGTCATTTTCTCTAAATTTGCCATTGTTTCTTGGTTTGTGTGTTATTTGTGTTGGTTGCATGAATCAGTGGCTTCCATGTGCAAAGGTTACAACACTTGGTTACTGGAAAAACAGATGGTTATCTTAACAAAACCCAGTGTCCTTTTGGGGGGAATTTTTGGGTTAAAGGTGTGCCAGATAAGTAGGTCACAAAATAATTGAGATGGGGATATTCTTTATAATTTTTTTCTCTACTTCTGCAAATCTGCCCATTTTGTAAGGGGAAATAATACTTTATCTTATTTGGACGTCTACTTCAATCTAGTACAAGAGCATCAAATTTACTCCTGAAACCCTAACCCCAAGTTTTTTATTGTGGTTATTTCCTTTGTGATGGAAAAGTAACACTATTTGGGAATTTTGAACTGATCTCAGACTGCTGTATCTTTTAGACCATGTCTACAGGAGAGTAAGATCATATTTCAGCAGGGATGAGGAATAAATATGTGCATATGGTTGTGGGAGGCAGCAGCTTAATGTGGGAACCAGTTCCACCCTTTTTTATCACCGCTGTTTTTGTCTTTGTTTCCAAGCATTTGTTTCTGCTGAATCCAGAGGAGTTTTCCAGACAAAAGCATCTGATTGGCTGTTAGTGAGTCATTCCTGTCAGGTTCATAATCAACAACTTGGTGATTGGCTGTCACTGGGCCAGGTTTCCACCCTGGCTTATCTTTAACACCTTTTCTCTCTAACTGGAGAAACAATATGAATGGGGCCTGGGAGGGACAGAGGGATTGTGTGGGGTCAGTGTGATTTTAGATGCTTACCTTTTCTAGACATAGGTTTAAACTATGGTCTTGGGGGGAAAAATATTTAGTAAATTGGTACCTTTTTTAGTCATCGTCTTGTCTTTTGAATTGAATTTACTTTTTGGCTGAAAAAATAAGAGAAAGAAAAGCAACACATGTTCACAAACACTCTTTAACTCTAATCATGACCCATTCAGGCCACATTTTAACCATTTTTTATTTCCTCTTTAGAGATTTTTCCACACTCAAACTGAGCCTTGGAAATATTCCCTTGCATATCATTTAACTTTTGCAACATTGCAAATATAAGAATTTTCTTGAAAACTTTTTGTATCATTTTCCTGACTTAAATTTTCCCATGCGTACCATTATTTTAAAAATCCACAATCCATAAAACAATGTTACCTGCATATCATCTCTTCCTGCCTGAAGTAAAAATTAAAAAATATATTGGACTCTTGAAAGATATGATGAAGATGTTTCACTGAGCCATTATGGGGAAAAAATGAACAAATCAGGAGGTTTCTAACTAGACCAGCTAGCTGAACCTATGCTGCTAAATGGAAGGGGTGCTTACTCTATTTGTTTAAACGTAATTCTGTTGTGTTTAAATTTTTGTAGAGCAATAGTATTTAGTTTGAAGATGAAAACCTTATCCCCTTCCTTCATTCGGGAAATTTATTTGAAAAGCTTCTACATGGTGCTTAGAAACTGTGAATGAGTCTTCTTTGAACTGGTGGGTTGTGTGAATCCCCTGAGTAAGTAGGATCACAGATATTTGCTACATCTCTCCTTTTTGTTATGCAATCATGTTTGACTCTTTATGACATCATTTGAGATTTCTTGGCAAAGATACTAGAGTAATTTGCCACATCCTCTTCCAGTTCATTTTACAGATGAGGAAACTGAGGCAAACAGGACTAAGTGACTTGTCCAGGGTCACACAACTAGTAAGTATTTGAGACTGGATGTGAATTAAAAAAAGATTTGCCTTCCTGACTCCAGGCCTGGCACTCTATCTAGATCTCTCCATCTAGATCTCTCCACCCAAAGAGAAATGGAGTTGAAGGCTAACTCTTCCCATTACTCTTCCTTCCTATCTGACTTCTGTCTCCATTTTCAGGACAAAGGACCATTCTGTGGTTGAGGAAAGGATTTTTTATAATGATAAAGCTCTTCAGTGGGGGCAGTGAATTTGGAGGCATATGCTTGAAACCAAAAATTGTGCTTTTATATTTTTAAACAACGGGTTGAGAGTAGTGTCTGGATCAGTAGACAGGAACAGCCCATTGTGTAATTTTTTAGTATAGGAAATTCTAATCAGTAGTGTCTGCTGTTCTTTTCTATTATGTATCTCCTTAGCTGTTGTTTGTACTAGCAAGGGTAATTCACTATTTATGGTATGCAGAATTCATTAACGTTAGTCACTCCACTGTATTTTTTAATCACCAACAACATGTGTTACAGGGCAAAAATTTGCATCTGTCATGCTTATCAGTTTGCAGAGGTTTACTGACTAAGACACTTTTTATAATGAGTTTAAGCACTAACAGTTGAGACACCAGGAAATCACATTTTAATTGATTCAGTGCCCCACCTTTCTGTAGGTTTTCTTAGATTAAAAAGAGAAGTCCATTCTCTATATTTTCCATCAATTTTACATTTGACTGATATGTGTGCTTATTTTGGTTTGCTTATTTTGATGTAAATAAAAAAGTCTTCTTTTTGCATGACAGTGCTCTTTGGATGTGGGAACAAGGAATTATTATATTCAGACTAAAGTCTTTAGTATTTTATAATTATTAGCACTTGAAATTGTTTTATTAAGTGTTTTTTGTTTAAGCCAATTTGGAATAGGAGAGAATTAATTTGGAATTGCTGATAGTTTATAAAATTTAATTGTTGAAAATTAATTTGGAGGAGTATTTCACTATACCCAATAATATGCCATCTAGATAAAAACAAATATTTGTTGGGGCCTTTAAATTTCAAGGATGCAAGCATTTAGTGTTTCTGGGAAAAAAAAAGTATGTGAGTAAAATAGTTTTGAACCAAAACAAAATCCCTAACCTAAGAGTAAGTCATTTTTTCATTCCCTTTTAGTTTAGTCTTTTAATCTTTTTTTGTACTTTGATTATTTAAGTAAACCAATATTAGAAACAAAAACAAAAAACAAGACCCCCCCCCAAGAATTAGATAATTCCTCCATTATTTCTAACTTGGATAGAAGAAGGATGGTGTCCTCAAACCAAGTTGGGGAAAAATAGCTTTGAAAGTTTGCCAGGTCAAAAGTTTGTGCAGTCATGAAGTTTTCACAGTTTGAGTGACAGATGGACACTTGAAAGTTTGGGTGTTCATTCTAAGTCAATGTCACCATGAAAACCTTCAGAATTAATCCATCACTAAGGAGATAGTATGGTTGTGCTAACAATTCATACAAAATCCTGCTTTCTGTTTAGGATGTTCATACCCTTCCCACAATTTTTAGACACCTGAGAACTGAATGTTGTATCCTAAGAAAGAATAGTTAATAATAAAAATAGTTAGCATTTATAGACATTTGAAGTTTGCAAAACCCTTTATATTTGTTATCTTGGTTGATAGTCAGTACTTCTAGGACATTCTGAACTTTTCACCCAGATGAAGATCCCCTGTTTAAATATAGCACATGTCAAGAAGGATTTCTATATGTGATATCTCTTTAATGGTCTTTTAAAAAATATTTTTAAAAAGCTTTTATTGATATCTTTTATTATTTTCAATCACTGTAACTCCCCTAGTGTCTATCCCTCTTTTCCTCTCAGAAAACAAATTCTATTTTTAAAGAAAAAAATTAAAAATAAACTAGAGAAAAAATATCAGCATAACCGATCAAACATTGAAAAATTCTGAAAATCTATGTAATATACCAAATTCATGGACCTCCATCCTCTGCAGAGGGGTAAAGTAGGTGTGTCTTATTATGTCTTCTTTGAAGCCATCATGCTTGTTCTTTATAATTTTGCAATATTCACATTTGATTTTTTTTGGTATGTGGTTCTTTTTTTTTTAAGCAACCGGGGTTAAGTAACTTGCTCAAGGTTACATGGCCAGTTATTCTTTCCATTCATGTTATTGTATTCTCTCTCTTTATCTAGTATACATATTGTAAATGTGTGTGTGTGTATATATATATATATATGTGTGTGTGTGTGTGTGTGTACACACACATATGTATTCTTGGCCCTGGTTACTTTATTCTGTATTAGATCATATTAATCCTTCCAAGCTTCCCTCTACCCATCATATCCATTCTTTCTCTCTTTACAATGATATTCCAGTACTTTCATGTCTTACAATTTGTTTAACCATTCCCCAAACAATGGGCATCTAATTACTTCCCAATTCCTTGCTGTCACAAAATGTGCTGTTATAAATATTTTGTTATGTATGAGGACTTACTTCTTATCATTGGCCTCCATGGGGAATAAGTCCAATGAGAGAATCTATGTCAGAGGATCTGGAAATTTTAGTTACTTTATTTGCTTAATTCTAAGTTGCTTGCAAACATGGTTTTCCTTATTTACAGCTCTCCCAGCAATGCACCACCCAGATGATTTACTTTGCCCATTCACAGAAGAATTTCCTTATTCCAGGCTTGGTGCTCTATCCACTACACCAGCTAGCTGCCCCAATATACATGTCAACAATTTTTGGATGGTGAATCTATCTAACATGTTAGCTATCTCTTTCAGCTTAGCATCATTTGAAAATTTGATTAACATACAAACTCCAATTGTATTTAACATTAAAAATATTGAAGAACATAGGCCCGAAAAAAAATTTTGTGGCATTTCACTACAGCAGTCTCTCCTGATTGACATTGACTTGCTATAAACCAATCATTGGGTCTGGTTGGGTAAAAAAAAAATTAATCAATCATATGAATGTTTCATCTATTTATTTATTTTTTTTAAATCATCTTCTGGGTCTGGTCTTGCAACTGGTTCTGAGCCCAGCTAATTATCTTATTAATCCCATAACATTCTATCTTGTATACAAGTATATCATTAAAGACTTGGTCACATGCCTTGAAAAAATAAGGTATATCATATTTATATCACTTCCCCGCTCTACCATTCTAGTGAAACAGACAAAACCTTTCAGCAAATTAGGTAGTCTGGCATGACTAGTTCTTAATGAATCCATGCAATTGTTTGGTAATCACTTTTTTCCCACAAACTTTTTAGAAATCATCCTATTAAATTATGTTTCCTTAAATTTTTTCTAGGAATCAAACTCATGCTTATGGGATAATGGTTTAAAGAGAATATGCTTTCACTCTCTTTTGAAAATGAGAACTACATCTGACCTATTCTACTTGGGTGGAATTTCCTCCTTTTCTACAATGCTTCAACATTATTAACAGAGGTTGAGCAATTGCATGTGCAAATTTTGTTATTGTTATACTTGTTGTTGTTACTACTCTGAGAAATAGTTCATGTGGGCTTGGTAAATTAAATTCTTTGACGTCAGAAAAGTTTTCTTACCGTCCCTTCACTTATCTTGAGTTGCAATTCCCTATTCATAATTAGCTACATGGCACATTTTCCATGTGCCTGAATGATTAAGGGTCAAGAGGATACTAAAAAACTTTTTGTGCTAAAATGTGTTTTGCAGATTTAGAACAAGCTATATACATGTGGTTGCAACAAGCTGGAATGGATCTGAAAATTCTGATCATCCCCATTCTCTGATGCTTATCCAAATGCTAGGCTGGCATAACAAAAGATAATGTCCTTGCTGACTCTTCAGTAATACAGCTTTTCAAAGAATGAAGAATAAAATATAGTTTCTAAAATGATGGAGATAATAGTTATATTGTACTCTTTGCCGGTCAAACCATATTGGATCAGCTCACATAGCTTTTTAAAGCTGAAGGGAATTCTCAAGGTTATCCAGTACCTTCTGTTACAGGTGAGAAAACTGACCCACAGAGAGACTAAATGATACGCCTAAAATCACATAGGTAGTAAGTATGTGCCAGATATCAGGACATGCACTAAAATCTTTTGATTTCAAAATATTTTTGTTTGTTTCTTTGTTAACAGCATGCCATGGTACCTTGTTTTCAGATCTGAATGCAACATTTTTAGGAGGGTGTTAACAAGGTGCAGTGTGCATAGATAAGTGTCATAGAAGCCCCAAATCATCCCATCTGAGAATTGTTTCAAAGACTCAACAGCATTTTGCCTGGGGGAGAGATGACTCTGATTGGGACATGGCAGATGTCTTCAAATATTTGATAGGATGTCATATGAATGAGTCATTAGATTTATTCTACTTTTCCCAGATAGGAGAATTAAGACCAACTGGTGGAAGTTGCAGGCAGGGTGGCAGAATAGATTTTCCTAAAAATTAGGAAAGAATTGTTTTGAAAGAAGTGAGTTATATATCAGTGGAGAGATTCAAGTAATGTTGGATGAACACTTTTTTTAGGGATGTTGTAGATAGTAGTTATGTTTTGGACTATCTGCCTGTTAAGATTCTCCAAGTGGGCCAACCACATTTGTTCAGGAGTATTGCTATTCCATTGAGAGGCAGCTTGGTTGACTGGTTAATCAATGCCTGCTTCTCATACGTCCTAGTTGTGTGACCACGGGCAAGACATATAATGTCGTTGAGCCTCAGTTTCCCCATTTGTGAAATAAGGATATGGTGATACCTGTGTTTTCTACCTTGTAGAATTATTTAAAGCTTAAATGAGATAATGCATGCAAAATCCTTTGTGAAATTTAAACCACTTTATAAATATTAGTTATTACTATTATTCTGGTCAGAAATGTCACTGTGAAGGGAAGAGGCAGTTATAAGAAAGTTGCAGTTCTGTACTGAAATGGACCAGAGATAAGGGTTTGTATATCCTACTGAGTGGAGAATTCTGGCACTTAGACTTGCCAGTCTGGCACTTTATTCCAAAACTGAGATTCTCCATTTCTTTTTAAAGGGGTTTAGGGGAGAGACTCCCACCTTCCCAGGTATTAGTGTTTTCTTGGAATGCTTTTCCCAAAGGAAGAGAACATGTTGACTACTTTATACCAAAAAGCATTTTAAATGTATTACATGTTAGGCTTTTCTTTTCTTTTTGAGTATGTTATTTTAGAATGATAACCAAATACATTATTAAAAATTGTGTTTATACTAAATTAATCATTAACATTCAAACGAATATCAACCAGGCCAACATTCGATCAGCATTTTTTTTTGGCAAACTTAGAGTGACTAATAAAAATACTCTGGAATATTACATATATTAGTCCTGTTTTTATGGAAATAAAAATTTTTTCCTACTTTTTTTTCATATCTCTGCAATACTTTTATATTTTCCAAGAAGAATTTTAAACAAAACTCAACCTGGAATTTTGACAAATAAAACAAAACAAAACAAAATAAAAATTCCAATTTCAAATGAAAGAGTTGGAGGTTTGATTTTTGTTGAAAAAAAACATACGTGCTATGAAAAGGCAAAAGGGATCAGAAGTGTTCACTATCATCCAAAATATACAGTGGGAAAGGTGTTTCTAATGGGTATTTAATGAGTAATAAGTTGCTGAAATACCAGATTGTTGGCATTGGTTAGAAGGAAATGAAAACTAAGTGTCAAAAGCAGAATATCTTTTTTATTAGCTATTCCTTAAAAATAAGAATAAAAACTGAAAACTATTATAGGAATGATGGGTAGGCTTGTGAGGGCTAGAAGGGTTTTGATATTGCTTAGGTATGACTAATGTTAGTATGTGTTAAGATTTAGTACCTGACTGGTTTCCCAATTTGGCTGGGGCTGTGCTGGCTTTTGATGGATAAGGTCAGCAGGGCAGTAGTCCTAGAACAGGGTCCAGGAGAAAGAGAGACAAATTTATCATTGGACACCCAGATTCCAGTCATGGTTCTGAAACTTAGCACACGTGTCATCTTGATCAAGTGACTTATCCTCTATGGTCCTCAGTTTCCTTATATGTAGAATGGGCAAGATGGACTAAATGATCTCTAAGGGCATTCCCAGATTTAAAACCTCAATCCTATAAAATGTCCTGGATTAGTGTATCAGAAATGCAATATTCACAATGCCTATGTAAATTACAGATATGCTGATGTAATTATCAATCACAAAATATATCAGGCTTTCTATATGGGGGAATAAGCTAGAACATTTATTAAAATACCAAAAACTGAGTCCCAAAACCAGAAAGTCAAAGCCATCAGGATGGTTATGAAATTGGCACAGGAAGATAAAGTAGAAAGCACCCACATTCTCAAGCCTTTAAAACAGAACAGGCTACCTCAGGCAAAGGTCCTTCTCTCCCCACTCACAGCAACCACCCAGCGTCTAGGAAGCGCGCTCCCAGCAACTCCAGCCCCTGGCAGTCCTCAGCAGGAGTCCTTAGCAGAAATTCTGGCTGACTCAAAAAGGGGTTCGTGCTTCCGCTGCTGCTGCCTCTGCTGCTGCTGCCGCCCTCGCCACCACTGCTAGCCACCGCAGGCACTCTAGCTTGGCTTATGCTTCCTCTTGCTCCGCCCCTTCCTGCTACATCAGCAAGTCCAATGGGGCATGGAAGATCTTTAAATCCCATAGCCCTTACTTTCAGCCCCAAGATCTTTCATGTCCCTTACTTGGCAAAAATACAGTAGGAATAACTGGTGTCAACAAAATTTCACAACAATATAACAAGAATAGCACACAATAAACACAGAAAACCATATTTTAGGGTGGGGCTTGAGCACAAGCTCTCCATCATTCCCCCCACCCTGAACAAATGGGGCCCCAAAATCTTGTGGTAAGGGGTGAAGGTCTCTTCTTCCATGGCTACTTGCTGCTGAAATCAGATGTAGAGCTGTCCCTGTCCCAAGGGGTCCCATTTGAGAAGTCAGTTCTTAATATGCTTGATGCCAGGTCCAAGGGTGACACATCACAGTTGCAAACAGGGGGTGACACATCACAGTTGCAGACAGGGGTTGACATCCAGCTTAAGCTATCAGGCATCTAGCAGGTGGAGGGTACCAAGCCTGCAGAAACAAATCTAGCAAACAAGGTGAACAGACAAAAAGTCAAGAAAAAGCAAAGAGACAATAACCAGACTATTGTAGCCTCACTCACGGTAGAATAAATGAGTTAAGGGTACAGTTTTGTAATCATCTTCTCCAGAATAAACAATAGTTACAGTGTTATCCCTCCCATGTGCTATAATCTCTGCAGCCTTTGGAACATCATCTGGCTTCCGTTTTACCCATACGTTAGCTCCTGATTTTATTCTATCAGTAGAACCAAATCCTTCAGTTCCTCTGACAGCTATTTTGGAAGGAGGGTCAGTTTTTACAAGTGGTATTGTTTTACAAGGAACAATAATCACTTGAACTATCCTATCATTTTTGTGAATCTGTATGGGCCCTTCACCTAAATTATGGAATGTTACAACAATTTCTCCTTGATAATTAGAATCTATTACTCCAGCCAATACATGTATTCCTTGAGCTGCTAATCCTGATTTGTGTAAAATCTGCCCAAAGTGGTTTTTAGGGATTCTTATGCATATCCCAGTGGAGATTTTTCTTATTTCTTTTCTGTCCAACCAAAAGTCCTCTAAACAATGTAAATCATACTCCACTGAACCAAGTGTTCCTGGGTACAGTGCTGGGACATCTGGCCTCAAGGTCCAATACTCAATATTTGGGATCTTGTGTGTTTGTTGTTTTCTAATTTGCAGATTGGGGGTCATCATTCTGGCTAGAGGTGTACTTCCTCCCAATGGTCTATTATTCAAATTATGTAAAGCCATGAACAAATTATCCTTCCAATGTTGATATGAATTATTGGAACTTAACTTCCTCAACTGTTCTTTCAGTAATCCATTCATTCTTTCAATTAACTCAGATGCTTCTGGATAATATGGAATATGATATATCCACTCTATATTGTTTAGTATACAATACTTCTTCATTTCATTTCCTTTGAAATGTGACCCATTGTCACTTTGAATCTGCATTGGGGTTCCATAATATAGACTTATGAGATCTAGAGTTTTACAAGTGTTTTTCTGGGTTGCATTCTTACAAGGACAAGCCACTAGTACACCTGAATAGGTATAGGTAGGCTGTTTCCCCAGCAGATAAAATGAGAAGTGTCTGTTTTTGTTGCTGTTCTGTGAAGACCACAACCATGGTTCAACTATTGATTTCATAGTTCAGAAAGGAAATCACATAGAATCCCAAGCTCTTCAGTGTGCAGAGACCTTAAGGATAACCCTTTATTTTAAAGATGAGGAAGCTGTGGTTGAGGGTAGTTAAGCAAAAGTCAAAGCCATAGGGATAGAGCAAAGACTAAGAATGCAGTCCCAAAGTATGTTCATGTAGTACCTTTTATCTATGATGTTACATACTTAGCAACTTTTCAAGAAGTTGGCATTTCAGATTCTTTCCATTAAATGGAGACATGGCTTAAAATCAGGAGTGTATTGGTAAATGTTTAACAACTAGCTCTTTGAAGGAAAAAAAAATACCTGTGAAACACTTATGTTTAATATGCATTATTAACATTTTCTCCATCACTTTTTTGTTTAAGAAATCAACAGAACTATCAAACAAGTCTTAATTTATAGCATTCGCTGATTTCTGAGGTGTAAATGTTCATCCTGAAAATTTAACAATTGGCTCTTACAAGTTGGTATGAACTGGGCCTATGATATACAAAAATAATTTTTATAAATAAGATAAATTAGTGCTAATCATTTGCATTACATTTAAGTAACAAACTGCACTAAAATAAATATTCAATGAGTTATTAATTACTTAATGGCAAGGTGGTACAAGGTGGTATAAGGAAAGAAATAAAAATGAAAACAGATGTTAGGAATCATTACCAACCAGCCCTATAGATCCAGCAAATATGTTATCTCAGAGATAGGAATATTCTCCCAATATTTCTCACCAAATTAATTAAGCATTAATGAAAATGGCTTGTGTTTTTAGTCAGTGGGAAACTATGACTTAGATTACCAAAAATAAGATTGTTGTTCAATTTTCAAGAACACAACTATCATGGAACACAAGGTGTAACAGGGCACAGTGACTGGGTCTCTGGTGACAGATCTTTCCTAAATGATAGACTAAGAGAAGGTTGAAGAGAGTAGTCCCCAGGTCACTATAGATAAGCCACAGAAAGGCTATCTACTTAGAAAAAGGTAGTCAACTCTGCTCAGTGTCTGTAATTCTGTTTCCTGAGCACAAAGTGGACAATCTGTGCAGTGTTTGAAAGGAGGCTTAAGTCCTTTGGTATGAAGCATCCTGAATTTTCAGAATATCAGAAAAAGAATGTACATTTAAAGGTAAGTTTAGTATTTGCTCCATACCATTTCTACCCTCTCCTACAAAAAAAGACTGCACCTAATTATTTTAACTAAGTCACTGGCAAATACTAATAATACTGTATATGTCTTGGAATTCAATAAGAAACACCACATAAGTAATAGCAGTAATGCATGTATTGTTCATATATAATTTACAGTTAAATTAAACATGGCCACACAACTCTTAAAGAAACTAACTCATACTAGATGGCCTAACCAAACAAACTTTCACTAGGGTGGAGGTTCCCTGACATGCTTTTGTGCTTAAATGTGGTATTATTGCGAAATATATTTCATTATTTTTGTCTGGTGTATTAAATATTCGGGGTATGGGAACTTGAATAAAAACAATAGAGGGAAACCATTCAAATGTTTCCCTTCCATGCATTTCAATCAGCCAAACTGTGTCTAATTGTACCAGTAAGTCATTAAGAGAGTACAGAGGGGATGTTAAGAGTAGAATCTCACTTGGAAAGCAGATTAGCATTGCTTTAAGAAAAACATACAAAAGAAATCTTTAGAACAGGAAGATCCACCTATCTCTGGCTCTGACCTGATAGCATGCCAGTTCAGAATGTGTCAGTGAACACAGCTCATTAGCTAGTCTTTCATCTGAGATGCTATTAGGAGCTTTGCTTTTTAATTTTTCATTTAATTTCATCTTTCTGAAAGGTCTTGGACTGGCATCATTGGGAGGTGATGTCAGAGAAATGAGGGTCTTGCTCATTTGTTTTAACAAAATGCATTATCCTCAAACGCCTTAATGGATTTTCCATTAACAAACAAGGCACTCAGACCCAACCAGCAGAGAGAACCAGGAGTTTTGCCTTTGTGGGTCCCATAAAATGCATGTCTGTTGTCTTTATTTTATTTCACTTCATCTGAAAGGCATTTTTAACCGGAACAAGAAAACGGCTTTTTTAACCATGTGTAACCATCAACATCTGAGAATACTAAACTCCCTTTCTCTGGATATTTTATATTCTCATTTCTTGCAGACGTTTGTCTTTGTCATTCAATCTATGAGATTCAAAATGACCACCGTGCATATGTAAAATTGCTTCTGGGATCCAGCCCAATGTTTATCCCATATTGCGTTACAATTACCTTTGGCATCTAGAGGCAGATTTTGCCTCACGCTGTAGACTTAACATTTGTCTTTCCCCTGCCTCTGAAACAGCATATTGGCAGTTTGTTTGTTCTTATCTGGGTTTCTAGGAGCTCCCTGGAGTTTTAAAAATGTACTCTCTCCCTTAAGCCTCATGTGGAAGTTAGTGTTTTGTTCCATCTTCCCCTCACGCTTCTTGCTTTCTGTTTCAGTCTGAGTTACTACTTACCGCTGCAGGCCTTTTCCCTTACTTCCATCCACTCTATAAGCATCTCTTGTCATTGTCCATTATTTCCTGATCAAACTACTTGGAGCCATAATCTTGTTAGCTTTCCTAAACAAAGCGTGGCTGGACAGTCTTAGGCCTTGTCTACATAAATGCCATACAAATCCTGTGTTTGGCATTACAGACAAAACATAACAGGACTGAATTTTTCCCATTTCTCCTAGATGTTCTGGCTTTTGAGAGGCAGGGGCTAGGACAGCCGCTAGATCTTTGGAATGTGTCGGGGCAAAGGTGACCAGGTTCAGACCTCCAGAGCAGCTTACATGTGTACAGTTTGTGAAGCTATGGGTTGTTTGGGGAATAAGAAAATATGTATGTATAAACCTTGAGGCAAGGGATTAGCAGGGAGATCTGAATAACAGCTAAATTGTAGCCATTTCAGTGAGCACACATGTGCCATCATGAGAACGCGCCAGAGATGGAAGGACCGTCTTTGGGAGGTTTGCTAGGAGAATGTGTTCTGACTGTGGTCTTTACCTCAGTATCTTCTCAGTCTAATGACTAGATGTGAGCATACCTTTAGCAAACTGCCCCAACCAAATGCCATTATTAGCAATTAAGTTTGGTTGACCTGAAATCTCCATCTGCTATTTGTATTAATAGGACATTATTTTAAGTTTTGATTCCAAAGTAATCTGCATGTTCCAAACCTCATATTTTGGCTACCTGGCCATGATGGTGGAATCTAGTGTCAGAAAATACCCCAGAATCCATTTAATCAATAAGCATTTATTTAAGCATATTTAATATATGTATGTATCATACTCTGTACTAGACACTGGGGATACAGATATTACACACAGGGAAGGAGGGAAGGAGGGAAGGAGGGAGGGATAGAGAGAGAGAGAGAGAGAGGAGAGAGAGAGAGAGAGAGAGAGAGAGAGAGAGAGAGAGAGAGAGATTCTGTTTTTAGGAATTTTATATTCTACTTAGACAACCAGCATTTACATATATGTAACCATACACAGAAAGTTGGGGGATCAGGAAATTTCTTATAGAAGGTAGGGTCTGTGTCTTAAAGGAAGAGTGAGAATGAGGAGAGTAATACATGTAGGTAAGGAGAGGGGGAAGAGAATGTGGTCAGTGCAGAGTCATGGGAACAGGAGATGGAAGTTTGGCTGGAGTGTAGAATGCAGAAGATAGAATAATGTATAATAAGGTTGGGAAGATAGTTTGGGTCCAGGTGGTAAAGTTGTTGTTCAGTTATTTTAATCATGTCAGACTCTATGTGACCCCATTTGGGGTTTTCTTGGAAAAGATATGAGAGTGATTTGCCATTTCCTTATCCAGCTCCTTTTATAGTTGAGGAAACTGAGGCAAGCTGGGTTAAGTGACTTGACAGGATCACATAGCTGGTGTCTGAGGACAGATCTGAACTCAGATCTTTCTGACACCAGCACCAGTACTCTATCCATTGTGCCTCCAAGCTGCCCCATCACACCAGAGCTACCACTAAAGGCTGATTTGGAGGCTGTGGCATAGCATCCATAAAATACGTCCCCAAGAGACTATTAGCAATGCAAGTCTAAATCTGAAGAAAGAGAAGTCAGGGCTGGAAATACAGATTTGGGAGTTATCCTTATAAAAGAGCTAGTTATAACCATTGGAGCAAATGAGATTCTCAGAGTTAAGAGAGAGAATGATACTTTGTACAGACATATATTTTATAGACAGAAATGCTTCACTGATCAGCCTTTATATGGACAAAGAGGCCCCAGACCCAGCCATAGTGCACTATTGTCATTGGCAGTTACACACACAGATGCTTTAGATGTCTATGCTGATGCCTTGAAATCCCTACTTGCCATCTCTTACTATGACACTTTTAATCCATGCCAGTACACTCAACACTTGATGATGTGCTTTTTTATTGCTTTTAAATGTTTTGTGCTTTTCTCTCCACTTATAAATTCCTTGAGAGCAGAGCTTGTGTGTCACACTTCTCTTACAACACTGCTTGTCCTGAGTACATAGATAGGGATTGGATGTGTGATTTTATTTTTATAAGAAATTCTCTGGAAAACCCCTCTAAGCAACGTAGGTCAGAGAGTTTCCTGAAAAATTGAAAGATTAATTGACTTGCCCAAGGTTATACAGTTATATGTGTCTGAGGCAGTACATGAAACTAGGTCTTCTCAGTTCTGACACCAGATCTACCCATTATGCCATGCTGTCTTTCACAGAAGGATGTAAAATAAACATCTGTTGATTGGTATTGCTTTCTAGCTTTTTTGTCTGCCAGACTGGCCACTCTTAGAGCAAATAAGACAATGTGACTAACAAGATTCCTCTCCCCCTGACCCCATTTTTAAAGAGTATCTAATGATTATTAGCTATATCATAGATGTCAAAAATATGGACCACAGGTTGCATGCAACCTACACCAAAAATATAATAAAACATGGATAATATGGATGTATGGTTTTTTTAAGTTGGTATATGGCCTGCAGGGATCCTTATGTTAATGGATCCTGTTCCTATTTGAGTTTGCAACCACTGAGTTACATCATCACATTAAAATTTCCATCTTTCCTGCTCAACATCCAAATAGATTTTGATGGGTAATAATTATTGTTAACATGAAAATATTGTTAATTTTTGCTTTTGTCAATAAATTTTTCTCAGGATAACGAATTGTGAATTCAATTCAATTCTACAAATATCCATTAAACATCCGCTATGCTGTATGCACTAGGAATAAAAATCAGCCAACAAACCCCAAACAATGTGACTAGCCATGGGAGTCTATGACCCCATGCTCCCAGGCTTGGTACACAATTCTGTCTCCCTTAAAGTTTGGCTATACCCAATTCTAGTTGGAACCAGATGCTGAAACTCTCCAGCCAGCTTGCTGATGTGGCACATTTGTAGTAACTTCCTTAGCCTGAGTAGGCCTTCTTAGTTAATTTTTAGAGAACACTCCCTTCCTTTTACTACCAGTCTTTGTTCCCTGACTCATTACCATGCTGGAGATGTGACCGTTACCACCCCTACTTCCTTTGTCTGAAAATCCTATGTAAAATGGGCCCCCCAGCAATTCTATTCATTTAATGGAGTGCATCTCACTGCTTGCTGATCTGTATATACTTTCCTATACTCTTCTTGGAGTAAATATAATTAAACCATTCTAACTCATTCTAGTGTTGCTACATGACACAATTCCTATCCTCAAGGAACCGGCTTTCTGCTGGTGTAGTACAGCATGTCAGAAAGACCAAGTAAAATCACAATCATTAGAAAAGAGAGAACACTAATGACTAAGGGAATCAAGAAAGGCTTTCCATTGGAGTTGATAACTAAGGTGACCCATGAAGGAAGATAAGGTTTCTAAAAGGCAGAGATAAAGAGGAAATTCATTCAAGTCACTCAGAGAGCTTAGGCAAAGGCATTGAGATGGAAGATAGAGGGCTGCTGAATTCAGGGAAGCCACTTTGGCTGAGTGATAGTATGTGTGAAGTCATAGACTGTGGGAAGTCATTGGCTGTGTGAAGTCATAAAGCATGTGAAGTCATGGGTTGTGCTGATTTTGTTCCATATGTGCCTGGTCAACCTTATTTTCCTAATGAAGCCTGAGGCAGGGGAAGTATACATTTTGTATAGCATCTGCCTCATGTGCTTATGAGGGATGTTCTTGACAAGAATTCTCAACTCTGCATGTCTGAGTGTATCTGTGTGTGTGTGTGTGTGTGTGTGTGTGTGTGTGTGTATGAGAGAAAGACTAGAAAGTAATGAGTCTCTTCCACATAAAGTATAAGGAAACCTTGTTGATAAAGATTAAAAAATCTCTGAGGTTCAGATAACTGAATGAAATTATGTGAAATGTGATCATTAACATCCTTATTTAACAGTGGAACTAATGTTCTTGGCATATTCCTACCTCTAAATTATTGACTCTTCTGTAAGACACAGAAATGAAGGTTCGGCTTTTGTTATGACAATATCTAAGAATGGGCAATCACCAATTCAAAGAAGCATTTTTTTTTTCAAAATGAGAAACTTGAATCTGTGGACATATGATTTTGACTTCCAGTAGCTTAATATTCATATTTTTAGGTTCAAATGCCTTGCAAAAAAACAACAACTTTTGAGTAATAAAACCAGAGAAAAGAAAATAAATGATGGAGAGTTACAAGGAAATGGGGATTTTACTGTTTTACTCTCTTCAGAGTCAAATTCTGCTTCATTTCATGCAGGTTATGATGTTAATTTCTCAAGCGTGGGTTCCCTTTAACAGGAATGCAGGCTTGTGGAAAATGACTGTTTCATTTCTGAAATGCTGATGAAATCTCTTTTCAACAAGAAGTCTTCAGGTGAATAATAGAGGCCAAACTTCACCAGGACTTTGGGAGCACACACTTGGGGACTATTTAAATGAAATACTTTGACCTTGGAAGAGAAATCTGTGTAAGAAGGATTCATCAGGCATGTTCACTGCTGACAACTTAGAGACTAATGACTGCACTGTTTGACAAAAAAGAAAATGTTGAGTCATTTCAACTCTCCCTCCCAATTGCTGGTGACCTGGTACTTGGCCAAAGGGGAAGCAAAAAAAAAAAAAATCCAGAAGAGCTCCGAGCTCTTACAATTCTTAAACAGTCAGGCTCTGATCCAATCCTTTAATTTCAGCTTTTTTTTCGTTGTTCCCCACTCTCAATTGTACCTTAATGTTGTACTTTTCACATTTTATTTCATTTTTTTTCTCCAGACGTGATTTCATCGATGTGCCTCAATTTATTTAAATTAGCATTTAGCAAGTATTACCAGGTGATAGGACTGTAAGTGAAACCTTCCTCTATCAATCAGATAAGCAACTCATCAGTTACTTGTAGCCTTAACTTTTCCAGGGCACTGAGAAGTCCCATGACTTTGCCATAGTTGCACAACTATTAGGTCACAGGAAGAACCTGAGCCCAGGTCTCCCAGACTTCCAAGCCCACCTTCTATCCACTACCCCATATGGCTTCTTGATTTATTTTATTGTATAGGTATTTTTGTATGTGTGTCTTTTTAATTTTTTTATTATAATTTAATTTTTTTAAATTTATGAATAAAATAAACATTTCCATATCATAGTATAATAAAAAAGATGATTGCACATGAAACTGTAAGTCTATTATGTACAACTTAGTGTCCCTTTTTAACATACAACAAAGTTATCTGTAAATGTCTTTTTTTCTACACCCCCCCCCCATTATTATTTTTGCTAGATATGAGTTCCACGAAGTCAGGGAACGTGCCCTGTCAATTTACATTGTGGTTTAGGAGATGTCCAGTATCAGAGCCATTAAGCCATGGGTTCAATTCCTATACTTGAACTATACTGACTGAGTGACCCTGGCTGAGCTTCTTAAACGATCATTGCTCTGGGAATTCTTTAATACTGTAAGTTGTAGAGAAGGTGCTGACCTTTGTTGGGAGAAGGAGTTTCATCATCTAGGAGTTCCCTATATTGAAATTACAGTTTTATTCCCTATCCTATCCGCTCAGTGACATTTGCTTAAATGAAGTGAAGGAACCCATACTTCTGTCCAGTGAGCAAATTATTAACAATATATGGACCTTTAAGCTCAGGCTGTGGAAAAGAAGCAAGCCCCATTTCTAGTCCTGGTCATCAGGGTTTGGGCTCCAATGCATCTGGAAGAACTCTCGCTTTTAGATCCAAGAAACCTCTGGTTGAAGTCCCAGCAGGAGGAGATTTTCCCCACACTGGAAAGGCATTTATTAGAGAAGAGGGACTTATTTAATACTGCTGTGTGAATCACTAATGTGCTACGAGGGGATTCATAAAAGTCTTTGTTCAGAACCACTGGTATGCTGAATGAGGCCTAGGATATTGGGGGCAACTTGGAGCTGGGGAGTTCTCCTTGCAGCTTCAGGGGCCTAATCAGAACCAGGGTTGATTTAGCACTACCTATGCTGCTTTCATCAAGCCGAGTTACAAGCTGTTTCCCTTGGAACTGTGCTACAGTGGGGAGATTTTCTTAAA
The DNA here is from genome assembly GCF_028583685.1 of Petaurus breviceps papuanus. Taxonomy (NCBI): domain Eukaryota; kingdom Metazoa; phylum Chordata; class Mammalia; order Diprotodontia; family Petauridae; genus Petaurus; species Petaurus breviceps. The sequence continues at coordinate 25,809,564 of NW_027185863.1, read as the reverse complement.
CTGGTAGTGGAGTTGTGAAAGAGGGAAACTCCGTTTACTTTGGCTTTGAGTTTGGGGTGGGTAGATGGTAGAATGTTTTGCTCCCTTTCCCCCCTTGTATATTGCTTTGTTCTTTTCTCTGCTTCTTTCCTCGTATTTCCCTATATTTTTTTCTCCTGGCCTCTCTCTTAGTATGCCCTTGTCCCTTAAGAAAGGTTTCCATTCTTTTTTGTGTTTCCCTTTCCCTTATATCTCATTCAGACCTCTATTTCTCTGCCCTTTGCACCTCCCCCAAGGATTCCTTAACTGGGATCTTGTACTGTTCTTTCCTTCTCCAGGCTTTTTCCATCGCCTATATTTTTTCCCTCAGGTTTGTTACATTGTCATATGTTGCACCATGCCCTTTGAATTCTCATTACTCATTTGTAGCTTTCTCTTAATCAGTTCCTTTAGGTTCCTATATTTCTGAGCATCTTTTTTTTTCTTCCTTCCCAAAGTGATAACTATTTCAAAATCCCTTCTCCCATAATTTCTCCACTTCTTTCTTATGACAAGTAATCTAGCTATTCCTAAACATATTCAGGTAAGGAGCACTTTGAGGGCAGGACATTTTGTTTCTCTCTTGGCATACCCCGACCCTTATCCCAGGGCTTTTGAAAAGAGTCTTACACATTTTTGTTCCCCCACAGTCACTGATGTTACTTATTCTGTTGGTATGTAGCACACCCTGTGTTAAAGCCCCATCAACCAATGTGTAAGTAACTTATAGTCTTAGGGACCTGTCTGGAATACTGAGAAATTAAAGAGTGTGACCACCATGTCATACACCAAATAGGTAGCATAGAGAGAAATTAAACTCACATCTTGAATTCATGGCTAGCCTTCTATCCACTGTGCTTCCTATTACTCTCCTATCTTGCACCTGCTAAGTACCAAATTATTTTTATTGATATCTTTTGTTTTTACATAACCTTCATTTCTGAATATATTCCGTCCTCCTCCCTTATCCAGCAGGCTATCCCTTGTAACAAATAATGAAAAAGAGAAAGAATAAAAGAAATTCAACACATCAATTGGGTGATGATATAAGTCATATTTCATGACCATAGTCTCCTATCTTGGTGCATTTTCTCACCTCTCTTTCAGGGCCAAGTGCTTGCTGAATTAAATTGAATTTGAATACTCCCTGAATAGGTGACTGTTGCTAAGCAACAGAAACTTAGTTGAACACTCAGTATTCATTCAACAAGCATTAATTGAACATGTATTATATGCAAGGAACTCTTCATATTAGGGAGATTTCTATTTCTATTTAGATTCAATACAAGTCAATCAATTTTTGCAGGTACCAGTGATAGTTAATTGGTAGTTTATTGAAAGTATTGGAGGCTGGTCTAAATTGATGAGTGACCCTTGCTTCCTTATCCTCAGCTATGGGTTTAGTAGGGGCCCCAGTTTCCAAAGGTAAGAAATGCAGAACCCTACGTCTTTCTTATTTTTTCTTTTTTTTAAATACTCATCTTAGAAACACCTTGTAGGGTTAGTTGGATCTATTCCTCCTGCATAGGCAATATGTATGTTAGACCTATAGTCAGAAGTCTTAGGAAGTCTATAGTCAGAACTCCCTGTTCTGCTGCTAACTTTTGATGTACCTATGGGTAGATTATTTACATTCTCAGAGTCTCTGTTTCCTTGACTGTATAATGGGGTTTATTAAATTATGGAGAATTTTATGAAAATATATGTGAAAGTCCCTTAAAAGTGTAAAAATAAGTCTTATTATTCTCAAATTATTTACATGTTAGATTCTATCATTCAGAGAGGCAGCAAGGCATAGTGGGAGCAACTTTAAAGGTAAATGGGGCTAATAAGCCAGGAGGAAGGATTAGAGTACTTTGTATTTTTATTTATTTCATTCAACACTTTCCAATCAAATTTTAATGTGATCAGCTCATGGGGGAGTGCTGTGGTTGTTGCGCTTGACATCTCTGGTATAGTAAAACCAGGAGGACATGGGGTCAAGTCTTAACTTTGCTTTGTCATGGCTCTCTGGCTTGGGGTAATCTTTCAGTGGCCCCTGAAACTGAGACTATAATGTATAGAGATGGTTCAGATCTCTATTGGTAGAGATAGTATTTCACCTGTAATTTCCCCTACCAAAGAAGTCACAAATCCAATTCTTATCCCCATAATATTATCTATTATGTTATAATTCATTAGCTTCTTGGTCTTATCACTTAAAAATACAGACTCAGCTATTTTTTTAGAATAGCAAAAGCAAGACTAATAATTAGCCCATGAAGGTTGGAACATACATTCTATTTGTAGTTTCACTGATGCATGGAGAACCGGATCACCTTTCTTCCCATCATGCAGGGAAAACTTTGTATACAATTACAATAGAATTAACAACTAAAAGGAAAGTTTGGCAGGATCTGGGGCCACAGAAGCAGCAAAATTCCTTCTTCCTTTCATTTGTGTGGTATAGCTATTTTAATGGTGTTTAACCTCATGTGACTCATATGTAAAAACATCCCAGCCAGCTTACTAGTGTTCTCTGTGGATTTGAACACTAGGTGGTTTGTGCTGACAATATGTGTTTTGGGTGGTAAGCTGTTCAGGGAGCTAATTTCAGAATGATGTAAGGGAGGGGGAAGCCCCAAAACAAAACAAAACAAAACAAAAAAGCCCTTCCTAATAATTAGAGCTGCTCAAAAGTGGAATGGGTTGTCTTGGGAGGCAGTGGGTTTCCCACCCTGGAGGTTCTCCGCAGAAGCTGGTCATCACTATTGTGGAAGTTTGCAGAAGAGATTCCCGTTCAAGTATGGGTTGAACTTGATGACCTCTGAAGTCCCTTCCAACTTGGAGTTTCTAGGATTATGAGAACCTTCTCAAATAAGGTTGCTGCTTTTCACTCAGAACCACAGAAGGTTTCTTCTATGTATTTCATTAAATGAAGCTCTTGAAGAAGTGGATGAGAATTTAATACGTGGGCAATATAAGCATCTTGCTACAAGGGGCACCATCTTTGAAGCTTGTAAGTGAGGTCTTTCTCAGGACTGGTGACAACTAATATGCTAATAATTACTTTGTTTTCAATTATTAAAAGAGTAGCAATGATAATCAGTTATATTTGAAACAGCCCTTATTTATGAAGTTAAGATGCACACGAAATCCAAATGTTTGACTGCCTCTGGGTCCATAATCTCTTCTAATATGCCTGAATATTTTAAGGAAAAAAAATGCAAAAAACTTCTTAGAATATAATCCATGATGACTACAGTTATGTTAAAAATGACAAAATCTACATAGAAGTATCATGATATAGTGTTTTGAGTTTTTGAGTTCAAAATCTGTCTTAAATAATGAGTGCATCTGGAGAAGTCTCTTAACTTCTCTCATATATAAAATGGAGACAGAGTGAGGATCAAATGAGGTAAATCTTCCAAAGTGTTTAATAAATCATCATATATTACATAAATCCTAACTATTAGTCAGCTTGGCATAGTGGATAAAAAGCTGCTCCAGTTGCCATTAAGGCTTATGTTCAAGTCCCTTCTACATTTTTGGTGAGTTTGGGCAAATCATTTAAACTCTCAGTATCCTTAAGAAACTCTCTAAGACAGCTGTCAATTTGTATCTGTAGAGGAGTTTTCCTACAGCCACTGAAGACCCTCCAAACTCTCAAATCTATTAAAATGTATATATATATATATATATATATATATATATATATATGCAAACACATAAAACTTTAAGCAAACTATAAATATATTGGTTTTTAAAATAACAATCTCACATATCTCCTGTGCTTTAAGTTTTACAATGTGCCTTCCTCATAACAATCCCATGAGGTAGGAAACTTTCTGTTTTCTATGTAATTTTATTTCTTATTTTGTGTGGCTATTGGTGGTCATTACGTTTATAACAAAATTCTATTAAAAAGAGAGAAAAAGTTGTGCTAAAATTTGTGTAACTAGAATTATAACAAAATTTCTTAATAATGACCATGATAATTATATACAATTTAATTTTCTTATTCCAGTTATATAGTATATAATAGCAATACTTTTAAAGATACAAGAATAAAAACAAATCCATGGGTCTGGGAAGGAAGAGATGGGGAAAGAATTGCCCTCTTCTCATAAATAAAACAAATTTCCAAAGAACTGTCTCACTTTTAACCTAAACGTATAATAGTAGTAGTAGTAGTTAGTAGTAGTAGAAGAAGCAGCAGCAGCAATAATTCATATTTATATAGCATTTCATAGTTTACAAAATAGTTTCCTCATAATGGCTTTAGGAAGTAGGTTTGTGAATAGTATCTCTATTTTGTTGATGAAAAAGAAACTGAGACTTAGGAAGTTGAAATGGTTTGCTCACATGACCAGTAAATGGCCTAGGAGGGAATATGAATTCAAGAGTCTTTTGGACTTTTCAGTGTTTTATAATTTTGCCTCTGGCTTGTCAATGATATGTTGACTTTCTCTAGTGCGTTTTCTCTCAAAATGCCTTGAGCTGTGATCTTTTCATTTTAAAATCATTAAGATTCTGTGCATTGTTCACATTCTTCAACTTCTTCAGACTGAATGTACAAGGGAAACCTGGAAATGTATTACACCCTGAAAAGAGTCAGATATTAATGGGGTCAGTAACAATAATATCAAGTTGCCTTCAAGGGAAACATTGTGGAGATATGGGTTCAAATCCTAACCCTGATGTAGTTTACATGATCGGGGGCAAGTCATTAAACTCTTCTGAATCACCATTTATTCCTCATTGCAACAGGAAAAATAATATTTGCTCTGATTACTTCATAGTAATACATACAATACTACAACCATACATACACCAACTTTGTCTCTTTCCTCTCTGACTACCCTACATTTAACACTTTGTAATTATTTGTATTTATTCTTGTTTGATTTATCCTACATGTACATATATAGTTGCTGTGTTCTTTTAGAATATAAGCTCCTTGAGAGTAAAAATTGTTTAATTCTTTGTACTCAGTATCCCCAAGGAAAAGCATCCTTAGGTGTTTGATACATACTTATTAATTGATTGATCTATTGTTATGAATGTTAAGAGACATAATCTTATTTTTCAACTCTATGTATATCTGACAGGTGTCACTTGTCTTACTCTCTTTACTTCATTATTTCCTCTGTATTTCTGCTTTCTTCTTCTCTTGCTTTTCTTTCTGTAAATTCTATATTATCCTAACATTTCCTGGTGCAGCTAGGTGGCACAGTAGATGGAGCACAGAGCCTGGTGTCAGGAAAATTCATCTTCCTGAATTCAAATGTGGCCTTTGACACTCACTAGCTATGTGACCCTGGGCAAGTCACTTAGCCCTATTTGCCTCAGTTTTGTCATCTGCAAAATGAGCTGGAGAAAGAAATGGCAAAACACTCCAGTATCTTTATCAAGAGAACCCCAAATGGGCCCACGAAGAGTTGGACATGACTTTTTTAGTAAACAATACCAACAACAAAATTTCTTAAAGATTGGAGATTTATTATTTTAGAAGAGATTATTATTTCAATATGAAAGGGTATGATGGTAAATATTTAACAACATGTAGGCATGATATATTTTAAACTTTAATCTAATAGTAATAATAATTAAGATTTATACAATGCTTAATATGTGCTAAGCATTGTATCAGACACATACAATTATCTCATCCAACAACACTGGTAGGTAGGTGCTATTATAGAATCTATAAAATTATTATGATTTAAGACTAGAACCCAGAAGTCCATTTTTGGTAATATCCACATGATCTCAACAAGCTTATTTTGACAAAGAGGCATCAAACAAATAACTGATTCCTGAATATTTGCTTTCAGAGATGGAAATGTTTACAATATTTAAGGCTTGGTCAGTGCCTCCAGATACTATCAAAAGTTTATCTTTAATGAGTGGATATTTAGTGATCAAAGCAGCTTATGAGAGAAAATCGTAGAAACTGCTTACATCATTTCTTTTTTTTTTTTTTTAAGCAATCGGGGTTAAGTAACTTGCTCAAGGTTACACGGCCAGTTATTTCTGGGTGTGGTGCTGAGTATCTGAGCCTGGATTTGATCCAGGTCATCCCGACACTGGAGCCGATGCTCTTACTCTCTGAGCCACCTGGCCTCCCCTAAGCAATTAGGGTTAAGTAACTTGCTCAAGGTTACACGGCCAGGTGTTTCTGGGTGGGTGCTAAGTGTGTGAGCCCGGGATTCGATCTCCAGGTCTTCTCAACACTGGAGCCGGTGCTCTTACTTGCTGTGCTACCTGGCCGCCCCTACTACATCATTTCTAACTAACTAGGCATACTACTACCATACTAACTACCTAGCAAGATATGGCCTAGTGGTCACAATTATGTTTGCTTTCTTTCATCAAAGTGATTGATGAAAAATCACCACAAAACAAGTGTAGACCTTTTCAACCACCATTCTAGAACTGCAGCATTATCACAGATTAAGTTGTTGCACACACATGCCTGGAGTGAGCCAATAAAACTTAAGAACAACATTTTTGATAGATGTCACAATACCAAATACTAATAATTTTTAAGCTCCGTGGAACAAAATGCTTTGAAAACATAGAAACCTAGCTGAAGAAATCAAAATCATGTGTGAACAGCATGAATATATCTTGTCTGCTGCCCTGTCTGATTTGTACTAAGAATGCTTTGAGTAAGCCTCCAGAAGGTAAGGATATATTCTTATATTTTATTCATCTACAAAAAGCATTTATTTGATTCATCTGTATGAAAGTCTGTAAAACATTAAGCTAAAAAGAATAATAAGGAGGAAAGCAATTTATCCCATGACCATTTCTATTGGAAAAGAATGGAATAATAATGATAATAACAGTGCTGCCATTTTGGTGCAGACTCTCATCACCTTGTGCCTAGACTATTGCAATGACTTTCTGGTCACTGACCTCACCTTGCCTCTGTTTCCACTCCAGTCTTTCCTCCACTAAGCTATCAAAGTGACCTTTCTAAAACACATTCTGACCATGTTGTAGATCCCATTCAATGAGCTCCAATGATTCCCTTTTACCTCAGGATAAAATATAAAATCTTCTCTTTGGGCTTTTTAAAAGTGCATGTCCTTTATAACCTGTTCCCTCCTGAATTGTCTAGTCTTCTTCTACCCTACCCCACCTCTAGGTACTCTGTGATCCAGTGATGCTGGTCTTCTTTTGTTCCTCACTATTACTCCTGGTCTCTCCCTCTTCATCCTACCCCTTCCCTGCATTAGACTGTGGGATCCTTGAGAATAGGGACTGTTTTTGCCTGTCTGAGTATTCCCAGAACTTAGCACATTACCAGGCACTTAATAAATGTTTATCAATTTGACGTCTTCAATGACAAACATCTTTTTTCATCAACATGAAGCACTGAAGGTAAACTGGTGCAATCAAAGGGAGCTGGAATGTCTCAATGTAATTTACTGACTTCTCAAAAGGTATAGCTCTATGAATGTTCCCAAAATACATACAAAGGGTTACTAAATTATTTACTCATTAACTTTGGAAACTTGGGCTCCATTTAACCCCTTGTCAGTGATAGGTAGGTAAAGACATGTTCCGTGAATGAAAGTATCTACCCTTGTCATTTGCTGCATTTTCAGGTACCCTTCATTCTCACTATTTCGACAAAGCCTGACTACAGTCTGAAGGTAAATCAACAGAATGGCTTCATACACCCTCCATATACCCTGTCTGTCCACTATTCATAGCAAGGCCTTTGGGAACTATACTAATCTGAGGTTTGGGGACCATAGACCCTGAATATTTGCAGGTACTATTTGGACATTTTAAATAGTGATTATGATTCTATGTAATTTGCACATACAAACACGTATTTAATAGAACTAGAACTCAGGGTATGATCCTATAAAAATTCCAAAGTGATACAATAATTCATTTATTTGTCCACAAATGTTTGTTGAGATCTGAGTCATTATTGTGAAAGGTAAAAAGCTTATTAGTCTAACTGTCTGCAGGTATCAAATCTATTCCCAACTCTGTTTCTAACTGTGTGACATTGGGCAAATTATTGACCTTTCTAGGCCTCAATCTATTAGCTGAAGGGGTTGTATTGGAGGACATTTATGTTCTTCTCGAGTTCTGTGCATTTCAAATTCTGTGTTTTTGTTGCATGGATAAATGGAAAATGGTAAATGAGAGGTTTTCCTGTCTAGATAAAACAGTTTTGCTAGAGAAGAATTTGAAATTTGCTACAATTAATAGAGTGCCTGGCATGTAGTCAGAAAGTCTTAGGTTTAATTTCTCCCTCAGACACTTAGCTGTTTGACCCTCAGCAAATCATCTAATCCCTCCTCAGAATCCATCAGTCTCCTCCTCTGTAAAATGGGAGTGATAATCAAACCTATTTCATAGAGTTGTGTGTATCAAATGGGAGAATGGATGGAAAGCCATCTGCAAATCTTAAAACGCTAAATAAATGCAAGCTTGCTAGCTAATGTTTTTTTTATTATAGTCCTTGTTTATTATACTTACCAAACTATCAGCATTCCTTTATTGAGGAAAGAAGACTTCCTTGCTAGGTTTTCACATCTGGTCAGTTTTCTTAAATGAGTTTCTCAGTATAAAAAGTGATGTCCTCACACTAAATCCATAAAGTAGTTGATCTTTTACAGTTAGCAATATCTGTTCTATATTTTCCATGTTTTCTCTATAGAACAAGTATGCATAGTTAAGACATTCCCTCCTCTCTCCCCCTTCCCCCTCCAGTGCATCTTTTTTTTTGGAGAAAATTAAATTTTAAATCATTTATCGTTTCAAAGTATCTCTATGGTAGTCAATTGATTGTAATTTTGGTCCATGACACTCTCTAGCTGTTTCCACTTCATAGCTAATGTCCTGTGAGCTCTACAAAAGTACTCCAGTCATTCGGTGTGATGGTTAGCAATCATTGGATGGTTCCTAGAGTTCTAGGCAAGGATAGGTGACCTTTCTTTGTCTTTCTTGTGTTTGGATGTGTACAGTCTCATCCAGATCTCTGCCATGCTGTTGGGAAGCAGTGGGATGTTACATATAATGTAACATGTAATGGAGATGGTAGCATTAGCATTTTTGAGAGGACATTGTCTTGCAGATACCAGATATGCTTCCAAGGAATATTAACACTGGAAGTCAAGGGTTTGGATTCTAGCCCTGGGTCTGCTGCAATCTAGCCATTTGACTTAGGCAGTTTTCTTCTCTTCCCTGGGCCTCAGTTTTCCTCCTTTTTTTGAAAAAAAAAAAAGACACTGTGGCTCAGAGAGGTAAAGAGATTCATCCAGGTACCCAGAGCTAGTTGTTACCTCTCCTTTTACTTCTTCCACCACCTTATTTTTTTGCTGGAATCTTTTATGGCAATAATTCTTTAAAATTCCTTATCAGTTATATACTGTAGCCCACTCACACATACCATATACCTCTCCATTGTCCTTCATGTGAGACTCCTACTGCCTAGCATACAAAGGCACTTAATAAATTTTTTTAAATTGAAATTAAATTAAACTAATGATGAGGCCTTAAGTTTACTTTGCATCATTGATATGAAGATCATGCTTCATTACATGAGCACCCTAGAGAGCATTTTTTTCTAGAATTGGCATTGGCAATGAAAAGAGAAGATGTGATTTATAAGGTCCTTGTCTATGGACAAGAATTAGTTCATTCTAACCAATTTAGAAACTGCTTTCTGGTCTATAACTTAGAGTAGTTGATTCAGTCAGCCCTATCTTTTTTGTCCCCTTGCACCAACCTGCCTTCCATACACACAAATATAGTAAGGTACAGCATAAAAAGTGCTTGCACTGTTTCCCCCATTAACTAGACTATGATTGTTTTTAAGTTTGTAACTGGTAGAAGCTAATTTGCTTTAGTTCTGAAGTTATATTTGGCTATGTATGCTGAAGAATTTAAATCAGGGTCTATTGAATTTTCTTTGTTCTTTTCGGTATGTGAAGATGCCTTTCCTTAGTTTGTTTGCTTGTTTGAAGAAATTTTTCTTTCTGGTATTAAAGGTTTTTTTTTTTTTGCTGCCTCCTTGGAATCAAGTGGAAATGGACAGAGTTTTATGTATGTTACAGGGTAAGGCTCAGTTATTGACAGGGCCCAGCTATGACCACAGTCTTTTCCTGAATGGCACAGGGAACAGTGCTGGAGAGCAAACACATGAGCTTTTTGTCTGTGCATTTGCCCAGAGGACTTAGTGATATAAATCTAAATAAATAAATGGATGTGTGAAGGTTGTCCTGTCACTCTTGGATGAAGGTGGTGCATGGGGCCTCTTGGCAGAGGGTAACTCTATCTGCAAGCGCATTATCAGGTAAAAATAACTTTGTACAACATAGATGACATGAGTGATTCCAACTTGCTTCAGAGCTAAATATCATTTAGATTCATGATTGACATGGGTGAGGGGTGAGTTTATTAAAAGTTTTAAATCAGTTGTTCCAGTACAATATTTAGATGATTGAAGCTACAATCGTAATTATTCTACTTTCCCTCTGGGGCAGGCTGCCCATGTCAGAGTTTTAATAGATGCTTTTTCTAAACTTTATCTTGGCATTTTTTCACATGCAGATGGAATTTACTCTGGGGTGAGCCTCTCTGTGCAAGCACAAGCAGGAAACAGCACTGGAGAAAAATGCCCCTCTTGTAGAGAACTCCACCTCTCAAATGGGGGAACAGAGGAAGGAGGGAAGGAAGGGTACATCTTTCAAAGTCCTATTAACTGAACTTGTAAAGATACCTTGAGAGCCAAAAAAAATTGGAATAGCCTGTAGCTTACCACTGCATAAATACCGATGGCTATTAAAATGGTAAATAGCTAAGGTAAATTCCAGTGACATAAACTTGATAAAGTTTTTGACTGCGGGGTAGACCAAAAAAAATGAATCCAAGGGCAACATATAAAGATAATGGCTAGGCATTATATGATCCATGTGTTCTTAGATGTGAAGTCATAATCAGCGAAAGTGTTGAGAGAACTGTGATTTTAAAATCTTGGTATTCAAGTCATATAACAAGTCTATGTTCAAAAACCAACCCCACTGTTTATAAACATGTCCTTGTCTGTGGGAAAGTCAGCACATGCTTGAATTTATTTTAGCTTTTAATCTCATCATGTGCATTTTTTTCTTCTGACAATCATCAGGGAAATGCCACCTACATCTCTCTCTCTTCTCTTAGTTTTTTTGGTAAGGTCTGGTCAGAGTTCTCTTCTTTTCTGACAAGAAAGGGTCACTCCACTGCATGGGGAGATCCAGTTTGGAATTCCTTCTTGCACTGTCAGCTGTTTGTGTATTTAATGACAATGTTCTTTCATCAGGGTAAATATACAGCCTGCCTGCCAAATCAGATGAGACTTAAACCTGCAATAATAATGTTTTGTAAAATTTCTATGGAATGTGGCAGTGGTGGCCTGTGGCAAAGAAAAATGAAGTCAGTTGCATTGCACGGTTGTCTGTTCTGAATTGTTATCCTGCCAGTTGGAATTTGTTGTTTTTCCTGTAACTCATTTGCTTATTTGTTCAATGACTATGCTTTCAACCTGGCGCCACAGGGCACCCATTTCTGAGCATATGAAGCTTGGATGGCTAGAATACACATATCTATATCCTACTATGTGAGTGATCAGATGAATGGACAGATGAAACTGCCAGGTCTAGATAGAAAGGAACAGATAAGGATTAGCCTGTCTTCCTAATACAGAGCTGTTTGCCATGTACAACCACCCAAGAAGAAGAAGAAGAAAAAAAAAATTAGCTAGATGGATTATCCCTGGATCAAAGAAATAACTCTTGTTGTATTTTATGGCTTTTGTTTCTGATTTTTGTCTGTCTCAGGAAAGACATAGCACAGCATAGCTCAGTTAAGCCAGCTGCCCAATTTAAAGAAGCAAAACACAGAGCAGTGAGGTAAAGAATTTAGGTTAGAAATCTTTCCTACACACTCAGCATTCTAAGTAACAGGCCATGTCCTGAATGAAAACACATGAATGAAGTTCTAGCCACATATATTTAGTCGACTAAATATTGAAACATACATACTTAACAGTAAGTATTGAATTCCACTTTCAGCTCATTGAATTCCACTTTCAATAGTCTTGGCATTAGAGCACTAAGACCTCTCCTCTTTTCCTCAAGTACCAATTCATTCCTGGGTAGTCGATTAGGCTTTAAAATGTCAGTAGTCTTTGGCACAATTTTCTTCCTGAATTTTTTTTAATAAAAACAACTTAAGGTACACATATGATATATAAAGCTAATTCTTTGGGGCTTTCCTGTGTTCTGTATACATATCTAGTCACTGGCATCAAAAAGCTGGATGAAATGTGACTCTACCATGAAAAAAATCAACAACTATTGCAATGTTTACTGTTCTTTTTAGCTTAAGAGCTCATGAGCCAAATGGTGTTTTTCTAGGGTTCAGTGCACATTACAGCCAATGCAAGTTGCAATTTTACATGGTGTGACTATTTCAGATGACATAGCCTTTGAGGAATCTTAAGAATGATTATCCTACAAATAAAGATATTGAAATATTTATCTCCATGGTCAGTCTTGGCTTTTCATTCACAGGTGAGGCAACATGCTGATCTGGAAAATTTCTGGGGTTTGGTTTCTCATGCTGATTTTTTAGACATCCTTGTCATACTGACTCATTGAAAAATGTTCACTTACTCTGAAGTTGCAAGATATGGATTCTCATCCAATTCAGCAAAATCAATCAGATATTTTAATAGGGTACTACTAGGTACCAAGCAGTGTGATTGACAAAAGTCAATCATAAAATATCCCCAATATGTTGCCGAAATTGCAAAGCAATTACCGGATATATGTAGGAAATGCTGATTATGTCATAAACCTTGAGGCCCCACAGGACCAAGACATAGTATTTGGAGTTTCCTCTCTTTTAAACTACCTTGGATTTAACTACTTTTAATTTAATTGTATTTTTTCTTCTTACATTCATTTTAACTTACTGAATTTGTATGCTCAACAGTTACCACAGTGTTTGGCACATAGTAGGTCCTTCATAAACATCAATTTCCTTAACTGAACACTCAAGTTTTTTTTTATTGAGATTATAGTTAATAGCATTAGCTCTCTGTCGTTTGAATGTGGCATTTAGCAGAGGTCATAGGAGCATAGGAAAGTAGATTTAGTAGGGATCTTAGAAGCTATGTGGTCCAACCCTTTCATTTAATACATGAGGAAAGAGGAACATTAAGAACAAAGTAAAATGCCTACAAGGGAATGCAAAATGGTTGCCTTTGGGCAGAATTATTTGATCAAGGAAGAAATAAACCATTCCAGGTAAGCCTCCAGAAAGGACATATTTTCTTTTCACTTAATTGACCTTAAAAAAACAAAAACAAAAACAACCTGAACTGGCAGGATCAATTGATTTCCTTTTCTTCTTGGAAAATTCAACCTTGGAGAAACACATTCAATGACTGAAAAACAACACAGAAAAGTATTTCTATCATTTATATAGGATGCTATTGACCAATCCATCATCAATAATGCACATCCTTTATGACCTTTTTTCCCCCCTACCTGCAGGAATGGATTTGTGTCGATCCATTTATATTCCCTTATCTTGTCCTCTCTGTGTATGTCAGAAGCCTGTGGCTAAGGAAGAGTGCTGAGTAAATTGGTGCACACAGGAATCAAACCAATGACCTTAGTCTCATTAGCACAGTCTGCCACACAACTGGACTAGCCAGTCACAACTTTACAGTAACATAAGCCAAGGGAGATGGATGGTTCCACCATACTTCAGTTACTGAAGACCCCTGAAATAGTCCCTTTGGGCTATTCAAATGCATTTGTTTAGAAAGTGCATGTTAGCCTGGAGGCTTGGAATTTATTGGGAGCATTATGTCAAAGTCCATTCTTGTTCTGGTAAATTAAGGTGGCTTCCTAGGTAGCTTATTCAGTATGCTATGTAATTGGGGTATAGAAATCTTTTTATTCTTCAAGGGCAGGGGTTTACCTTAAATAATTTAGAAAGTTTGTCATGCCTACCTTGTTTATTCATGACTACAATCTGGAGTCAAAAATTAGGATTTTTTCCCCCCATTGTGAATGTGGATGTTTTTTTGGTGAGTACCAGAAATCAATGATTCCATAGTAGTGTATAATTGTGAGTGTTCCACCATTCTATGGTTTGAGAGTGGCTTTTAGTGATAAGGGAGAGTAGTTTATGTCAGGCTTCATGCTACCCTGTTGCTTTTAGATAGGTTTGACAGTAGAGTAGAAAACATCCCAGGGAGGGTACAGCTATAGCTGTATAGGTAACTTAGAAACAACTGTAATGTAGGCAACTCTATGTATTCCACAAATGAGGTTGTGATGGAAATTGAAGGATTTGGGGGGTTGGGGAAGAATTGTGATCTGTCTGGGTCTTCTACAACTATGACGCAGTACTAGGGCAGTACATGATACCTGGTCTGGAATAGGTGTTCAATTCACATAAAAGGTAGATCTGTAATGATGAAATAACTCAGAAACAACCTAGACTACTCTGCCTTTGTGTAAGCAATCTGAGATTCAGCCTATAGTTTTTTTTAAAATTTTATCCAGGTTTTTTAAAAAATCTTTTTTAAATTAAATTTTATGTTTATTTTTAGTTTACATCATTTATTTTCACAAGATTTTGAGTTACAAATTTTCTCCCCATCTTTCCCTTACCCACCACCCCAAAACAGCAATCCCACAGCAAACCACCTCCCCCAATCTGCTCTCTCCCATATCCTCCCCCATTACTCCTCCGACTTTCCAGTAGGGCAAGATACCCCAGTGCCTGTATATCTTATTTCCCAGTTGCATGTAAAAAAAATAATAATTATAATATTCTTTTAAACATTTGATTTTAAAACTTTGAATTCCAGATTCTTTCCCTTCCTCCCTCATCACCAACCCTTGCTGGGAAAATAAGCAATGCAATATAGGTTGTACATGTGTAGCTATGAAAAACATTTCCATAGTGCATATATTGTGAGAGACTGACTATATTTCCCTCCATCCTATCCTGCCCCCCCACTTGATCTATTCTCTACTTTGATCCTGTCCCTTTTCAAAAGTGTGTGCTTTTTCCTTCCCCTCAACCTGCCCTCAACCATCCCCCCTCTCGTCCCCTTTCCCCCCCTACTCTCCTGTAGGGAGAGATACACTATTTGGTGTGTATGTATTTCCCTCTCTAAGCCAAATTCAATAAGAGTAATGTTGACCCATTCCTTTTTGCCTTCCTGTTCTTCCCCTCCATTGTAACAGTTTTCCCTTGCCTCTTCTATATGAGATAATTTACCCCATTCTGTCTCTCCCTATCTCCCCTCATTATATTCCTCTCTCACCTTTCAATTTCACATTTCAAGTATCATCCCTTCCTATTCAATTAGTCCTGTGCCCACTGTCTATGTGTACCTGTACACATATATACACACACTCACATATGTATTCATACACCCATATACCCTTCTCTCTATATATACACACACACACACATTTCTATTCCCTTCAAATATTCTCATGCTGAGAAAAGTTCATAAGTTACAATTATTGTTTGTCCATGTAGGAATGTAAATAGTTCAAATTTGATAAGTTCCTTATGATTGCTTTTCCCTGTTTACCTTTTCATACTTCTCTTGCTTCTTGTATCTGAATGTCAAATTTTCTACCCAACTCTGTTTTTTTTTTCATTAAGAATGCTTTAAAGTCCTCTATTCCATTGAATAACCATATTTTACCCTGAAACATGATACTCAGTTTTGCTTGGTAGGTGATTCTTGGTTTTGATCCCAGCTCCTTTGACCTCTGGAATATCATATTCTAAGCCCTTTCATCCTTCAATGTAGAAGATGTCAGGTCCTGTTTTATCCTGATTGTGTTTCTACAATATTCAAATTGTTTCTTCTTGGCTGCTTATAATATTTTCTCCTTGATCTGGAAACTCAGAACCTGCCTATAATATTCCTAGGAGTTTTCTTTTTGGGATGTTTTTCAAGAGGTGTTCAGTGGATTCTTTCAATCTCTATTTTGCCTACTGGTTCTAAAATATCAGGGCAGTTTTCCTTGAGAATTTCTTGAAGGATGATTTCTAGGTTCTGTTTTTGATAGTGGCTTTCAGGTAGTGGAATAACTTTTAAATTATGTCTCCTGGATCTATTTTCCAGGTCAATGGTTTTTTCCAATGAGATATTTTACATTGCCTTCTATTTTTCATTTTTTTAAATCTGTTTAATAGTATCTTGATTTTTCTTAGTCACTAGCTTTTATTTGTTCCACTCTAATTCTGAAGGAATTGCTCTCTTCAGTGAGCTTTTGAGATTCTTTTTCCTTCAGGCAAATTTGGCTTTTTAAGGCATTCTTCTCCTCATTGGCTTTTTGAGCCTCTTTTGCCATTTGAGTTAGTCTATTTTTTTAAGGTGTTATTTTCTCCAGTCAGGTTGTTGACTCTCTTTTCATGATTTTCTTGCATTGTTCTCATTTCTCTTCCCAATTTTTCCTCCACTTCTCTTATTTGGTTTTCAAAATCCTTCTTAAGCTCCTATATGGCTTGCAACCAGTTCATATTTTTCTTGGAAGCTTTTGGTACAAGAGTTCTGACGTCTTTGTGTTCCTCCTGTTCCATGTTTTCATCTTTTTTGCTCCCCAAATAGGAATCTATATCAGATTGATGTGCTTGCTTTGCTTCTTTTGCTTGCTCGTGTTTCCACTCAATTGCTTAACTTTTGAGCTCTTTGTCACAGTACTACTCTGCTCCGAGAGTGAAGAGCTTTGTCCCAAATTGCTGGGGTTTTCACAGCTGCTGCCACTATTCATTGGGTGCCCTCTCTGAAGCATCCACCGGCTCTGTCACCTGGTCACAAACCCAGGACCTCTACCCTAGACAGCAATCTATATCCAAGCAGGTTAAAGCATGAGCAATTACCCCTAAGAAAGGTTGCTTGTTCCGCCTACAATCTGTAGGCCAGGAGCTCTGAAGCAGCCACACAGCAGCGGCAGCTGCACTTCATCTGCTTCTCCTCCTGGAGCAAAGGCCGGACCTCACTCCTGCACCCCCTGTTACCAAAATCTACACTGACCTCTCACTTTGTCTTTGGCATTTATGGGTTGATAATTTTGGAAACCACCACAGCTGATGGTGATCCACTCTCCTGATGTCCGCTCCAGCTGCTTCTGGTTGGGCCACCCTGAGGTTAGAACCACAGGCTCACGTGGGGCTGGGCTCTTCTCCCAGAGCACTGAGATGGACCCTTCCAGTCTTCCTACTGGGATGCCTTCAGTGGGAGATTTGTGTCTCTCTGTCACTTTGTGGGTTCTGTAGCCCTAAAGTTGTTTAGAGTCATTTTTATACATATTTGAGGTGGTTATGGGGGAAGCACATGGCATTTTCCTGCTTGTACAATGCAATCTTGGTTCTGCCCTGCCCTTTTTTTTTCACCCTATAATTTTAAAGGTATGTTTCCAGCCATGGATATTGATTGTTGTAAGCCTGGATGCAGGTCTTATGTGAAATTTTTCAGTTATCTTTCTTGGGCCTTCTAATGTTTTATATTTTTCTCATTTCTTGAATGAATAAATAAATATTTAATATGCATCTTTTAGATACTTAGGCTACAAAGAAAAAAATAAAGTATCTCCTCTTCTCAAGATGTGCATTATGAATTCATAATGCATATATTCACATGAAATACATAGTTACACATATATGTATAATGGGGCACAATCCCCACATGGGAAAAAAAAACTGTGAAGCTGCTTCCACAAAAAAATCCAAAAGTAAAAAAATAAAAACCTCAAAACACAGAATGATAAGCTATGAGAAGTTTCTGCGCCCCAATTTGGGAACAGTTATAGACAATGTGTAACGGGTTCTTCTTGGCTGCCAATTGATGAAGCTGTGCATTGTTGATTGACCCTGTCTTCAGAACTGGGGTACATCCTAACGGTGTTAATCAGCTATATTGAGCATCTTCTGTTGTTCTTTCCCCTGGCAGCACATGAGGGAAGAAACAAACTTTAAGCTTCTATCTGGAAAGAGACCTTAGTCTTCTTTATCTGTGGCTGAGATGTGACCCATGGATATGGGCCTCTGTCTTCTGTCTTTTTGGAGCTTCTCTCTCCTATTTTCGGTGAAGGAAATCGGGGATGCCTATGATCTTGTGAGCCTCAATTAATCAGCATAGGGAGCCACCAGACATCCTGTAATTGGAGCTTGTGCCAGGTTTTGTGACTAAGTGGCCTACCCTTAAAGTAGTGAGAAATGGTATTCAGACTAGTAGCTAAATCCTGAGGATTGACCTGAGGGACCTCATCCAGTGGTGGCTTAAATGAAGACTTATATAGCAGCTATGATATGAAATGAAATTGGTGGCAACCATTCTATGTTGAACCCATTTTAACTTTGAGCCTACTCCTTTTAGGGACCAAGATGGTATAGGGGAAAGTGTGCTCCTATGTTTTAAAAGGTGTTCTTCTGTTCTTGCTTTTTTTTTTGTTATTATTCAGTTGTTTCAGTCACATCTGACTCTTAGTGACCCCATTTGGAATTTTCTTGGCAATGATATTAGTTTTGCCACAAGGAAACTGAGGCAAACAGGGTTAAGTAACTTGTCCAGGGTCATGCAGCTAGTAAGCATCTGAGGCCAGATTTGAACCCAGGAAGATGAGTCTTCTTGACTATAGGCATGACACTCTATTCACTGTGACACCCAGCAGTCCCTAGTTAAAGCTAATTGACGTTAATGACTTACCTAGGGCAGTAATCACCATTGGTTAACAGTGAAGATAATGCATAGGAAAGGGGCCTTGAACTCATAGCATTAGAGAAAGACTACCTTGTCTCCTCAAGGGTACTCCTAAAACTCTGAGGGAATAATAGAGTTGTCTTACTCTAAAAAGAATGAACCTAGACCAGGAGGTTGTTGTGGACCCCTTTGATAGTCTGTTGAAACCTATGGATCCTTTCTCAAAACAATACTTTTAAATGCATAAAACAAAATGCAAAGAAAAAAAAGAACACACATAGAATACAAAAGAAACTCAATATATTGAAATAGTCATTAAAATATATATTTAAAAGCCCAAACCTTACAGACCCCTTAAGCTTAAGAAACTCTAGTCTAGACTGTCATAATGTAGAACGAAAAAGAAATCCAAGGTAGTTAGAGGGATGAAATTATCAGTTGGGAGAATTAGGACAAGCTTCAAGTAGAAGACAGTGCTTGAGTTAAGTCTTGAAGGAAGTAAGGGATTTTATGAGAGGTCAATAAGAAGGCAGTGAATTCCAGGCTTGGGATGGGGGAGCAGACAGTATCAAAGCTGCTGGGGAATAAAATGTAATATGAGTGGAACACTGAGGATGCCAGTTTAACTGGACCAGAGTTTGAGGCAAGAGAAGTAATGTAAGACAAGATTGGAAAGGCACATTGGAGTTACATTGTTATAGCCTTTAAAAGTCAAAGAGAAAAGTTCATTCAGATAGTACAATGCATAGTTTGTGGGCCTGTAATTAGGAAGACACAAATTCAAATATAATCTCAGAAGCTTATTAGCTGTGTGACCCTGGACAAGTCATAAACTTTGTCTCAGTTTCTGCAACTGTATAATAGGAATAACAATAGCATTTACCTCACTCACTCATTGTGAGGATGAAATGAGGTAATTTAGCATATAGCTCCTGCTACACAGAAGCACTCATTAAATGCTTGTTCCATTCCAATCCATGTCTAGAATTAAAAAAAAAGAACCAGTGGAGTTTATTGAGTAAGGGAGGGAAATGCTCAAAACTATGTTTAAGGAAAATTACTTTGAAAGTCTCATGGAAGATGGATTGATTGGAGAAGGGAGAAAACAAGGTGGGAAGGCCAATTAGAATAACATAGGCAGAGGTGATGAGATCTGAATTAAGGGAATGACTGTGTGAGTAATGAGGATAGATGTGAGAGATGTTGAGGAGGTATTAAATAACAACATTTGGGAACAGAAGGCCTGATGGTTTGTTTATCAAATTTGTGGATGTCATGAAGCTTGAAGTGATAACTAATATTTTGGGTGGAAGGATTGGAATTCTAAAAGTAAAACCAGATTATAAAATGGACTGAATTAAATGAGATGTAATTCAATATAGAAAGAAAAAAACACTAAAGTCTTATATTTTGATTTTAAATATCAGGTGTGAAAATATAGGATATAAAAGACATGAATAGAAAACATTCATTTGAAAAACACATGGATCTTTTAATGATGTGTAAACTCAATACATGTTTATAGTGTGACCTGTGAAGCCCTAAAGATAACAACTCACAGGAACACATCATGTCTATAATGAAGGATGTGATAGTCCTGCTATGTTCTGATATGACTTCTAGCTCTAATGTTCAATACTATATCCTGTGCAAAGCACTTAGGGCAGGGTGATAGTGATGCAGAAGGGGGCTTGAAATTATGCCACATAAAGATTAAATAAAAGAACTGAAGATCTGTAACTTGGAGAAAAGAAAACACAGAGTAGGGATAGGGGAGCCATGAGAGCCGACCAGGGGTTCAAAGTGTGTTTTTTAAGACCTATCAGTCAGGAATAAGAAGAATCAGATTTGTTTGCTTGATCCTGGGAAGCATAATTAGAAACAATCATTCCATATGGCAGGTGCAGATAGACAGGCTTAGGTGTGCTATGTGGAAAAGCTTCCTACCAATCAGTGAAAGGTTCCTGCACAGGTACAAGTTGGACTAGATAACTTCTGAGATTTGTGATTCCAGGATTCCAGTAAGGTGGGGAAAGATATATACACACACAGATGTATGTATGTATGTATGTATATACATACATACATATATGTGTGTGTTTGTGTATGCAGAAAGACAGAGACACAGAGGGACACACAGAGAGACAGAGACAGAGAGAGAAGATTTTTGTAACTACAAACCATATTCTTTTTTCTTTTTTGTTGAGGGTAGAAGATTATACTAAGTACCTCTTTTCACTGATAATTTTGTTTAAAAATATCTAACTGGACATTCTTAATATCATTTTGTATATATGGGCATTTTGTTTAGAATAAATGTAAAATAATGTAGATAATTTCAGTTTAAATGGAAACATTTTGAATAATCATAGTTTATAAAATTAATTGAGATAGGTCTGAAGTTATGCCATTCAACCAAAACAGCTTCAAGGTCCTGTTTTTCTCATTTCCTTTTGCTTCTTCCCTCAAAGAAGAACAAACTGCTTAGGAGTGTGTTGCTGGAACTGTTCATAACCAACTCAGGGTTTAATTTTTTCTTCACATTTTTTTCTCTACTTCAGCCAAATGTCTACCCACTTTTGCTAGCATATATTTTGTCCCTTCCCACCTCTGTGGCTATACTCAGGCTAACCCTCTTCCCAGAAATTCCTTCCCAACCTCCTCTTTGTTTATCCCTTTCCCTTCCTTTAAGGTTAAGTTTAAAAATTACCTTACCTGTGAAATTTTCCCTGAACACAGCAGACAACATTGATTTCTCCCTGATTTGTTGTCAATTTGTATCCTCAGAGGAGTTTCTATTTGGAGATTTCCCCATGTGAGTGAAACCATAGGTCTGACCCATGAAAATGTAGTAGTGGTAGTTCAAATGGAGTGTTTCAGACTATGTCTACCTCAGTTTAAATCCTAACTCTGATATTTGCTACTTGTGTAAAGTTGGTCAAATTTGAACCTTTTGGATCTCAGTTTCCTCATCTGTAAAATAAGGAGTTTTACTAGGTGACCTCTGAGGTTTCTAGGGTGTTATTTTCTTCTGTCAGATTGCTGACTCTCTTTTCATGATTTTTCTTGCATCATTCTCATTTCTCTTCCCAATTTTTCCTCCACTTCTCTTACTTGATTTTCAAAATCCTTCTTGAGCTCCTCCATGGCCTGTAATCAGTTTATATTTTTCTTGGAAGCTTTTGGTGCAGGAGTCCTTACTTCCTTGTCTTCCTCCTGCTTCATGCTTTGATCCTTTTTGTCCCCAAAAAAGGAATCTAAGGTTTGATTGCTTTGCTTGATTTGCTTCCTTTGCTTGCTCATGTTGCCACTCAATTACTTGACTTTTGAGCTCTTTGCCACATTAGAACTCTCCTTTTAGAGAGGAGAGCTTTGTCCCAAATCACTGGGGTTTTTGTAGCTTCCAGAGCTATTAGTTGGGTGCCCTCTGTGCAGCCCACACAAACTCTGGCTCACTGGTCACACACCCCAGGACCTCTACCCAATACAGCAATCCAGATTCAAGCAGGTTAAAGCAAGATAGATTACCCTCTGAATGATCACTTGGTCACCCTATGATCTGCAGGCCAAGAGCTCTGAATCAACCACGTGGAGGTGGCTGTGCACGTCTGCAACTTTTTCCCTTCTCACCACAGGGGCAGTTGCCAGACCATGCTCTTGGTTCCCCTATTCCCACAAAGTTCCACACTGACCTTTTCCTTTGTCTTAGGCATTTATGGGTTTATAATTCTGGAAACTGCCACAGCTGCTGGTGACCCACTCTCCCAAAGTCTGCTCTAGCTGCTGCTGGTTGGGGCCTCCTGGGGCTAAAACCACAGGCTCACCTGGGCTGGGCTTGGCTCCCAGCATGCTGTGATGGATCCTTCCTGTCTGCTGGCTGGGCTGCCATCAGCAGGAGCTTTGTTTCTCTCTGTCACTTTGTGGGGTCTGTAGCTTTAAGATTTGTTTGGAGTCATATTTTATAGGTATTTGAGGTGGTTATGGGGGGAGCTCATGGAGTTTTCCTGCTTCTATACCACCATCTTGGCTCTGCCCCCCTAACCTCTGAGGTTTCTTCTAGTCCTGCCTGTATGGTGCTATGAGTTAACATAGATAAGCAATGCTTAATGGTAGCACCTTTTAACAATTTTTAAGAATTCCCTTTAGTGTAATTGTGGTTCCTCCCTCCCCCCCACTCAATAATATTCAAAGTTTTATTGCATGCCTATAATAATGCTGAGTGTAGTGCTCATCGGGTAATTTTTTAATTTTAATTTTTTTAATGGTACAGATTCTGTCTTTCAAATATAGAATTGGAATAGGAGCTGGCAGGTGAAAATGTCTTTGAGATATAAAACCTAATTACATTGAATGCCACAGTCAGGGTCATCAAACATTTCCTGAATTCTGAGTGCAAGATGCTTGGCCCTCTGCTAGTATCTAACTTTATGAATAAGCTTATATATATATATATATATATATATATATATATATATATATATATTTACTAACCTTTTTCATACTTCCTCCATGATCATCCTATTTTAATGTCTCATTAATATATGGAAGTGACTTTGGGTTCTTTGAAGGTCATTCTAGTGGAGCATATAATCTGACAAGATTTATTGAACCTGAAGGTTGATGAGAGGCCTGGTGACAGATGAAGTCTTTCACTCATGGTTTAGCTCAGGTAGTTCAGAAAGTATCATCTCAAGAAGGTGGGTCATTAGGTGACAACTTTATTTTGGTCTCATCCACTCATCTAACCATCCATTATGCTAGAAGAGTTAGATTGTGATTTACCTTGATTAAGGGCTCTCATAGAATTATATGATCACAAATCTCTTAAAAAATTATTTTTATACCCATTAATTTCACAAGGATGTTTTATCTGCAATGCTCTGATTGGTCATCCCTTTAACCTTAGCATCTGGCTTTACTTCACCTTCATGTGTAGATGATGAGATTGATTGCTGGGCCCAGATTCAGGAAGACCTGAGTTCAAATCCAGTCTCAACCGGGTGACCTCAGGAAAGTCACTTAACCTTTTTGTTTGCCTCAGTTTCCTCAGCTGTAAAATGGACATACTAATAACACCTACTTCCAGGCTTGTTGTGGGGATCAAATGAGATAATATTTCCAAAGCACTTAGTAAGTGCTGTATAAATGCTAGCTATTGTTACTATTATGATTACCTATAGGATTAGTACTGCCCCAGACCCTAGCACCAATCTGACTTGGAGTCACTGAGAAAAAAGGACCACTAGATGAACTCCTCATTATCTCAGCATGATGCAAATCTCCATACTGTTTTTACTCTAAATTTTGTGCTTTGTTATCTTGACATTATTGCCTTGGTTTCCTTTGATCTCATCTCTGACTCATACTCCATCTCTTCATTAACCAGGTTCCTAACATGGGTTTAATTCCTAGCTCTGACATTTGCTATATGACTTTGAGCAAATTGCATAGCTTATTTAAGCCTCAGTTTCCTCATCTGGAATAATGATTATGCTACTTGCTTTACAGAATTGTTATGAAGAAATCATTTTTTTTTCAAAATTTAAATCAATCCATAAATATGAGGTACCCTTGTTATCTTCAGTCTTTGGGGTCTGAATTTTCTGCCACTGAACTCTAGCATTCCTGTGTTTGGTTCTGCAAATATCTACCTTATGTTTTTCTCTTATGTAACCATTTTCTATTTGCATCTTGACCAATCACATGTCTTGTAAGTGGGCCTTATTTTGGCCCTTTTGTTTATACTTTTTCTCCTTTATTTCCTCCTAGTGGCTGAGCTCCATGCTATGGTCCTATCTTCAGACTCATTTCCCTTGAGCATGAGTGTATATTTCCATATTCAGATTTCTGTTCTTAATCCGACCAGGTCTCCTTAGACTCTGAGGCTCAGTCTTCCCTTCTTTGGAATGTCCTCTTGATGCCAGAACCCACAGTATTTCAATAAAAAGAGCATCAGTAATTTTTATGGATCTTAAATTTAGTGAATATTTTCTCCAGCTTATAATCTAAGGAACAGGGGTGTTCATGCACTATGGCACAGCTTGGCACTAGAGGATACTTCCAGAGCCCTATGTACACAACTGAAATTCGCAAAAAAATTCTCTGAGCCTGTTGGGATGTCAGAAGATCTAGATATTTTAGCAAATTTAGTATTGGTAAAAGTATACTCCTTACATTTATCTGTAAAGTGGAAAAGTAACTTGGACTGTGAGTATATGCTTATATATACACATATAAACATATCTGAATGTTTGACTGGAAAGGTCTCATTTTTCCTCTTTATCTCCCCTTGTCCTTCTTATTACTTGTGAATATGTCTCCAGAGAGAGTGGTGAGGACAAGACAGGATAAAAAAGCGACACAAAGAAATCCTATTAGGGGACTTATATCTAAAGTATTTTCAAAGAAAGATTGAATTATTGATTTTTAAAGATAGAACCATTTAGCATGGTGTCATGTATGTCAAGGGCAGTCTTCTGGACTTACAGAAAGGAAGACTTGTCTTTCAAGCCTCGCCTTGTAAGCTCACAAATTGGGTGACGACTGGCAAGGCCTTTAACTATTTTGAACTTTGTTTTCCTCATTTATGGAGTGGGAATGATAATCCCTGTAATATCTACCTCACAGGGTTGTTTTTGAATATCAGTTGAGATTATGTATATATAAAATATATTCCAGACATTAAAGGCACTATATAAATATGGTGTCACACCATTATACAAAGACTAGTTACCATGATTATTTACTTTTTGTATTCCCTTTTAAGGGCAGCTAGGAGGCTCAGTGGGTAGAGTGCCACATCTTAAGTCAGCAAGACTCATATTTGTGAGTTCAAATCTGGTCTGAGATGCTGTGATAGTAATGGCATTTAAAGATTCCCCTGTATTGGCTTGGTTTTCAAATTGATTGTGTTAAAACCCAGACCTTGTTAATCCCACCTGTGGGATGGACTTGTTGATGTGAAAAGAAAGTCCTGAACTGGGAGGAACTGGTGACATAGATTTGGAGAGACAAGGGAGAGGCAGAAGAACCTTTTTGGAAGCAGCACCCACGTGGAGGCAGAGAGAGAGACTAAGAGAATTGCTGGTGGCCGCTTTGAATTGCCCTGGACTTTTGAGACCTGCCCCTGGAGCTGCCAAGGACTGAGGAAACATGGCTGCTTTGCTGGTACTCTGTTTTGATGTTGTTTTGCCAGATTTGTCCACTGGTGAAAGACAGTCCTGTTGTTGAAGAAGTCCTGGAACCTGGCTTTTGTTTAAGAAGCCCTGAGACTGTCCTGCAGACAGAGAGTGAATACTGTCCACTGGTGAAGGACAGTGCTGTTGTTGCAAGGGTCTGGAGACTGTCCTGCAGACAGAATGAATACTGTCCACTGGTGAAGGACAGTGCTGTTGTTGCAGGGGTCTGGAGACTGTCCTGCAGACAGAGTGAATACTGTCCACTGGTGAAGGACAGTG
Source organism: Petaurus breviceps papuanus (assembly GCF_028583685.1). NCBI lineage: Eukaryota > Metazoa > Chordata > Mammalia > Diprotodontia > Petauridae > Petaurus > Petaurus breviceps. Next base: position 25,783,347 of record NW_027185863.1, on the reverse strand, counting down.
CT
>NW_027185863.1:25734511-25783335 GCF_028583685.1 Petaurus breviceps papuanus | reverse complement strand
AATACTGTCCACTGGTGAAGGACAGTGCTGTTGTTGCAGGGGTCTGGGAACCTTTCTGTTGGTTCAGAAGCCCTGAAGAAGGATTTTCTTGTTGTATGTTTACAGAAATCCTGGGAGAGGGTTTTGCTAATGTTTTCAGGGGTTCTAGGACTGTTCTACAGACAGAGGATGAATTAATGAAGGGACTGGCAATGTATCTTGTGGCCTTGCTAAGCCTTGTCTCCCCAGGAACTAAGATTGCTTAGAACTTGCCTCGTGTCAAGATGAAGAAAAGACCTCCATTTGGGTATTAAGTGCTGTGTTTAAACTTGATGTAACTCTGGGGGAGATTCAATTGAGATCCAGGGGTGGGGAACTTTTGACCTTTTTGTGCTCTGTGATTGACAAATGAAGGTATAGCCTAGGGGTGGAGAAGTATTTAGATCAGGAACTTTGTAATTGATTGAATGATTGGAAGGTCCTGGGTTGGGGTAGTCCTTGGAGATTATTTAATCACATTTAGTAAATGCTGTATTTGGAATGATGTCATGTTTTGATCTTCTCTGTTCTTGGTTGGTCACTGAATAAAATGGAGAGCAACTATGCTGGTATTTTGAACCTTGGGAAGTTGCCTTTCCTTGGTGTTACAGTACAGATGCTTATTAGTCATGTGACAAATAACTTAACCCTGCTTGCTTCCATTTATTTATCTTTAGAATGAGCTGGAGAAGGAGATGGTAAACCACTCCAGTATCTTTGCCAAGAAAACCAAAAGGAAGTCAGGAAGAGTTGAAGATGACTGATAGGACTCGACAACAAGTTTCCTTTCAAAACATTGTTTTGCCTTTTCTAGCCCAGAAGTCTGGGTTATCATGGTCATACCAAAGAACTAAGAGAACATCAGAATCAGGAAGTAACTTAGAATCTATGTACTTCAAACTATATTTGAAAAGGAATGTACACTACATTTTTCTTCCCCTTTCACTCATTCATTTCTCCCCTCTTCTGCTTCAATAATAAAATGTCCCATTCTCTATTCTTCCTCAGAATACTTCTCTATCTCCCTCAGAACTTTCCAGGTCTCTTCTTTCTTGTAGTTGCTTAATTCTGTTCAAGTATTATTTAGGTAAGGAATTAATTTAATTAAGAAAAAGATTCATTAATTAAATTAACAAAAATATATTTTTTCATATGAGGTATATTTGCATTCTCTCTCTCTCTCTCTCTCTCTCTCTCTCTCTCTCTCTCACACACACACACACACACACACACACACTCTCCGCTTCCCTGGAATATTAGTAAAAAACTTTGAATTCAGTAAATTTGAAAAACAAAATAAATTTCTTTTTTTTAAAGCAATTGGAGTTATGTAATTTGCTCAAGGTTACACGGCCAGTTATTTTATGTGTGTGCCAAGTATCTAAGGCCGGAACCGATCCTGAGTCTCCCAATGCCAGGGCTGGTGCTCTTACTCACTGCGCCACCTGGCCATCCCAACAAAATAAATCTTAAAAAGGAGAAGAAGATATACAATAAATATGGGAATATTTATTTTTTTTCAGGTCAGTTCCATTCAACATATCTTTTGGTGACAATGTTTTATCACTAATTTCAATGAAGGATAGATATGAAGCTATTCATTTTGCAATCATGTTCTTCCCTGAGAAATGACATTATTATATTTTTCCAACTTATTCCAACAAAAAGAAATGGGGAAAAGCCTAGTCCAAAAATTTGCTTAAATTTCAATCTTCAGAAGAATTTCCTCCCCACCTCCTGAAGCTAACTCGATACCTGTTATAAGGATCACAGGAACAAAGATGAAGAATTAAAAGGGAAATTTGAGGTCATGTCAATCTGACTCACACATTAAACAATTGAGGAAAATGAGGACCAAAGCAGCTAAATGTTTTTGTATAGGTGAGGCACAAAGAATTTTGTGACATTGTTCAACTCAGAAGCTACACCACATCCTCCAAAACAAATCTGGTTAGTTCAGCAATATTTATCATCCACTTTGCATTATGATGCAGGGAACCTTGGAATAATGCTAATTTAGTTATAGGCTTTCAATGGTATTTAATTGGTTTTGGTGCTGTTAGGATGAAATCTATGTAAGCAAAATATCCTTTAGCCAGAAGATTCATTATGCTTTCATAACTTTTTAAACCAATGATTAATGAATTATAAATTATATAAAATCTTATCTGGCAATTGATTTTAGTCATTATCTCAAAAGTAACATAGTTAATTTTTCAGGACTTGACAAAGTGCTGATAACTCTGTCTCTTAATGCTACTTTATCTCTTTCATAAGAAGACATCTTCTTTCTAATCTCTAGCATATTAATCCAAAAGTTGTTTAAATATTTTATTGACTTTCATCCAGTCAGTGAGATTCCAGATGAATGAATCCTTTCAATGATATTTATTCCTGACTATTAAAAACATCAGAGACAATATGACAAAAGATTTGCTTTTGTTATATTTTATTTCTATTATATTTATTTCTATTTTACTCTTGGAACCTGATCTAGTAATTTTAATACAAGAAATATAACTGGGGTTGAAATCAAGAGACCTAAATCCAAATTCTTACTCCATTAATATATGAATCATGTTTCCTTGGGAAAGTTAGTTAACCTTCCTGGGATTTAATTTCTTAATTTCTAAAATGGAGACCAAAATAAAATAGATTATTACCATTAGCTTCCACAGATCACGAGATAATATGTATGAGTTGCTTTCTATCTGGAAAATGCTTCATGAATATTAGTTATTAGTATCATCTAACACCTTCTATCATGAAACCCCAGTACTATATTAGGCTCTGTAACTGTCTGTAGTTTAGACCCATACCCAGATGGCTGGGCCAGCACTAAATCCTTGGGTTAAAAGGTATAAGGCACCCTATGCATCCAGCAGCTGATTGGGCTCTTCTTGGTTGGAATGAGTTTGCAGAGCTATTCGAAGGATTGTTCTACTAACATGTTCTTCATGTTTTCATCTTTAGAAATTTTTAGCAGGTGGTTAAAAATAACCTTTAAGAACTGCTGAGCTTCAGCCAAACCAGTAGGATAGAAATCTGTATCCATCATACTCAGACCTGTCTTTCTAAACCTAGTGAGTGTCGTTCAGTAGACATAAGGTCGAAATTCAAATGTCACAGTGCCATGTCTTGTGAGAAAGTGGCTAGTGGAGGTGACCTTTCCATGCTGGCATTCCATTTGAGAGGGAGGAGAAAGTCAGTCCAGATTACTGTGTGTGCTGGTAGACCCCTATTTGAGAACAAAGACAGGTTCATATTTCACTTGTGAATTTTCCAGGCTCCATGGCCAAGGATGAACATGAATCTAAACACCTTCTAATTTTCCATCTCTTTAGTCTTAATGTTAAACATTCCTTTGGAACTAAGCACAGTATGCCACCAGCCATCTAAGTGTGAGGCCACTAATTGAAGGAACAGCTTGTCAGAGGCTCTACCTGGGGCACTTGTCCCTTCAAAATATTCTTAATGTTCTGTAGCTTCATATGGGAATTGCTGTGCATTTTGGAGCTATTAATTTCCTGTGGGTTAGCCTCAGTCCTTATAGCACATAAAAGAAAAAAGTTAACAAGTTTCCATTAAATGATCCAGTAAAGGGTAATGAGGTCTATTCACCTGGCATAAAAACTCTGTACAAGGTATATAAATGGAAAGTATTTAAAACTACCTGACCCATTAGTGTGGAGCCGCAAAATGCCATAGGACATATTCAACTCTGGACACTATTTATCTCCCACTTCATAATAGGAATAGAGGTGACCAAGGCTAGATTTATATAGTACAACATGAAGAGTTGGAACAGTTTCATTTAATGGCAATGTAGTCTAGCCCTTTTCTCCTTTTTTCTTTCTCTGTTTCTGTCCATTCATTTGTCTGTGTGTCCATTTCTCTGTCACTTGGTATTTTTACAGAGCAACTTACAATAGCCTACTAAGGTGTGGACAGGACTGTGATCTTCACCAGTGGAGGTTGTGCCCCATGCCACTAAAATAAAGCTATTAAAGTATTTATTTAAAGGGCAGCTAGATAGAGTGCTAGGCCTAGAGTCAGGAAGACTCACCTTCCTGGAGTTCCAATCTGATCTCAGACACTTGCTAGCTAAGTGACCCTGATCACTTAGCCCTGTTTGCCTCAGTTTCCTCATCTATAAAATGAGCTGGAGAAGGAAATAGCAAACCAGTCCAGTATCTTTGCCAAGAAAACCCCAACACGACTGAAACAACAGAACAACAAAAAAGTATTTAAATCCAGTGTAGGTGGTCTCCTTCCACTTTGAGTGTAGCTGAGTGTTTCTTAAATGCTTATTTTATATGGATAGGAGATAGGCAATTTAAAAATAACTCAAGTGCCTGCTACCTTAGATGATTTCAGGAAGAATTCTAGAAGATCTTATCTGTGTTGACCACAAAACCAGATAGTCAGTTCATAAAATCTGCTCTGAAGCATCTCCAGCAGTTTTGGAATAACTGCCTAGAGACACCAAAAACTTTAGTTATTTCTTGGTTTATGCTTTCCCCAAGTGCAACTTTCTTGGAGGACCATGGTATCTAAAGTACAATGGATTCTTTAATAAATCAGTGATGGCTCAGCAGCAGCATTATCCTCTATTTCTCCTTCCCCCATCATATGTCCCAGAAAGTTATAGAAAGTATCTATAGATCTGTTCTGAATTCATTAATTTATATACTTGGTTTTATCCTAATACTAATAGATGTGTTGTATAGCTTACTTAGTAATAGAGTCTTAGGTTTGGAAGATATCTCAGAGAAAATCTAGTTCCACCTTCTCTCTTTAGAGAAGAAATAAAAGACCCAGAATGGGAAATGATTTGATTGTGAGTGCCATAATTCCTGTGTTCTTGTGCCATTTCTACATAGTTTGTTGTCTGAGATGACCCAGTTTATCCCTGGGGGAAAGTGTTATTCAGATTTGATGTTGTTACTTAGCACAAGAATAAGAAACAGGAACATTTTATGCAGTGTGAATTTCAGTAACATTTTAAATAGAATTTTTCCAATGTAGATATCAAAGTGCTTTGCGAACCTAAATTCTATTATCCTCATAGAACCCCTGTGAGCTAGGTAGGTGTCGGTACCCTAGAAATAATGCTGTTTTCCTATTTTATCTCTTCTATTTTATACCTGTATGACCTTTGGTAAATAGTCATTTAACCTTCATGGGTGTTAGTTTCCTTATCTGTAAATCGAGAAGGTTTGAACAGATTAGGACCAAGGTCATCTTCTGTCTCTAGATCTGCTATTGAGAAGCATAGAATTGAGGATGATGGTTAATCTACCCAAATTCATGTGTTGACAGAATAAATGTCAGCCAAGGGAAGTGTTGTAAAACTATGGGGGTTTTTGCTGCATAACAATAAAGGACAAACATATCAAAACAACTTAAAAAATTAAAAGAATCAGTTTCCTAATCCCTCTCCACTAATCACCCACAGGCCCCCAAAAGAAGTCTTTCTTTGCTGCCTCATTGTGTCCTGGAAGTGACTCAAAACTCTCCAAGTCTATGAATCTTTGGTACAAGCTCTCAGAGATCTCATCAAGCCAGAAAGACTTTAAATGCAGGCCTAGAATGGAAGCTTTTGTCTGTGATCTAAGGAGAAGCCTAAGTTCAGCAAGGCTTAGCACCAGAAAGTTGGAAATGGGGCAATACATTTTTGGGGGTGACCTACCCATTAAGGGTAGGGTTGCAGTCTTCATTAGTGGATATAGTATCCAAGCTAATGAAATTACACATTCTAAAGCTCATGTAGGTGGACAAAAAAGGGGGGAGGGCTCGATTTTCTCCTTAAAGTATTGTAAGATACTTCTTAGATGCCTGTCTTCATGTGGACAAAAAACAGACTACTTTTTTTTTTGCCTTTTGTTTTTAGAGGGCAATTTGGGTTAAGTGACTTGCCCAGGGTCACAGGCTAGTTTTTGTGTTAAGTGTCTGAGTTCACATTTGAACTCAGGTCCTCCTGACTCCAGGGCTAGTGCTCTATTCACTGGGCCACCTAGCTGCCCCAAAACAGACTATTTTAAAAACAATAATGGCTCTTGCTTGTAGTTACCCCATTACTGGTTTGAGAAGGTGAATAATGCTGGTAAGAGAGTCTTCATGACTCAGAAAGAGAAAAGCAAATTCTCTTCCACGAAGGACATGAATGAAGATTGTCCCCATTCTTGACTGCTCAAGAGTGAGGCAATGGGGCAGTTAGGTGTGCTGTAATAACCTTGACTGCATTGAGATTTGGGGATACATTGCCCCATTTAAGGAAGCTAGGAGTCCCTATGACTCTTTCCTTCTAGAACATAGATTAAGATGTAGCATGGTACAGCAGAAAGAATACTGCTTCTGGAGCAGAGAATCTCGGTTCAGCTCCTACCTCCAATGCTTAATACCTGTGTGACCTTGAACAAGTCACTTATATTCTCCTTCCCCCTGCCAGGCCTCTATTCCTTTAGGTATAAAATAAAGGAGTTGAACTAGATTGCTTCTGAGGTCTATGATCTGGTTCATGAGCCAGGATATTTTTATGTGTCACATAAACTCCTCCTGGAGACTCTTAGGAAAGAAAATAAAAAACAAAAAAACTCCTACATATGGTCCAGGGGTGTGCTGGAGGCAGTTCAAAACTGGTTCAGATAAACCAATTGTTAAATCTTCAGTACAAGCACTGAAGTCAGTAAATGCTACAAATTGGGGTTTGATTTATTGTTTTATTAATTGTCTAAACTTAAGAAAGTGATAGAGAAGGTGTTAATAATGCAAGTTAAACTTTAAAATATATGGTGGATATTTTGTTTTTTCCTGGAGAGCCTATTGTTAAACTTTTAGTAGCACATTGCTCATATGGTCCTACATGCTGCTAACTGCTAATTCTGTTGCCACACAACTCATTAATTTACCATAAAGCTTTAACCACTGTGCTGGTCTGGGACCATGTAGGAATAAGGATGACAGAAAGTCCTTTCCACTTTAAGTCTCTATGGAGGGACACCTATAACATGCTTGAGTGTTTGTCTATTAGCCCATTACCATTAGAGAAGCATAGAATTGAGGATGATGGTTAATCTACCATCAGGACTAAGTTTGGGCTCCATTGCTCTTTTGGTCTTAGTTTAGAAAATGTTTTCCACTAAGGACTATATGAGCAATGTGCTAGTAAATATTTAACAATAGGCTCTCCAGAAAAAAAAAAAAATTACCCAGCACATATTTTAAAGTTTAACTTGAGTTATTAACACCTTCTCCATCACTTCTTAAAGACAATGAATAAAATAATAAATCAAAGTCTGATTTGTAGCAATTACTGGTTTCAGTGCATACACTGAAAATTTAACAATTGGTTCATCTAAACCAATGGAGCAGCTAGGACTGGCCCTGGAGTCAAGAGAACCTGAGCTTTAATCCTGCCTCAAACACTTGACATTTACTAGCTGTGTGACCCTGGGCAAGTCATTTAACTCCAATTGCCTTGTCTTCCCCTCTCCCCCCCAAAAAAGATTTATAAAACACTTTGCATTTTATATCTCACTTAATCTTCACAACAGTCCTGTGAGGGAGGAGCAAACTCTTATCCCCTTTTTGCAAATGAGGAAGCTGAGACAGAGGGGTTAAATGCCTAGAGTTACCACAGCTAGTCAATGTTTGGGGCTCTATTAGAACTCAGGGGTTCCTGACTCCCTGTCCAACACTCCATCCACTGCTCTGCCTAGTTAAAAAGCCCTGCACAAAAGGCTGTTTTAAAATCCTCCCAGGGATGGTACCTGCCACACTCCTAGGTGTTCCCCTTCCCTGCTATCCTCTGCATGGCTCCTGAGCCAATCCTGGTTAATAGATAGAACATTTTCTCAGATAAATCACAGTGGTTTCTCTTACAAACCACATTGAACAGGCAAGACTTTACATCCACTCTCTGGACAACACTCAATTAGGCTTCACAGTGTAAAGCCATATGGAGGCTTTACGACGCTGTCAGCCACAGCATTTCAGGCAGAGCAGGTGATTATTTTTATTGGTAGGTAATAAACCCCAAATGCTATCATTACAGACTTTCCCTCTGCCTCTTTTTAAAGCTTTCATTATTTTTTCACAGAAGCTGTGCCGATTGTGTTTGTCAACACTGTAGGGAGGCCTCTGCTACGTGTTGGTGGGCCTATTAAATTGGTGTTTCTGGTATGAATACTGATACTTGAGGAGGTTACATCTAGACTGCTTGGGAGGCTTCTGTCATTTACAACACTTCCTTTGGTTCCTCATGATCAGTTTATTTGTAGGATAGTTTTTAGATTGGGATTGTTCTTGGTAACTGAGGAGCAAAGCAGGGTTAAATAATATTCAGATGCGATTATTGAACATATTCTGGGGATGTATATGTATATTTAATTTTAAAATGATTTATATACATATATGTATACATATACACATGTATTTATATATACATGAATATACATGTAGAGATTTTAAAAATTAATTATATGTATGTTATACATGCATATATGTGCTTGATTTAAAAATATGAATATAGATATTTTTTTAAAAATCAAGGACAAAAATTTTATATCTATATGTATGTGGGGGAGAGAGAGAGAGAGAGAGAGAGAGAGAGAGAGAGAGAGAAATTTTTCTAAAAATTAAAAAAATGGTGTCATTGGCCTGAATTAATTAATTGTAATATTTTGCAAAGAGGGAGGGTCTGCAGTACTTTGGAAGGGCAGACATTATGGATGGGATCATAGGAGCTCTAAGGAACCTCAAAGGCTATCTTTGCACAATCCCTACATTTTGCAGATGTGAAAACTGAGACTCAGGGAATCACATAGGTAGGATATGTCAGAGGCAGGATATGAATCCAGTTTCCCCAAGCTGTTAGTCATTGTGCTCTACACTGTAGACCCAGTTTCAAGATCAGGAAGACCTGGTTTCAGGTTCAGATACTGGGCAAATCATTTAAACTCTCCATGCCCTAAGCACCTCTTTAACATTTAAAGTTTCATAGTAGGTGAGAAAGTATTTATTACTAGAAGGAATTTCCTTATCCCTAATTGTAGTGGATGACATATCCTAACCCCTTTCCCCATTCAAGTTAGGTGAGCTCTTCCTTAAGAAGTACTGTATTAAATCTATCTTTAGAACTTGATTGACTCATAGGACCAAAGGATCAGGTTGTTGAAATAACATCTTGGTTTTCTGAGTTCAAAACCACTACGAGTTGCTGATGGGTAGCTAAGGCAAGATAGTTTCACTTGCTATATCAGTTTGATGCCTTCTCAGTGAATATCCCTATTGAATATCCTTCTATTGTTATGGCCAAATAAATATCCTTTTGTTGACCTTTAAAAGACTAATGGGATTCTTATTTCATTCCAATATCAAACATGAACTGAGAAGACCGAATCAGGCCTAGCCCAGAACAGAAATTCCCTGCACTAAGTAAATTTCAGGTCTAGTTTAAAAAAAAAAAACCATATAAGCAAGAAAACTGACCCCCTTTATAGTAGGATATGAGGATCAACTGGGATACATGTAAAGAAGCAGGGCTATAAGAAATGATGAACAGGCATACTTCAGAAAAATCTGAAAAGACTTATATGAACTGATGCTGAGTGAAGTGAGCAGAACCAGGAGAACATTGTACACAGTAACAGCCACATTTTGTGATGACTAACTTTCATAGACTTGGCTCTTCTCAGCAATACAAGGATTTAAGACAACTTCAAAAGTGGAAAACGCTGTCCACATCCAAAGAAAGAACTATTGAATTTGAATGCAGATTGAAGGATACTATTTGCTTTCTCTCTCTTTTTTAAAAATTTTGTTTCTTCTTTCTCACAGTTCGTCCCATTACTTCTAATTCTTCTTTACATAATGACTAATGTGAGAATATGGTTAATATGAATTTTTGTGTAGAGCCCTTATTAAATTGCACACTGTTCTATGGAGGAAGGAGAGGAAGGAGGAAGGAGGAGAAAATTTAAAACTTAAAAGCTTATGGAAGAGGATGTTGAACACTAAAAAAAATAAATTAATTAAAATTTAAAAATAAAGAAAGAAATGCTTTGCCTTTTATATTTCAAGAGAAAGATGTGGTATCTCTGGTAGGATGTGCCCAGTAAAGAGACATTTATATTCCATAAAGTAAGTCCCATGAAGAAATGATCCAGTTATTTAATCTGGGGTTGAGAGTTGGAGAGATGGTTTTTATGAAGAGATAGTCTTATTGAATTGGGCATTTGCTTGATTTCAACAGAGAATCTTATTTGCTTTGTCATATACTAATTCCAACATTTCTTTCTGCTGCTTTGATAAAGTCATGACAAAGGGTAGTGTTGTTATGGGAGTCAGTACTATATACTTAGGAGAGATTCTAGAAGTACCCTTAGCAGTCCCAACCTTTCTAGCTTCTCTCATTCTCCTTGTTTGAGGCCATGCTTCTAGCATGACCTGGGAAGCCCAAGGATGGAAAGATTATATGTTGTACACTTCATTACTACTAGGATGGTGGAGGCTGGTACATAAAAGTGCAGGCATTCTTTGCCCATTTGCAGGAAAATTAGGAAGGTTAACCATGGCTTATGTAAATCTGATGTGAAAACTATGGGTGGGAAGATTAAATTTACTGTTGTTATTTTAGGGCATTTTTTTTTTTAAAGTTAGGACAATTCATTATTGTTCTGGAAGGCTTGAGGTGGGTAGGAATGATTCATATTCTTCTGCATCTAAAGCTCTGAGGGATCTTAGAAGCATTTAGTTTATCCCCCTAATTTTATGCATAAAGAAACTGAGGTCTAGGAAGAGCCCAAATGATTTGCCCAAGGTCACACAACTAATGTGTATCATAGGTAGGATTTGAAGGCAGAATTTTTTACTGGAGTCAGCATTCTTTGTTCCTTCCTTATGGTTGATCCTTTCTTTTTTTCATTTTTAAAATTTTTTTATTTATTTATTTTTTAGTTTTTAACATTCCTTTCCATAAGATTTTGAGTTACAAAACTTCTCCCCATCTCTCCCCTACCACCTACCCCAAGATAGTAAGCATACTAAATACTCCTTCCCCCAATCTATTCTCTCTTATATCCTCCCCCATTAACCCCTTTACTTTCTTGTAGGGCAAGATGGATTTCTATACCCCCATTGCCTGTATATCTTATTTCCCGTATGTATGTAAAAAAAAAAAATTAACATTTGTTTTTAAAACTTTGATTTCCAAATTCTTTCCCTTCTTTCCTTCTCACCCACCCCCACTAGAAGACAAGCAATTCAATATAGGTTGTACATGTGTAGTTATGCAAAACTTTTCCATAGTAGTTATATTGGGAAAGATGAACTATATTTCCCTCCATCCTATCCCGCCCGCCCATTTATTCTATTTTCTCCTTTGACCCTGCCCCTTTACAAAAGCATTTGCTTCTAACTACCCTCTCCTCCAATCTGCTCTCCCTTGAATCATCTCCTCTTTTATCCCCTTCCCTCTACTTTCCTGTAGGGTAAGATACCCAATTGAGTATGTATGTTATTCCCTCCTTAAGCCAAATCCAATGAAAGTAAGGTCCAGTCATTCCCTTTCACCTTTCTGCTCTCCCCCCTCCATTGTAAAAGTTTTCTCTTGCCTCTTTTATATGAGATAATTTGCCCTATTCTATCTTTCCCTTTCTCTTTCACCCAATATATTCCTCTCTCACCTCTTAATTTTTTTAGATATCATCACTTCATATTCAACTCTGTACTCTCTGCCTATGTATACATGTACACACATATACACACATACATATATATATACACACATATATACCCTGCTATACATGTATACATACATATACTTATATATTCCCTTCAACTATCCGCACACTGAGAAAAGTCTCATGAGTTACAATGATCATTTTTCCATGCAGGAATGTAAATATTTCAACGTTAATAAGTTCCTTATGATTTCCTTTTCCTGTTTACCTTCTCATGCTTCTCTTGCCTCTTGTATTTGAAAGTCAGATTTTATGTTCAGTTCTGATTTTTCATCAAAAATGCTTGAAATCATCTATTTCATTGAATGATCATAATTTCTCCTGACTTATTATACTCAGTTTGGCTGGGTAGGTGATTCTTGGTTTAGTCCTAGCTCCTTTGATCTCCAGAATATCATATTACAAGCTCTTTGATCTCTTAATGTAGAAGCTGCTAGATCTTGTTTTATCCTGATTGTGTTTCCACAGTACTCAAATTGATTCTTCCTAACTGCTTGTAATATTTTCTTGTTGACCTGGGACCTCTGGAATTTGACTATAATATTACTAAGGAGTTTCCTTTTTGGGATATTTTTCAAGAGGTGATTGGTAAATTCTTTCGATTTCTATTATTTTGCCCTCTAGTTCTAGAATATCAGGGCAATTTTCCTTGAGAATTTCTTTAAAGATGATATGTAGGTTCTTTTTTTATCGTGGTTTCGGGTAGTCCAAAATTCTTAAATTATCTCTCCTAGATCTATTTTCCAAGTCAGTGGTTTTTCCAATGAGATATTTCACATTGCCTTCTATTTTTCAATTGTTTGCATCTCTTTAATAGTATCTTGATTTCTCATAAAGTCATTAGCTTCCATTAGCTCCACTCTAATTTTGCAGGTATTATTCTCTTCAGTGAGTTTTTGAAATTCCTTTTTCTTCTAACCAAATTGGATTTTTAAGACATTCTTCTCCTCATTGGCTTTCTGGTTCTCTTTTGCCTTTTTAGTTAGTCTATTTTTAAGGTGTTATTTTTTTCAGTATTTGGGGGGTATCCTTTAGCAGGCTGCTTACTTGCATTTCATTATTTTCTTGCATCATTCAAAAGTCAATTGACAGGCAAGATGAGCAAACAGAGTAAGCTTAATCAAACTATAGAATCAGGGTTTTTGATGACAAAGATGATCAAAATATAGAACCAGAAGAAGACAACGAAGTCAAAACTCCTGCATCAAAAGCCTCCAGGAAGAATATGATCTGATCACAGGCCATGGAGGAGCACAAGAAAGATTTTGAAAATCAAGTGAGAGAAGTGAAGGAAAAATTGGGAAGAGAAATAAGACTTTTGAACTCTTTGTCACAGTAGAACTCTGCTTCCAGAGTGGAAAGTTCCATGTCCCAAATTTCTGGGGTTTTGTGGTGCTGTTATCAGAGCTTTTTCTAAGCACCTGCCTCAGAACTGTGAGGATGACTGCCTCTCCACAGTCTCAACAATTAGTGTTCCTCACCCCAAGAATGCTACCCAAGATTGAGACCTAGATCCAAGCAGGTCAAAGCAAGAACAATAACTCTCTGAATGGTCACTTAGTCCACCTGTGATTTGTAGGCCTGGGGCTCAGGAAGCAGCCAAGTGGCAGTAGCTGCAGCTACCACAACCTCCTCTGCCCAGGGGGCAGGGGCCAGATGGTGCTCTTCTCTCACCCAGTTACAACAAAACTAATGTTTTACTTTCTCTTTGGTGTTTATGGGTTGAGAAATCTGGAAACCACTGCAGCTGCTGGTGAATAAGTTCCCTGAATTCTGTTCTGGTTGATCTGTGCCAGGGTTATGGGCCGGCACAGATCATGCAGGACTACACTCTACTCCCAGCTTGGTTTTATAGACTCTTCCTGTTAGCCTGAAAGGCTGCCTTTCACAGGATATTTGTTTCTATCTGTCACTTTGTGGGTTCTGTGGCTCTAAAATTTGTTTAAAGCAATTTTTTTTCATGTATTGGAGGTGGTTGGAGTGTGAGCTCAAGCAAGTTTCTGCTTTTATTTTGCAATCTTGGCTTTGCCCCTTCTTTTCTTTTCTAATAATTTCTTGCAAACACCAGAGGAGAGGATGGGAAGTAGGAGGGAAGGTAGGGAATAGGAAGAAAGGTTGGAAAGTGAATAAGAGTAACAGAATAAGATTGTAGATTCAAAGACAGATTTGGACGAAATTTCTGAGAGCCTTTTGTTCAACTTGTCATTTTATAGAGGAAGCAACAGAAAGTTAGAGAGGCAATATGGATTGCCTAAAATTATGAAGCAAAGTTGTGCAGCACTGAAATTAGAATCTAGATTGGCATCTCCTCAAATAAAAATGGAATGAAATTAAAGTCATTCCTCAGAAGGCCTTGACTATCATTCTACCCTTCTGTACCTCAAGACCTGGATTAGCATACATGCTGTTGTTGCTGTGATGTATGTCTTAAGTAGTTACAAAGCTCCATTCTTTTTGTCAATAGTTGGGAATTTAATAAATGTGTCTATAGGGAAGAACATTTATTTATCTGTTTTTCTTATCTACTTATTAATTTATAGCTAGATAGATATTTATTAATTTATACATAGACATCTATATATTTTCATATATAAAATTTTATATATTCATTTTATAGATAGATTATCTATTCTTTTGTTTACCAATCTCTTTTTTAATCTACTCATTCACTTATAGTTTATTTATCCCTTCATCCATCTTTCTCTTCATCTATCTATTATTCCCCTATCTGTTAGAAGTGTTTGTTAAATGCTTAAGTTTACACCATTTGATAATAACTGGGAAATGAATAGGGGTGGGGGGAGGCATTGTGGTTAGATTTGCTGAGGAAGGGCTGGGCATCCACAATCCTATTTCTAGCTCTAACCACTAATGTGTCATGTGACATTGGAAAAACATTTATATTGCAAGAGCTCTGTTCACCTTTAACTCATCATCCTCATGATGTCCTGCACTCCCCACAAAGTTGCTTCAAGGGTAGGTGGAGAGATTTATCACTGGTCGAAGGAAAGGGAAGTCAGTTTTGCCCTTGGTCTCACCTCCTCTAATTGAAAAATAATTCACTTGAGACAAACAAAACAATTCCCTTAATTAGAAAATATTTCACATGAATATTCTGGGAAAGAAACTCTTTCCATCATTTTAAAGGTAGGTTTAAATAAGAATTTTATAAATCTCAAGGTCTCTCCTCTCCCCACCCCCAAGTAAATTGTTTCCTGGCAAAATCTATTATCTCAGTGCAATATTCAAGTCCATCTATAGTTAATGATTGCTTTCATCATGGCTCAAATTCATTTTATTGACTTAATTTGGCAACTGTGTAATACTGCACAACACACTAATTATTTGTTGTGACAGTAGTTAATGGTGAAGTATAAGGCTTAGGAGAAGTTAAAATCATTGCCCAATATGATTGGGGAAAATGTCAGCAAGATAGAAGTAGTTTACCTAATAACTCAAATGCTGCCTCCTTTAAGAATCTTTCCCTGATGCCTCAAATCAATTATGAACTTTTCCTCCCTGGGCCTCACATACCATTTCATTTGTATGTTTCTGATAGACTTTTTATGTTATTTTGTATTATAGCTACATGTATGCATATTCCCATATAAGCCCGCTGGTTCAATGAGGAAAGGTCTCATACTGTGTCTCATGTTAGTTTTTCCCTATCATTGGACTCAGGACTTCTCACATAGTAGGCAGTATAATTTTTTGTTGAATGAATTAAATGATTCCAAAGATGTAGTTGTAAGAGAATTATTTAGGGACAGAATTAGTAGATTCTGTTTCTAAACACACATGCCATGAGAGACTTTTTAAAAATCCAATCCCTGATAACTGCTCCACTTCTGGCCGTGTTTCTGTCTCTAAATAGTAAGGTTCCATGGTAATTCTGGTTAATTGAGGCTACCAGTGAATCAATATTTGGTAATAAATTTTGGTAGGTAAATGAGGAATTTGATATTAAAAAGCATCTGGGTTTCTCCTTGTAGTAAACTTGTAAATGTTTTTATTTCATTATCATTGTGCACTTGAGGCTGCTGGGGAATTGCTGATGATTGTCATAGATCAAGTTGACAAATTTGTATGTAAATTGTATAAATTGAATCTGGCAACATGGGGACAATCTGACAACCTTGGCGTGCTTCTTAAATTTACCTCATGTATAAACTGTAAGTTTGAAAATACTTAATGCTTTATATATTGAAGGTTAGAGAGAGCTTTGCATGTTGGATAGGGAGTTGGCCTGATTTAACAAGCCCTGGGGTCAGGTTCTAACTCTGACCCATACTGGCTGTGTGACCCTGGGCAAGTCACTAATTTCTCTGTGCCTCAGGCTCTACTATGAGGGTATAAAGGGCAAGTGCTTTTCTGCATTGATGGGGTGTGGGGTTCCTCAGTGAGATTTCCCTCTAGGAATGAAATCACAAGTCTGTTAAAAACATGTTGGAAGTCATATCAAAATGCAGACAACCAGATGGTACAGTGGATAGTGGTACCAAACCTTGTTTCAAGAAAACTTATCTTCCCGAGTTCTACTCTGGCCTCAGACACTTACTAGCTGTGTGACCCTAGGCAAATTACTTAACCATTGTTTGCTTCATTTCCTCATTTGTAAAATGAGCTGGAGAAGGAAATGGCAAAACATTCTAATGTATTTGCCAAGAAAACCTCAAATAGGATCATGAGGAATCAGACTCAACTGATCGACAACAATAAAATAACAAAATACCAGGGGCATGGGACTTTACTGGGATTCTAGGAGAAACTTCCCTCTTTGATTCATTTCCTCAGGTTATGTATGAATTTCCTGAGACCTGGGGACATAGACTCATTTATATTAGATAAAGCCATATTTTTGGTCTCTATTAGCTTGACATTAATAAAAAAATTTAAAAGGCAAATGAACATTTTTTGTGTAGGTCGACCCTTATGCTGAAATTCTTAGGAGTGTTCCTTCCTCACTGGACTTTGAGTCAGCTTAGGAATTCTTAAGAAATTACACATGGGGTTTAAATTTACCTTACATCCATATAGGTTTTTCATCCTTTAATAAAGAGGTGTTCTGTGGGGTTTGGTACACAAATGAGTCAATTGTATAAAAAGAATAACATACTTTTGGCACTGAGAGGAAGTTTTATCAAACATACTCTTCTGTCAACTTTTAAAGAGAAATTCAGTTAAGGGAAGAATGGAAAGAAATTGGGGTATTAGCCTGTTGTAGTGGAGACAGATACTGTAAGCTATCTGTCACATAGGCAAATACTGGTGGGATACCGTAAGGCTGCTAGGGAGACTGGGAGTGTTTAGTGAGACAGGTTGGATTTGAAGGAGATTATCTATGGGGAAGAAGTAGGCCATTTAGTAGCTTCTAGTTTTTATAATTATTCTTGCTAACAAAATATTGAGATAAAACTGTTTCTATGCTACAAAAACAGTATATGTCCTATCAGTACCCTGTATATTTCAATTTTATCAATCAATAAACATTTTTTAAACACCTATAATGTTCTAAGCTGCAAACTAGCTCTGTGCATACAAACACAAAGAAGGAAATAATCCCAACTTTCATGCATTCTTAGAAGGAAGATAAGTATAAGTATATGGTTGCTTATTGCCCTTTCTTGAAATGAACTAAATTGATATCACTATGCTAGGGTCAAGGTACAGTGTGACCAACTATGGTTGATCAGATCAACATGAGTTTGGAAGGCTTTACCATAGCCAGACAAATAGTTCCTATGAACATTTGGAATGAAGGAGTGTCTAAATTTGAACATTTCGTGTTTCTTTTGAGCTATTGTCATTCTTCTCTGCTCATAGAGCACAGTTCCTTCTTTGATGGAGGCATGCCTTGCTGGGCAGTCCTGTCTCCCATGTCTTACAATGGATTCCAAAGTTTTTCAGAAAGTCCTTGAGGAGTGTCTTTGTATTGCTTCTTCTGACTTCTATGTGGGCACTTGCCTTGTGTGAGTCCTCCATAAAATAGTCTTTTAGGCAAATGCATAGTTGGCATTTGGGTTACATGGCCAGCCCATTAGAGTTGCATTACCTGTGTAGAGTTTTGGTGGTTGGCAGTTCAGCTCAATAAAGGACCTCAGCATCTGATACCTTATCTTGCCAGGTGATCTTCAGAATCTTCCTAACACAATTTAATGGAAGAGATTCAGTTTCCTGGAATGGTGCTGGTAGGCTGTCCAGGTTTCACAGGCATAAAACAATGAGGTCAGCACAATGGCTCTGTATACCTTCAGTCTGGTAGGCAGTCTAATACCATTTCTCTCACATTTTCCCATGGAGCCTCCCAAACACTGAGTTACAGCTGGCAACATCTGTATGAACCCCATCATCTGTGTGTATATCCCTGGAAAGTATACTGCCAAGGTGAGTATACTTATTGACAGCATTCAAAATGCTCCATTTGCTCTAACCAATGGTTCTAACCAATGGGCATGAATGAGGTGGAGAATTGTGGATGTGGTGTGGAGGCTGATGGAAAACCTCTGTTTTCTTAGTGTTAATTGTTAGACCAAAAGTAGCACAAACAACAGAGAATTTATCCATACTTTGTTTCATCTCATCCTCAGAGACTGCATAGAATTTACAATCATCTGGGAACAAAAAGTCATTAATTTAGGGTATGTACAGAAAATATAAAAATAATAAATAAAAAGTAGTTACATACAAATGAGTTTAGAAGCGAGAGTCATAAGTGTGTGTGTGAGAGTGTGAGTGTGTGTGTGTGTTAGGGAGGAGGTGATAAGCAAAGGTTTCATGCAGAAAGTATTTTTTGAGAAAGGGCTATTATGAGGTACACATGAGGAGGAATGTATTCCAGGCATTGAATAGGGAAAATACAAAGGATTAGGGACAAGGTTTGCAATATGTGAGGAACAGAGAAAAGGTCAATCACACAAGTTTGACTGGATCGTGTGAAGCAGGAAGGAAATATTAATGAATAAGAATTAAAAGTAGGTTGGGACCTGGCTGTTAAGGGCTTTAAAAACTAAACAATATCTTACTTTTGATCTTAGAGGTTCTAGTGAACCAAAGGAATTTATTAAGTAGGAGAGTGACATGATCACATTTGTAACGAAGGAAAGCCATTTTGATATCAATTTAGAAGAATGAGGGAAAAATTTAGGCTGAGAGACTAATTAGGAGGACAGTGCAATAATCTAGATGAGAGATGATTGGGGTTGAAACTAAAATGTTCAATGTGTAAATAGGGTAAAGGGCTCAGATGTTAAGAGATGTTGTGGAGGTAGAAATAGCAGAATGTGGAAATGGATTGGGGATTTGAAGTGAAGGAAAGTAGAAAGTTGAGGATTAGAAGGGCAGAAATAGGGATGTTTGGAAGTAGATAGATAGATTTTCATTGCAAAATAATCAGTTCCAATTTGGACATGTTTCCAAGACAATTTGAACTTTCCAATAGGAAATGAAATGACTGAAGTTCAAGGGAAATCCTTGAGTTGAAGATATATATATATATAATACACACATTTATACATATATTTACACACAGGTATATTTATGTATTTATACACAAACATACTTATATATACATATATGTATATTATGTGTATCACATGTATATATATATCTATAGTATGAATCCATCAACTGAATAATAATTAAATTTATATGAATTTATGTCATGAAGAGATATCTATCTATCTATCTATCTATCTATCTATCTATCTATCTATCTATCTCTATCTATCTGTCTGTCTATCTATCTAAATATATAGAAAGAAGGGGGCCTAGAGAGACTCTTGAGGAACAGTGTGCGTGAGATGGATGAAGGAGATTGAAGTAGTTAGATAGATAAAATAATCAGGGGGATAGTGCCAGAAAAGTCCAGAGAGGGGAAATTATCAAGGAGAAGGTGGTCACATGTAGCAGATAGATTAATAAAGACTTAAAAAGACCATTAAATCTGGCAATTAAGAGACTATAGGCAATTAAGAAGAGAATAATTTCAGTTGAGAAAAGATTGAGAGGTGAGGGACCCCTTTTTCTAGGTGTTTGGCTTAAAGTGAGAAAAGAGATATAGGACAAAAATTGGAGGGAACAGTAGGGTCCAGTGAATTTTTTTGGGGTGCAGAGGAATTTCTGGTATTGAAGACAGTGGAGTAGAAAATAATGGATAAGGAAAGGTTGAAGTTTAGAGAGAGTGGATGGCTGAGGCTGCAAACTTTGGGAAAAGGCAGAAGGAGATGATATTAAAGACACATGAAAAAGGAGCTGGCCTTAACAAAGAGGACTATCTCATTGTTAGTTGTTTGTCTTTCATTCTCAAAGAGGACCATGATATCAGGAAGGTGATGCATGACTTGCAAGTGATTAGATCTAAGTGAGGGAGGGGTGTGCAAAGTCAGCAGTCTCACTTTCTCCTCCAGAGCTATCTGGGTCCAGTGGCAAGATATAGATCAGGATAACTGGAGATGAAAGACCAGGGTTCCCTTGGAGAAAGAAGAAGAGATGTCAGTTGGCTTAGGGATGAAGAGGAGGTACGAGGGAGCTCAAGTCACATGATCTCAATTATTTCTGTAGAGTAAGAGGCTAGTACCTTAGCTGAAAGATAGAGGAAGTAGGGGAAACCAAAATGGTGGAGTTAAAGCAGGGACTTACTTGAGATCTCCTCCCAACCTCTTCAAATAGCTATAAAAATGACTTTAAACATGTTCTAGAACAGCAGAACCCACAAAATGATAGAATGAAACAAATTTCAAGCCCAAGACAACCTCAAAGGTCAGCAGGAAAGGTCTATTGCATCAGTCTGAGAGAAGAATGCCATCCAGCATGGGCTGTACCACCTCAAACTGGGTCAGAGCACACCTCGGGACCTGAATCAGTGGCAGTTATGGTGGTTTCTAGACTTCTCATCCCACAAATGCCAAAGACAACTTAGGAAGTCTGTAAGAAAGGCCTATTGGACCTGGTGAGAGAGGAGAAAGGTCAGGTCTCACCCGAAGGGTGCCACTGCAGCAGCAGCAGCAGTAGCTGCCTCGGGAGCTCTCAGCCCACAGATGGTTGGGAGATCAGGAAGTCAATCAGAGGGGGATTGTAGGGAACTCTTGACTGGCTCTGAGGTAGGATTCTCTTGCTTTGCCTGTGCTTCAATCTGGGTTGCAATCCTAGGTGGTGGTCCTGACACTACAGAGCTTGTGGTAGAGGTGGACAGGAAATCCTCCTCACATTTTCTTTTTTTTTAATTCTTTCTTTTCTTTTTGGAGGGAAATTAGGGTTAAGTGACTTGCCCAAGGTCACATGGCTAGTTTTTGTGTTAAATGTCTGAGACCATATTTGAACTCAGGTCCTCCTGACTCCAAGGCCAGTACTCTATTTACTGCACCACCTAGCCACGCCCCCCCCCTCACATTTTCAAGGCAGAAAAGTGTGCTTTTGGTCACTCACAGACCAGAAGACAAATAAATATCTCTCCTTTGGTCATACAACCTTGGATGAAATGAAAATTTACAGGTCCCTAGAAATATCTCTGAAAACAACTGCATAAAATCCATGAAACTTGGGACAGTACACCCTCTACACTGGAAGCAGAGACCTACCTTAACAAAGAGATAGAAAGTGAAGTAACTGGCTAGGAAAATGAGCAAACATTGGGGAAAAAATCAGATTATAGAATCTTACCGTGGTGACAAAGAAGAACAAAACACAACCAGAAGACAACAAAATCACAGTTCCTACATCCAAAACCTCCAAGAAAAATATGAATTGGTCACAGGCCATGGAAAAGCTCAAAAAGAATTTTGAAAATCAAGTAAGAGAAATAGAGGAAATATCAGGCAAAGAAATGAGAGTGGGGGGAGCCAAGATGGTGGCATAGAAGCAGGAAAACTCAGTGTGTTCCCCCCATAACTACCTCAAATACTTATAAAAATGACTCTAAACAAATTTTAGAGCTACAGAACCCACAAAATGATAAAGGGAAACAAATCTCCTGCTGAAGGCAGCCTAGAGGCAGATAGGATGGACTTATTGCAGCATTCTGGGAACTGATCCCAGCCTTGTGTGTGCCCACAGTTTTAGTTCCAGGACGACCCCAACCAATGGCTACAGCAGACTTCAGGAGAGTGGATCACCAGCAGCAGTGGTGGTTTCCAGAATTACCAAGCCATAAATGCCAAAGAAAGACTGAAAGGTCCGTGTAGAACTCTGTTGGAACTGGGGGGAGGGGGGAATGGAGGTGTGGTCTGGCCTCTGCCCCTAGAGCAAGAAGCAGTGGAGGCGCAGCAGCCATGCAGCTGCCTCCACATGGCTGCTTCAGAGCTCCTGGCCTTCAGATAATGGGGGGGGGGGCAAGCCACCATTCAGAGGGTAATCACTCTTGCTTTAACAGCTCTGTATCTGGATCATGGTCTGGGGTGGTGGTCATGAGGTGTGTGACCAGTGAGCCAGAGCGTGTGGAGACAGTGCCCTCCTAGTAGCTCCGGAACCTGCAAAAACCCCAGTGATCTGGGACAAAGCTCTCTCTTCTGGAAGTAGAATCCTACTGTGGCAAAGAGCTCAAAAGTCAAGTAATTGAGTGGCAACATGAGCAAGTAAAGGAAGCAAAGCAAGCACAGCAGTCAAACTTTGGATTCTTTTTTTGGTGACAAAAAGGATCAAAGCATGGAATGGGGGGAAGACAATGAAGTAAGAAATTTTGCACCAAAATCTTCCAAGAAAAATATGAGCTGGTTACAGGTCATAGAGGACCTTAAGAAGGATTTTTTTTTTGCTTTTTGGAGGCTAATTGGGGTTAAGTGACTTTTTCCCAAGGTCACACAGCTAGTTTTTGTGAGTGACTTAGGCCGGATTTGAACTCAGGTCCTCCTGACTCCAGGGCTGGTGCTCTATTCACTGCACCACCTAGCCACCCCTTCTTAAGGAGGGTTTTGAAAACTAAATGAGAGAAGTGGAGGACAAATTGGGAAGAGAAATAAGAAAGATGCAAGAAAATCATGAAATGTGAGTCAACAACCTGACTGAAGAAAATAACACCTTAAAAAATAGATGAACTCAAATAACAAAAGAGGCCCCAAAAATCCAATTAGGAGAAGAATGCCTTAAAAAAACTGAATTTTCCAGATGGAAAAAGAATTTCAAAAGCTCACTGAAGAGAATCATTCTTTCAGAATTAGATTGGAGCAAATGGAAGCTAATGACATTAGGAGAAATCAAGATACTATTAAATAGATCCAAACAAATGAAAGAATAGAAGGCAATGTGAAATTTCTCATTGGAAAAAACACTGACCTGGAAAATGGATCCAGGGCAGATAATTTAAAAATTATTGGAATACCTGAAAGCCATGATCAAAAAAGAACCTATAAATCATCTTTCAAGAAATTCTTCAGGAAAACTGCTCTGATATTTTAGAACCAGAGGTCAAAATAGAAATTGAAATAATTCCTTGATCACCTCTTGAAAAAGATCCCAAAAAGAAAACTTCTAGGAAGAAGTTCCCAGATCAAGGAGAAAATATTACAAGGAGCCAAGAAGAAATAATTCGAATATTTTGGAAATACAATCAGAATAACACAGAATCTAGCAACGTTTTAAGGGATCAAAGGGCTTGGAATATGATATTCCAGAGGTCAAAGGAGATAGGACTAAAATCAAGAATCACCTAGCCAGAAAAACTATCATGTTTCAGGGGAAAATGTGGTTATTCAATGAAATAGAGAACTTTCAAGCATTCATGATGAAAAAAAAAACCAGAGTTGAATAGAGAATTTGACATTCAAATACAAGAAGCAAGAGAAATATGAGAAGGTAAACAGGGAAAAGAAATCATAGGGAACTTTAAGTTGAACTATTTACATGCCTACATGGGAAACAATAATTATAACTTATGAAACTTTTCTCACTATGAGTATAGTTGAAGGGAACATATATGTGTATATACACACATGCGTGCGCGCACACACACACACACACACACACACACACATATATATATATATATATGACTATATAGGAGGGTATATGTATGTATCAATATATATGTGAGTGTATATATATATATGTATACAGGTATACATAGACAGAAGGCACAGAATCAATTGAATAGGAAGGGAAGATATTTAAAAGGTAAAATGAGAGGTGAGAGAGGAATACAGTGAGAGGAAATGGGGAGAGACAGAATGGGTTAAATTATCACATCTAGAAGAGGCAAGGGATAACTGTTGAAATAGAGGGGAAGAATAGCAAGGCAAAAGGGAATGGGTCAACCTTATTCTCATTGAAATTGGTTTAGGGAGAGAATGACATACACACTAAATTGGGTATCTTGTCCCACAGGAGAGTGGGGGGAAGGGGATAAGAGGGGTATTATCGAGAGGAGGGCAATTTTTTGGGGGGAGGGTAGTTAAAAGCACATACCTTCGAAAAGGGACAAGGTCAAAAGAAAGTATAGAACTGGGGGGGGATAGGATGGACAGAAATATAGTCAGTCTTTCATAATATATCCACTATGGAAATGTTTTGCATAACTACACATGTACACCTTTATTGAATTACTTATCTTCCCAGTAAGGGTGGATGATGAGGGAGGAAGGGAAAGAATCTGAAATTCAAAGTTTTGAAATCAAATGTTCAAAAAATATTATAATTATTTTTTCTTTTTCATGCAACTGGGAAATAATATATACAGGCACTGGGGTATGGAGATCCATCTTGCCCTACCAGAAAGTTGGAGGGGACATGGGTGAGGATATAGGAGAGAGCAGATCAGAGGAAGGGGTATACAGTGGGATCGCTGTTTTGGGGTGGTGGGTAGGGGAAAGACAGGGAGAAAATTTGTAACTCAAAATATTGTGGAAATGAATGATGTAAACTAAAAATAAACATAAAAATTAATTAAAAACAAATCAAAAACAAAAATCAAAAAACAAAAAAAAAGAAAAAGACAGATGGGACTGATAAAAGAATATAACGAAAAATGAGTCAACAGTTTGCTAATGGAGACTCCAAACATGCTGAAAAAAAATAGCCTTAGAAATAGACTAACCCAAATGGCAAAAGATATCCAAACAGTAAATGAGGAGAAGAATGCTTTAAAAGGTAGAATTGACCATATGGAAAAGAGGTCCAAAAGCTCACTGAAGAAAATAATTCCTTAAAAACTAGATTGGAGCAAATGGAAGCTAGTGACTCTTTGAGAAATTAAGAAACTATAAAACAAAACCAAAATAATTTTTAAAAAAATCAACAGAAGAGAAGGTGAAATATCTCACTGAAAAAAAAAAACTGACCTGGAAAATAGTTCCAGGAGAGAAAATTAAAAAAAATTATTGGACTACATGAAAGCCATGATCAAAAAAAGAACCTAAACATCATCTTTCAAGAAATTAGAGCCAGAGGGGAAAATATTCAAAGAATTCACCAATCACCTCCTGAGAAAGATCCCCAAAGCAAAACTTCTAGGAATATTATAGCCAAATTCCAGAGTTTCCTGGTCAAGGAGAAATTATTGCAATAGTCACAAAGAAACAATTCAAGCATTGTGGAAACACAATCAGGATGAAATAACATTTAGCAACTTCTACATTAAGGGATTGGAGGGTCTGGGATATGATATTCTGGAGGTCAAAGAAGCTAGGATTAAAACAAAGAATCATCTACCCTGCAAACCTGAGTATAATCCTTCATGGGCAAAAATGATATTCAATGAAATAGATGACTTTCAAGCAATCTTGTTGAAAAGACCAGAGCTGAATAGAAAACTTGACTTTCAAATATAAGAATCAAGAGAAGCATGAAAAAGTGAACTAGAAAGAGAAATCATAACGGATGTATTAAAGTGGAACTGTTTACATTCCTACATGGAAAGATATTTGTAATGAGAGAGAGAGAGAGAGACAGAGAGAGACAGAGAGAGAGAGAGAGACAGAGAGAGAGAGACAGAGAGAGAGAGAGAGAGAGAGAGAGAGAGAGAGAGAGAGAGAGACAGAGAGAGAGAGAGAGAGATAAACTGAGTACAGGGTGAGTTCAATATGAAGGGATGATATATAAAAATAAAATTAAGTGGTGAGAGAGGAATGTACTGGGAGAAGTAGAATGGGATAAATCACTTCACATAAAAGCAGCAAGAAAAAAAAAATTTCAACAATGGAGGGGAAGAGGGGGGAGGTGAGAGGGAATGAGTGAACCTTGTTCTCATTGGATTTGGCTTAAGGTGGGAAAACCTATTCACTCAATTGGGTATGAAAATCTATCCTACAGGAAATTTGGGGAGAAGGAGGTAAGAGATGGGGGATGCTAGAAGGGAGGGCAAATGGGAGGGGGGTGTAATTAGAAGCAAACACTTTTGAGGAGGGACAGGGTCAAAGGGAGAATAGAATAAATGGGGGTATAGGATGAAGAGAAATATAGTTAGCCTGTTTCACAATATGACTGTTATTTTGTATGATTTGTATGTGTATGTGTTTTGTATGTGTTCTGTATGACCACACATGTATAACCTATATCAAATTGCTTGACTTCTCCATGAGGGTGGGTGGGTAGGGAGGAAGGGAGAGAATGTGGAACTCAAAGCTTTAAAAACAAATGTTAAAAATAGTTTTTACATACAATTGGGAAATAAGATATATAGGCTATGGGGTACAGAAATCTATCTTGCCTTACAAGAAAATAGAAGGGAAGGTGATAAGAGGGGGGTGGTGATAGAAGGGAGGGCAGATTGGGGGAAGGGATAAACAGAATTCGTGCTGTCTTGGTTTTGGGAAAGGGGAAAGAATGGGGGGAAATTTGGCACTCAAAATCTTGTTGAAGTGAATGTTGAAAAATAAAAATTAATTAATAAAAAGAAAAAAAAGAAAAAGGAAGTAGAAGGGTGTGATGCTTGAGGAGATAAGTGAAGATTTCAAATAACTTCTATGGGAAGTAAGAAAAATATTGAATTAGAGAGCAACACAAGGATCGTTTTGCTGCCTGGGGGGCCTAGCTGGAACTGGATAGCAGGAATTTATAACATACCAGCCTATGCAGTTGTATTAAATCCTCCAGTTTCAGTAAAGGGAGCTGAAGATAGCTGTAATACAGTGCTAACTTTGGCAAAATGAGTGATAGGGCAAAGGGTGAGCGATTGGAGAATAAAGGACATAGTGGATTTCAAATGGATAAATATAGGATTAACATGCAAAAGTATGTAAATTCAGAGTAGGGATATTTGCCAAGAAAAATGCTGAATGTTCCTATGCTAGTGAAGAGTAGGTTTAAGGAGAAAGAGACATAAGAAAAGATAGAATGATAGGGGGCTGACAACAAATATAGGAATATACAGATAAAGGAATATCGGAGTTTTTGATATAGGAAATCGAACAGTGTGTGTGACTAAGGTAGAATGAAGGAATAGGCTTCGGTATTTGAGGAAACCAAGAAATTGGGAGATGAGGGAATTCAAGGGCAACATCCATATAGATGAATCTCTTAGTAAAATGGCAGGAGTTACAGAATGGAAGTTTGTGAACCAGATGTGAACCCCTTGAGAAAAGCTGCAGTCACCCTACCCTAGTTTTGGTGTTGAGATCTACCTACTACTCAAATCTATATTGAACCTGGAGTCATGGACAGGAAGAAAAATGAATGATGAGCTTTCGTTTTTCTCAAAGTGACAGATTCCTGTTAACTTTCATTCACTTCTGCCCTTTGTGGCTAAATTCCTTGAAAAAAAGAGCTATAATAAATGCCCTTGCTTCATCTCCTCTCACTCTCTCCTTAACTCTTTTCGATGTGGCTTCTAATTTCATTATTACACCAAAACTATTCACTCCAAACTTGCCAGTGATCTCTCAATTGACAAATCCAATGACCTTTTCTTAGTCCTCATTCTCCTTGTGCTCTCTTCAGCCTTTGATGCTGGTGATCAGTTCTTTTCTTCTTGATACTCTCTTCTCTCTAGGTTTTGTGGGTGTCACTCTCTCCTGCTTCTTCTCCTACCTGCCTCCTTTGCTGGATCTTCATTCACAGCATGCCCTCAAACTGTAAGACAGTAATGTGATGAAATGGATAGAGTGCCAGGCTTGGAGTCAGGAAGACTCTTCTTCCTGAGTTAAAATTTTGCCTCAGACTCTTACTAGCTATGTGACCCTGAGCAAGTCACTTAACTCTGTCTGCCTTAGTTTCCTCATCTGTTAAAGGAGTTGGAGAAGGAAATGACAAACCACTCCAGTGTCTTTGCCAAGAAAATCCTAAATGCCATGAAGAGTCAGCCACAACTAAAATGACTGAACAGTAACAAAAATCCCATCTTCTAGTAGAAAATCCTAGATCTCTAGAACTCTTCCTTTAGAATCTATAGGAAGGCTTTCCCAGCCCCTTTTAATTCTGGTGCCTTACCTCTTTTAATTATCTCCCTATTGTACATAGCATATTTGTACATTTTTTGTTTGCTTGCCATTTCCTCTATTACACTGAGTTCCTTGAGAGCAAGGGTTGTCTTTTGTCTCTTTTTGAATTTCCAGCACTTATCAAAGTGCCTGACACAGAGTAGGTGATCAATTAATGTTTATTGACTGATAAATCTTCCATTTTTCAGTGAATGCACAAGGGCTGTATTAATAGCAAATAAACCACACATATTAAAAAACCATGCACAAGTAGGGTCTCTTGATTGTATAACGTCTTTTAAGGTTTTGGGTCTCTAAGGAGATAAGTGTTCTTCATTACAAGGAACATTAGATGAAAGATGAGTAAGGAGACCTGAGTTCCTGTCCCAGTTTTCAACACTTTGTAACACTGGACAAATATTTGACTGCAGTGAGCCTCAGTTTATTCATCTGGTTAAATGAGAATTAATTATAAATCCTGTCTACACTAAAGTACAGATTTGTTAAGAGAATGAAGGGAAATAATGTTTGATAAAGTAATGATCATCGATGTTATTACCTGGAATAAATATTTATTAAGCAAATGGTGTTGGGAAATTGTGAAGGTGTTAACTCATAGGCACAAACTGCGTTAAGACAAGGGTTCTTATTCTTTTTTGGTCACAGAATGCTTTGGCAATCTAGTGAAGCATTTGGGATCCTTTTCAGAATAATTTTTAATGCATAAAATAAAATACATAGAATTACAATGGAAATCAATTATACTGAAATGAGTTTTTCAAAATATTGAAAAAAACCACAAATTCATAGAACACAGGTTAAATATCTCAGCTTATGTTCTCTCTCTTTTTTCTTTTGTTCTGGACCTATTATTTTACAATTGAAGTGAACTTCCCAGGAGGTACTTCCTTTTACCCAAGCATAGAAGCACCTGTTCTTCAATGTACAATCTTAGGGAATTGCCTTGAGCTTGGAGAGATTGATTAAGTGACTTGCCACTTGCACAGGATCATACAACCAGGATATATCAGAGGTGGGATTTTAAGACACTTTGTCCTGACTCCAAAACCTTCTCTTTCCACTTGTTGTTCAGGTTACTGCTCAGATAAACTAAGCAGAGGGGGAAAAAAAGTTAAATATACTTTAAAATTTTCATCAATTGCTAAATAACCCATTTTTTTCCCAAGTAGCCAATTATTTAAAATAAATTTGATTTCTCCATGGATCAAGAAAATTGATTTCAGAATATTAGCCCAGTCAGAGACTGTTCCAAAGATTTCTTAAAAAATGAAAAATATTTTTAGGCCACATGTTGTAAGTCTGAAAACCTGTAGGAAAAGTGTGATTCACAGTTACCACTTGGTATTTAAAATACAGCTTTCCCCCTCTTCATACCCTAGCCTTGAAACTCCCAAAATTAGATTAGATATCCATAAAAATTAGTGTTCATTAATTAGCTTCATTGATGGAACAATGAAGTATGTGCTTATAAAATCTATGCATGAGCATTAAAAACAGTTCTCCCTTAACACATATACCTAACTATGAAAGACATATAATTGAAAGAGAAACAGAGGTAATTCCCTTTTTCAGTCTTTCTTTTCTCTACCACTGAAATAATTGTTCCCAGAAATCACTACATTCTGAAGCCTGAGCTGTCATCCTTTGATGTGTCTACAGCATTTGAAGATCAAATGGTTCCCATAATTACTTTCAGTAATTTCAAAGTCATTATATTTTGTTGTTAAGGCTTTTTTTCAC
Organism: Petaurus breviceps papuanus; assembly: GCF_028583685.1. Taxonomy (NCBI): domain Eukaryota; kingdom Metazoa; phylum Chordata; class Mammalia; order Diprotodontia; family Petauridae; genus Petaurus; species Petaurus breviceps. Next base: position 25,753,472 of record NW_027185863.1, on the reverse strand, counting down.
ATTAGAAAAATAATGTAAAAGGTGCTTTCTGGGTCAACATGTCATTGTGTGCCAAAGCACCTTAGCGATAAAACTGAGGAAGAAACTAGAATTTGTAGTGTTACCTGCAGTAATGGCATACTTAAAGACTTATTTCATTCCATTTAATACATGACGCTTGGAAAATGACTACTTTCCATAGGCCTTCAGGAAACTATATTTTATGCTTGGTTCTGATGTGGACTATGGGAGGAAAACCTTTGAGCATGTGATACTTGAGAGAATTTCAGAACTCCTTGATAATATTGACTTTGGATGGAAAATTGAGTGATATACTGATAAGTTTTCTTTATGAGACCGAGAGAGGCATTCTAAATAATTATACAGACTGTCAGCATGATTCATCTACAAAATGGAAGTGTGGTAGAAGGGATAGTGTGGTACTTGAATTCCATAAGATCTGAGTCAGAATTCTGACTCAGTTGTTTACTAGCTCTATGAACATGAACAAATCACTTAATCAATGTAAGCCTCAAGCCCCTATTGGTAAAATGGAGAAAATAAGTACCTAGTCAATCTAATTCATACAGTTGTCCTGAGTATCAAATTATATACATATATATTCATTTGTAGCTCTATATTATTATACATATAATACATATATAATGTAATATCATAAGTAATAATAGGAGTATTGGTGACATACTAGTAAATAACCTTATTAGAATTATAGGGTCACATTCATTATTAATCAATCAATTAAATAGTAGGCAATTGCCCAAGACTTAATTATTAAGTAGATGTAAGGAGTTCTTGCACTAGAAGTACCTTATCAAGCTAGAAAACTCAGAGCTCCATCACATATTCATATAATAATAGCAGTGATAATAATATTCAATGCTTATACTAAATAACAAAAAAAATATTTTATTTGCCTCTGTAATAGTCTCCAGAAAATTGTTGAAAGTTATGTTTTATCCCATTGTTCCCAGCTCTGCTTATCAGTCAGTTTTGAGGAAAGAGATAGCAAGTCTGTAGCTTTTTGTATTACCTGCTCTTTGTTAGTACCCTTACCTACAAATTATGTACTTGCTACCTTGGGGAGGAACTGAGATGCCAGGGCCTTTTGCTGAGGTGGACCTATCTAGATTGTCATAAAGTTACCTATAAAGGCTGTCCACCCCCTGTCTCCCCCTAGAAGTCATTGTTGATCTTCAGTGATCAGTCTGTCAACATGTTACTAGTACCTTGGTGTATTTATAATACAATCATTTTAATTCTCTTTTTCCTGAGTTTTTGCCCAATCAGGGTGAAAAGACCAAATGAAGAATTTTCCTTTCAACAACATTAAGCATTAAGAATACTAACAAGATATCAAATTTCCCCAAAGCCATTTCAATCTGATCTCCATCAAATAATATGACAAAGTGCATAAAAATAAAAATAACAGATTATTTTAATATTGTACTTTATGATTTCAAAATTTGTTTTTTTAATAACAACCATGTAAGGAAGATGGTACTTGGGTTTTGTCCTCAGTTTACAGTTGTGGAAATTGAAGTTTAGTGATGGAAAATGACCGATTTTTTATCAACTAAAGATAATTTCTTTAAAAAATTTCATATATTTATTATTATGCTGTCATGTAAGGTCCAGAAAGCATTATAGATTTTTCAGTTATTTGGGATCTTTTTAATGTACTTCTATCTAAAGGCAGGGAGAAGGAATAGATGACTCTTCACCATTCTTTCAACCTAATAATGTCCAATTTAAGTTTTGCATTAGCTTGGCAGAACATAATAAGTAACTTTTACATTTTGTGGTATATAATGATAAAAATTGTTATGGTGGGATTGAGACTGTGACCATATATTGCTGTGGTGATATCGTACTGGGAAGAAAAATTGAGTCTGGTTCAGGATTAGAAAGGATAATCTTGTAGTTCAGGCAACATTTGGTCCCTGGTCAATCAGATAGCTGGATGATTTCTAGACCCCCTTTTCAAAAGTTAACAAAAGACAAGTTTATTTAAGAGCACCAAGGAAAAGATAGAAACATTCTGCTGGTTTAGGTAAATACAGCACTTTTTCTTTTTATGGAAAAATGACTGTGTAAGATGGATGTTGGCACTTAGGTGGTATCTGACATGTCTGAGAGGTACCGAGTCTCTGAACACTGGCCTTTTTTATGTCCTTGGTACCAGGAAGTGGGGTCAAATGTTCAAGCCTTAGTACCTTGGAACAATCAATTCTCTTGACAGCTTCCTTTTCTTTGAAAGAAAAAACCAAAACCAAAAAAAAAAAAAAAACCAAAACCAAAACCTAGTTCAGTCTTTTTGGCAAGCCCTTGGGAGAAATTAATCAATGAGAGAGGGCCCTAGGCAAATAGGAAGAAGACACATCCTCAACTCAAGCCTTACAGCCCTGAACAAGTTAAGTCCCTAGGACCCTTTTTTTTTTGCTAAGTCATTTTATCTCTATGTGACTAATACAATTCCCTAGCAACTTGTTTCTAAGTCTGGGATTTTTAACCTTGGTACACTAAGCTTTTAAAAAATAAATATTTGGATAACTGCATTTCAATGTAACTAATTTCTTTTATAATCCTATGAATTTAAAAACATTCTAAGGAGTGAACTACAGGTTTTACCAGATTGCTAAAGGAGTCTCTGACACAAAAATGTTAAGACATCCTGTTTTTAGTTATGGGGAAGGTATTGAAGGCCTCCCCCACAATCAAACAAGCAATCTAGAAATACATAAGATAAAGAAAAATGCATCTTTCATTTTAAAATAATGCAATAAGGAATTAACTTTCCACTTTGCTATTTATTCATTTAGGGTGACTGGACTTTTGCTCCCTTTGGGACCATCCATTGTTTGCATTGTGATGAGACTCAAGACCAATGATCTCATCATTTCTAAAGTGTTCCTTCTTGTAGAACAGCTCTTTCTCTAATACTGCTCCTTGCATCTCCTTGAATACATATCATTTTGGCTTCTGTTCCAATTGGAGCTGCTGAGTGATAGCTTTAAGGTCTACCTGTCCACAGCAGATAAACCTGACAGATGCCTTTGAGGCTTTGGAGTACAATAAACAGAAAGCAAGGAAAGCTAATACTTGAGCAAAATGTGGTGTAATTAGATTTATCTATAGCCCAGTTCAGGAAAGAAAATTAATTATGCATCAGTCCTACCATTTTCCTGGAACTCATATGCAAGATGCACTCAATGTGCCCAGTAAAAGTAATTGGAGTGAAGCACATACATATCTCCCAATTGAGGCTGATTAAGAGGCATGTTTCTCATTTTAGATTTAAATTTACCTCCACTCCTACAAACCTTGTGGTTATTAAATTATTAACATCAGACTGTCTTGACTGCATATAGCATTAGGGGTGGCTTTTTGGGATGATTACCAGCAATTAAAGTAACCATCGTAAGGATTTTGTTTGTACACAGGAAAAATGAGGTGGAGAGTTGAGCAATTACCTGGTGAATTCGATCGAGCTAGACAGCCAACTGGAATAGTTCTGGACCAGATTCTGAGGGTATTCTACATAGGTGATGTGGGGTAGGGGCATCTGAAATGCAGGTTTTCTGGGGCCTGAGTTATTTGGTTTATGATTTCAAACCTCCACTTCCTTTAACTGTGGAGTCATAACAGACTGTCTGAAAATGTAAAATAAAAAATAGATTTTTTTAAAAGTGTGAAAAATAATTCTCATCACCTTCAAGCCTCCACCCTCTGTGGATGGTTCAAAAATTTTATAAAACTGAAAAGAAAGAAAAAATAGTAACCTGCTTTGAAATATGCCCTTGTGTTGGGAAAGAGAGAGGGGGAAAGGACAGTGATAGGACAAGTTTGGGGGATGGAACTGACCTGCAGTATAGATGGTTTACTTCATATTCCCATTTTCTGGGATCTACACCTCAATTTGAGCTGTAAGGTACTTAAAGCAAGGAAAAGAAAGCCATTGCAACTGGGAGGACACCAAGAGACCACTGTGGATGGATGAATAGAATCCATTTACAATTTATTTCCAAAATCTCTGGAATCATTCACTCCTTTGTATTCCCTACTTCTATTTCCCTCCCCACCACCTTCCTTTCTCAACTAGCCTAAAAGGGTTTAATAGAAGCAGGGAATGAAAGAAAAGCAGTGAGTAATTCCAACAGTTAACTGGAAGTGGCTTCTCCTCACCCACAATGGCTTTCTCTTCTCTCCCACACAAATTCAAGGTCAGACATAGACCAAAGAACTTGAGAATGGCAGGCCAATTGCCTATCAAACCTTTAGTTCCTTTCCCCATGTCTCTTGAGTCACTGCCTCTGTGGACGTGGCTGAAAGAAACAATTCAACAGGCTTTAAGAAAAAAAAAATCTCTGGGAGCAAAATGAATGAATAATGAATGGAATAGCATTTATTGAATACTTAATTCACGCGAAGCATTTTATTGAGTTCTAGGGATAGAAATAGAAAAGCAAGATATCCTTACTCCCAAGGAGCTTAGTTAGGCAAAAAGCATTTATTAATTACCTACTACATGCCAGACTCCAAAGGAGCAAAAACAGACCCTGACCTAAAGGAGCTCACAATTCTTTTTTGGGGAGATAACATATATAGGAAATTTCAGCTACAAGTCATATGCAAAGACCATATGCTTCTTAGAGTACAGTGACAAAACAGATGGGAATGCATGTTCTTTAATGTCACTTCCACTGATAAAAACCATATCCATTTCTCATGTTGATCTGACGGTACTTAAGAATTTGGTGGCATGGATTTTCTTTTTGAGGGTCTTAAGTGATTATAGTTGTTGAGGGGGCAATGGTTGTTGCTCCTGCAGAGGAAATTGAGGGTTACTTTCCTAGATGATAGCTTTGGAGACTGGATTGGAAGCTATTGTGCTTCCTTGTGTCTTTGTGGCACTTGGTCAGTGGTTATTATTGGTTGTGGAGAGAATTGTGAGCCAGTGTCTCGATTTCCATTATTAGGATTCTTCTCTCCCTGTGTCTATCCCATTGCTCTTCCTGCTGTTACCATTGCCTCCTGCTCCTCTTTTCTCTGCCTCTATTGTGTCTTGGCTGTCCCCTTACAGTATGAAGTGAGACTGAACATGACTGATGTTGCGATAGGGTCAGAAGTCAGTCCTGAGAGAGTAAGATACTTCAGAGAGCTGCGGAATAGCTTGCAGCAGCACAATCGCTCATGAACGTGTCTGAAAGGAGCAAGCCAATTAGTACCCAAGCAAAGGGGTGAATGACTTCCTAGGAGATTTAAGTTACATTTTCATAACAATTTTGTAGGTCGACATCAAAAGTGTGTGTCATTTATACTCTTTGAACAAGAGGAAGGAAAACAAAAAATCCATTTTGGAAGGAATCATAATGATGACACTGTCTCCTTTCATTGAACTTTTAGACCTTTACAGACATTGCCCATTTCAGTTTAGTAAAATTATATCAGCAATAAAGCCTACTCAGTGCCACATTATTAGTCCCTTTAAAGGACTAGAAACAGAGTCAGAGAATAGGAACATGGAATCATATATTAATAGCTGGAAGAGCCCTTAGTCATCATGGATTTCAGTCATCTTATTTTATAGCCAAAGAAACTAAGGACCAGACTGGTTAAGAAACTTAGCCAAAGGCACACAGGGAGCAAATGGTAGATCTGAGTTTTGAACCCTGGTTCAATGATTCAACGTACCAGGCTTTTTTGACCACAATTATACGGTGTGTCTGCACCATACCAGAATTCCCATTGTTTCATATCTATGCCCTATTTTTCCTGCTAACCATTGAAGAGAAACTGTTTATGGAGTTAAAGCTAAATAGGATCCACCAGAATAAATAGTGCCAGCAAGGGGATCCTTGGCTAGCAAATTGAGCTCTTCACCAGGGATTGGTCAATGGCAGCTGGAACTACTCCAATAATTATGTCTCAGAATTGGAGAAAAGGCTTTCTCTAAGAGCGAGAGGTTTGCAATCAGGGGAATCATTTATCTTTTCTCCACCCAAGAAATGATGCACCATTTAGTTTCAAATCTGATAGTTTATCTTGAGCAATTCTCATTTTTTCCTCATAGAACAGATTAATCCACTCTGGTTTTCTCAACTTCCTGGCCTTAACTGCCCCTTGAGGTTTTGCATGAAGAGTTTCAGCTATATCTGAATCAAATTTCCTGGCTGATATCCCATTAATGAGACCAGATGAGCCCAGTCTCCTAAGTCACTAAAACTAATCATGTGTTTTTTTTTCTCTTGTTGATACAAGACCAATCACTTCATTCTTCCAGCTGTAGAGTAAATAGGGTATGGAAAAATCATACAACTTATTACACTGTCAGAAAAATAATACAATACCACCATAAGAGAGAAAGGGGGTTAGGGTGATAATTCTAGTTGGCTGGTAAAACTGAGTTGTAGGAAAGAAATTTTTCCTCATTTAATTCAGTGTTGTACTATCTGAAAGCCTCTTGTTTCAGACATACATTCCAACTATTAGACCAAGGTTCAGTTTCCCCTGTGGACCAGTTAATATTGGTTTATTATATGGCTAAAGACTTTAGTCTGAACCATCTCCTATTAATTCACAAATATGTATCTTTGGAAGCAAGGAGGACCTGGCCAAAAGTGTAGGTGGGTATATTCCAGCATATTCCCACTACTATAGAATAAAATCAAAGTGTAGGACACAATTGTTTATACTGACTGAGTAACATAGTCTCTGTCCACAGAAAACAGGCATACTGTGCTTTGGCACTAATTCCTAGATCATAGGACTATAAACTGGAAAGAACCAGTTTGAGATTATCCAGTCCAATCCCTTTCCTGATTGTACAGATGAGGAAACAATCCCAGAGAAGTTAACGAACTTACCCAAGGTCACATAGAAGTTAGGTTACAAATCTGATTGACTCTGACAACAATGACAAGAACAACAACAGCTAGCATTTGTATAGGGCAGCTAGATGGCACAGTGAATAGAGTGCCAAGCCTGGAGTTATGAAAATTCACCTTCCTGAATTCAAATTTGACCTCAGACATTTATTAACTATGTGATCCTGGGCAAGTCATTTCATCCTGTTTGCCTCAGTTTCCTCATCTGTAAAATGAACTGGAGAAGGAAATGGCAAACCATTCCAGTATCTCTGCCAAGAAAACCCCCGATGGGATCATGAAGAGTCAGACATGACTGAAAAAAATGACTGAACAGCAACAACAACATATTTATATAGTGCTTTAAAGTTTGAAAAAACATTTTATAAATATCTTATTTGATTCTCACAACATCGAGAGGTAGTGCTATTATGTTACCCATTTTTCAAATGAAACAACTGAGGCAAAAAGAAGATGCATGACTTATCTGGGGTCACACCTCTCGTAGTGTGTGAGGCAGGATTTGAATTTAAAGTCTTCCTGACTCCAGGTCCAACACTCTTTCCACTGAAAAACCTAATTCATTCATTGAGAGTGCCTATTTCCTTCTTTCCACATATATGTATGTACATGTGTGCTTGCCTGAGACCAAGACAATATGGACATAATTTTGTGTTCTATAAGCAGGTTTACTTTACGCATTGAGGGAAAAGGGGCAATGACATCTCTAATATTTTAAAATAATAAATCCTATTTAAACCACAGGCTCACAAGAGAATTACATCAGCCTCCTAGAGACTGCAATGTGGCTCTGGGTGAGATTGGAAGTGCCACATTCAGACTCCAAGCTGAGTGAATATGTATGTTGTATTTTTAATGGGTTTCCGTGGCAAGTTGACCTTTCTAGTACATAGGTGAGCCTGATACAGTTTCTGGATCTGAAACCTTCCAAATCTTGTATGGCCTGGGGGGCTGAAGGTATTTTCTAATCAATAACATTTCCATTCAGCTCTACACTACATGGGTTCAATTTGGCAAAATTTTATAACACTTTGTGACAAAACCTTTTATGAATGTTCTTTAGTATTTAAAAGGGTTTTTGTATACCCCATCAGAATTCCTGGGAATGAATTTTTCTTGATTTTTAAGGGACCAAAATTATTAATACATTTGTGTTTTGTTAGAAACACTGTTGATAATTTCAGAGTATCCTAGGGCAGATGACAATGATTAGCAGGGATCATGAAATTTAACAATAGGATAATCTGTAATTTGTTGCTGTCTATCTCTCCAGTCTTATTTCACACTACTCCACTTTATGTACCCTATGCTCCAGTCAAACTGGACTATTCATCATTCCCAGAATATGTCCTGTTCTTTCACCTCTACATGCCCTCACCATTTTCAATGCTATTTTTAACCAATCGACAAACATTTATTAAGTATTGTCTCTGTGCTAGGCTGTGTTCTGGGTGTTAAGGATACAAACATGAAAGTAAGAACACTTCATGTTTCTAAGATCCTTACAATCTACTTGGAGGAGACAACATGTACATATGGTTATTGTGGTTATTCAGTTATTTTCAATCATGTCCAACTCTTTGTGTTTCCATTTGGGGTTTTCCTGGCAAAGACACTGGAGTGGTTGTCCATTTTATAGATGAGAAAACTGAGACAAATAGGTTTAAGTGACTTGCTCAAGGTCACACAGTAAGTGACTGAGGCTAGATTTGAACTCAGGAAGATGAAGCCCTATGCTATATGCACTGTGTTGCCTAGCTCCCCTAACATTGCTTAACAGTGTACAGCACTGATTAATATTGGTAAACATTCACAAAGGAATATTTACACAGATATCACAAAAACAAATGTATAAGTATTTCTTCTGAAACCTCAGAGGCATAATCTCCCCTATATCAGCTTAATCTCTGGGGGGGAGGAGGGGAGCATAAGTTGAAAAAAAGTACTTCAAGTTCTTATACCAAGTAATCATCCAAATATGACATCACTGCCTGATTGTTCTGGGCTGCATTTGGGTGACCTTCTGTACTAGACTGCCTGAAATACCCAGTCTACACTCCTGGCTTCCTGTAGCTCAGGCTCCCATACTCTGAAATTTCCAAGGTTGAAGACTGTTCTATCTATACCTACAATAGAAAAGAATGAACAAAGAATTCACAGACCTAGGGCCATTTCTCAAGAGTCATATGGTCTCAGGGAAGGAAGGCATTTCCCTTATACCATAGTTCTTTTGGGGGTAGCTGGGTGGCACAGTGAGTAGAGTGCTAGGAAGATAAGCTGGAGCCATACTCTAGTTTTAAACAGCAAACAGAAGTGTTAGCTTGCATTTTACCCTTGGAGTAATAGGGAGCCACTGGAAATTTTGGAGTATTGAATTAATACTTTTATAGCTGTGTTTTAAGAGTATCATTTTGGCAGCTATGTGGAAGACGATTGGGAAAGGGAGACACTGGATACAAGGAGATCAATTAGGAGCCCATTGTATTAGTCAAATTGAGGGTTAATGAGAGCTTTGCCTAGGACCTGGGATCTGAGAAAAGTGATGGCTACAAGAGATGCTCTTGAAGTGGAAATAGTAATACTTAGCAACTGAATGGATAAAGGGGTTTGGAGAACGTGCAGATCAGGACAGAAATGAATATTTACTTGGAATTTTCAGATTGTTTTTTCTAGTTCTAATAAACATTTATCATCATCTGTTTTATATTACCATTATTTGCCTTTTTTCTGGTGCTAGATTTATGAACTCCATGAGTTCAGATATTGGATCTTAATCATCTTTCCACTTTCAAAATTACCACAAGATTTTATTGAGAGAGAGACAGAGAGAGAGATAGAGACAGACAGAGAGACAGAGACAGACAGAGAGAGAGACAAAGAGTCAGACAGAAAGAGAGACAGTGGTGGAATTAAAGGAGTAAGATGGCAATTGTTTTATCTTGGTCCCCAGTGGCAAACTGCACAATAAAAAACAGAAGGGGAGCTTGAATTCCATGGACAACCCTGTTTCTAGTCCACCTTATACCCTATGATTAATATCCAATATTTGAACTCAATGAGTTCATAAATCTAGCACCAGATTTTTCAGAGAAACCATCATTTCAACAGCTCCCTCCAGATCATGGTTTCCTTGATTTATTTCATGCTTATCTCCTCAGATTTGGAAGGCTAAGAATTTCTTCACAACTCTTACATAGTATATGGTACTTAGATACCTTCTACCTTCTAATTTGATCTGCTATGAGATTCTATTTGTAGAATATACAAAGTATACAAATTTGACCACAACTTCTTTTCCCTAGAGAATTTGATCCTTTGGATACTTCTAATTTCCCCTCAGCACAAGCACCAGTTAGATTCAATCTCCCTAAGTGTCAGGGATCCGACACTGTTATCATTAAAACACTACCCCACTTAGGTAGTGTAGTAGGAGAGAAGAAGGAAGCAGGTAAACAGGGAAGGATTAGGTTGGTTGCGTTTTGTATCTGAGGGGAATGTTTTGTATGTGTGTGCTTATTTGTCTTGTAGAGTGGTGTTTGTATATGTGTCTGTGAGTGTGTTTTCACATATGTACCCACGTGTAGTTTAAAGGTAAGGAAGAATGGAGAGGAAACATATGGAATATTGGTTTGGATGAGTGCAGGATCGTAATTTACATAGATGGTATACTACTATTAGAGTACCATACCAAGAGGCATTGCTCTTCCAAATCTCATCTCTAATTGGCTGCCAGATCTGTCTTTCCTTCCTTTCTGTTTTGAAATACTTACTATTAGTGTTACTCATTTTGGACCAGCTAAAGACAAGGACATTATCTCTAGCAGTACATTGTCAAATATTACCTTGAAACTGAAGGAGCTATATGTCCCCAGCACTCTCCCATGAACGTATTTTCACACATATACACAATACTATTTAATCAGATTATCCACTGATTACCCTAGAAAGCTAAGAGGTCAGTGGCCAACAATAGTACACCATTATTATGATAAAAATATAATTAAGTAGGCAGCTAGGTGGCCAAGTGGATAGAGTGTTGGGTCTGGAGTCAGGAAGATTCATCATTGTGAATTCAGATCTGGACTCAGAGGCTTACTAGTTATGTGACTCTGGGCAAGTCACTTAACCCTGTTTTGGAAAAGGAAATGGCAAACCACTCCAGTATCTTCACTAAGGAAACCCCAAAATGCGATCAAAGAGAATCAGACATGACTAAAATGACTGAATGATAGCAGGTAAAAATAAGCACTAAAATATTAACAATATTAAATTAATTTAATTAAGATATTAACAATATATTTCATTTACAAGGTGCTCTATAGTTACATATATTATCTGATTCAGCTCTTACCACAATCTGGTGAAGTAAGTAGTACAAACATTATTATTAACTTTTTTTTAATAGATGAAGAAACTGAGGCTCAGAAAGGTAAGGATTTGCCAAAAGTCTCATAGCTAGTTAGACTTTGACTACTTGCAAAATTTTACTTATAATTTACTTAGGCATTTCTTGGAACTCCTTTGCATCAATTTATGAATATAATTTCTCTTATATTTTCCTCAATGACAACTAAGAAAAATACTGGGGATTCAATTATTGCAAGTTAAGAAAAACACACATTTCTTCTTTTTTTTTTTTTAGCACATTAGCTATTTCTAGCTTTTTAAATGGAAACAATTTTCCAATGAAAACATAATTTTCCAATATGAACTTTCAGAGGGAGTTGAAAATGCCTGCCAGAGACGTATTGCAAATTCTTTGTTTTCATATTCTGATCAACATTCTGGTTCAATTTCCAACCCCCACCCCCACCCAATGGCAAGAATTACTCTCTGAATTTTCAAATGTTGATGAAATGTTTTATTTACTTTTCATACACTGACTTTAATGAAGGAGTCATACATCAAATTTAATCATTATGCCTCAGAAAAGGACAAGAACTGAAAAATGCATACAATCTGAATTATTTGACCTCACCAATTATACAGAGGAAGCTGGGTGCAGGTGTCTTCCTGTAGTTAGCAGTAATACTCCTGAGAACTAGTGAGCAATGCAAGTTACAATGTGTTTCTACTCAGAAGACAGTTCGTGGAAAGTGAAAACACCCTATGCACAGCTCAATACTTAGTCTAAAGTAGAGGTGGATGTTTATAATCACCTATGTGTCAGGAGAGATATTGTGGCATGCACGTTCTGTTTGATTCTGGTACAGGCAGTTTAATTGGCCTCCCTTGGATTGGAGTTAGCAGGGGGAAAGAAAAGTAAATATGGAGTCTGTCAGGATAGAATACTGAATATTCTGTTTCTTAGGATCAAAGACAATGATAGTGAAAGTGAAAAAGAATGAGCATTTGAATGACCTCTTCCAAATGTGCAGACATCTGTAATTAGGGCAGCTGATTCTCTTTAACAACTGATTATTTTGGAATGTTAAAAAATCAGGAATAAACTTTAGGCCTTAAATACACAGAATCACAAAATGTCAGAGATAGAATGGACTCTGCAGACTATCTAGTCACCTTGTACCCTAGGAAGAATCCATTCTCCAATACATGTTAGAAGTGGCCATTGAGATTTCACTTGAAGACTTCCAGTGGTAGGGGACCCAGCAACAAATAGCAAATAACAAAAGCAAATAATAACAGCCTGTCAACACTGTCCCTTAAAGTCCAATTTGGTCTACATTGTAAGGAAAGGGGCAATTACAGAGTAAGATAAGGCCATCCAGTACGATGTATGGTGCAGAATTCTTATGTCCTAAGAACACTGTTGGAGTTATAATGGCCAGAGAGAAACTCTGAGTTCAACTGAACCACAAAATGTCACTGATTGGGTTAGTCCCCTATCCACTTTAATGCAATTGCTCCTATGAATCTAAGAAACAGAAGTGAGACATAGAGTTGTTCATTCAAAACCATGGTTATGATGAGCTTGACATGGAATACAGAGTGCTGAGTATAATCCTTCATGATCACACGAAGGGTGTATACATCAAGACAAGTCTGAATTATCAATACTCTCCCCTTCTTGCTGGAAATGCTTTGGTGCAGATGGTACTGATCACTAAAGTGGGTAAACCTCAAGTGCTCATGGAACAGTGTAAAGATATAAATGCTTATCTCATACATACCCACAAAAATTAAAAAAAAAGACCTTACCAGTTATAGCCAAGGATTTTGCCTATGATATCCTTAATACTAAGTTATACGATAATGTATTGTAAATCAATGTAGGACAATGATAAGAAATAACCAGGCTTGACTCCATATAAGATGAAATAAGAGCAAATAATTGAGGAATTATTGCAGGAATTGAAAAAGTTGGAAACTGAAGAACCTGATGGTACTGAAAAGTTTACTTACTGCAAACTCCAAGAATTTTACCTAAAAATGAAATGTACATTGGGGAAGCTAGGTGGGGCAGTGAATAGAGTGCTGGTCCTGGAGTCAGGAGGACCTGAGTTCAAATCCAGCCTCAGATACTTAACACAAAAACTAGCTGTGTGACCTTGGGGATGTCACTTAACCCCAATTACCCTACCTTCCCCCCTCCAAAAAAGAAAGCAAAAAATAAAAATTAAATGTTTAACAAAAGCAATATAAATATGTCAAGTGATTCCGAACAAGAGATTAACACACAGGGGGATTTTGAAAAATCTTCATTCAACAATTTATTTTGCAGCCATATGTGATAGTAATGGAACATAAGGATTCCCCTGTATTGGCTTGGTTTTCAAATTGATTGTGTTAAAACCCAGAGCTTGTTAATCCCACCTGTGGGATGGACTTGTGGATGTGAAAAGAGAGTCCTGAACTGGGAGGAGATGGTGACATCGATTTGGAGAGACAAGAGAGAGGCAGAAGAATTTTTTGGAGAGGCAGAGAGAGACTGATAGAATTGCTAGGGGCCACTTTGAATTGCCCTGGACTTTTGAGACCTGCCCCCCATGAGCTGCCAAGGACTGAGGAGACATGGCTGTTTTGCTGGTACTTCGTCTGTTTTGATGTTGTTTTGCCAGATTTGTCCACTGGTGAAAGACAGTCCTGTTGCTGAAGAAGTCCTGGAACCTGGCTTTTGTTTAAGAAGCCCTGAGACTGTCCTGCAGACAGAGAGTGAATACTGTCCACTGGTGAAGGACAGTGCTGTTGTTGCAGGGGTCTGGGAACCTTTCTGTTGGTTCAGAAGCCCTGAAGAAGGATTTTCTTGTTGTATGTTTACAGAAATCCTGGGAGAGGGTTTTGCTAATGTTTTCAGGAGTTCTAGGACTGTTCTACAGACAGAGGATGAATTAATGAAGGGACTGGCAATGTATCTTGTGGCCTTGCTAAGCCTTGTCTCCCCAGGAACTAAGATTGCTGAGAACTTGCCTCGTGTCAAGATGAAGAAAAGACCTCCATTTGGGTATTAAGTGCTGTGTTTAAACTTGATGTAACTCTGGGGTAGATTCAATTGTGATCCAGGGGTGGGGAACTTTTGACCTTTTTGTGTTCTATGGTTGAACAAATGAATGTACTTTACTTAGATTGGAAACTAATCTCCATTTGAGAAGAGGGGCTTTGTGGTGGACTAAATGAAGGTACAGCCTAGGGATGGAATGGTATTTAGAACAGGGACTTTGTAATTGATTGAATGATTGGAAGGTCCTGGGGTGGGGTAGTACTTGGAGATTATTTAATCACCCTTAGTAAATGCTGTATTTTGAATGATGTCATATTTTGACCTTCTCTGTTCTTGGTTTGTCACTGAATAAAATGGAGAGCACCTATGCTGGTATTCTGAACCTTGGGAAGTTGCTTTTCCTTGGCATTACAGTACACCATAGCCATAGATAGAATCATGGGAAGAAATGTGGAAATTTCAAGGAATATTCCTAAGGACAAGAGGCAATACCAGCATGGGAAAAATGACTTGAGAAAGCTATTGAAAACCTATAGAAATGAAATGGAAGATTCATCAATACTTAGATGATAATACAAATTAGAAAACATGTACAGCCTATCACCCAATGCAAAAGAAAAAAAATACAGAATGGAATCTGAAAAACAAAGTGTATTAAATATTCTAGATAACCTTAATCAATAATGGAAAATGAAAGTCAAAAGTTTAAAATAAAAGAAGTCAAAATGGTACAAAGAACAAAGTGAAAGATTCAACATCAATCTAAAATAGAATAACAGAGGTTAGAGAAACAAAGAAATTGGTGGAGAACAAGGACCTCCAAAATTGCATAGATGGAATTTTTCATTTATATAACTACAAGAAGTAAAAAGAAAATCAAGACACAAATAGACAACTATTGGACAGAAAGCTTGTATAGCATTAATACAATGAATGACAATATAGATATTATATATATATATATATATAATTAATAGAGGAAGTGCCTGAAACTCTAGTTTCCCTGAAAAAACAGACTTGAGAAGTTTGATAATTATTCCACTTACAAACAAGCTAATTCCATATTTCCAAAGAGAAGTCATCATATATCTCTTGCCAAAGGAGGATAGCAGTGACCCTTTGAAATATAGGCCAATTATGCCTTTATATACTTTATACAAACAATCACAGCTTATATTACTTAAAAATGCTAAACTCTTAAAGGAAAATGATGCCTTATTTGAGAAGCAAAACTGAATGCTTCAAAGCCCCAGTGGTTTTGGCCTACATGTTCACATGAATAAGTGTCGTGGATTTTGTCTCATTTTCATAAGCATCTCCACTTTTTTGGGTGCATGTGTAGTGTCCACTGCCACCAGAATGCTCAAATATAAAATGCTTGAGAGAACAGGTCCTGCTCATTGCCTAGTCTACCTCTTAATGCCCCAGGAGGAATAGGCAATATAGGAAAAGAGGCAGAAGAAAGGGAAGAAAGTGAGGAGACATCTCCTTGGATATGTAGAGATAAATTCAGCAATGGAGTGAAAAGAAACCACTTCAACCTGAAAGTTCACTTGCCCCCTGGATTTCTCACCCCAGACATATTCTCTTTTCCTGTGGTCCCTACCTCCTACTGGCTAGCTCCTCCCCAACCCTCAGATTTAGGAAAGAAACCTAGGAGAGTCAGGTCTTCATTCTTTTCTAATGCTGTGGCTCTCAGGAATCCTATTCATACCTTCTCCCCAATCCCAACCCTTTTAGACTTCCTTTTATGTGTTGCCTTCTCCCAGTAGAATGCAAGCTCCTTGAGGGTGAGAACTGTCTCTCTTCCTGGTTGTATTTATATTCCCAATGACTAGTACTGTGTTGATTTGACTTAGAGGGGAAACCTTTAAAAACGCTATTCAATTGCAAGTTTTATGAGTGTGTGTGCCAGCTCCCTAGCTACAGATTTAATTTGGGGAGTGATGGCTACTGCTGGTTTACAAATTAGACCAAGGTAATTTGTACACTTCTGATGCTCATGGCACATATGATCTCCTGGAGTCAGCTTCAAAAATTATAATCATTTATCCTCAACCTTGTGCAAAATGGAAGTACAACTTCTCTCCTAAAAAATCTCCCTCCCTGTCTCATTCCTGATTCCCTGTCTCTATCCCTTTCTTCCTCTAATTACTCTCTTTTCCTTTTCTTAGCCTCATGTTCATGTTTTTCAGACTTCCTAGATGCAACCATCACTTCAGCAAGATGTTTCCTTCTTTTTCTCTCTTCCCTTTCTTCCTTCTTCCACCTTCTTCTATCTCTCTCCCTTTGTCTTTTTCCATTCTTTCCATTTTCCTTTATTGTCTCCCCCCATTTTCCTCTCTTCTCTCAATCTTTTTTCTTATTTCTTTTATAGTTTCTTTAGGCTCTCTGATGCACATTTTAGAGTCTATTAGTGAATAAACATTTATCAAGCCAATAAAGATTTATTAAATGTTTACTGTGTTACAGGCACTGTACTAAGTGCTGAGAACGAAAAAGAAGGCACAAGGCAGTCCTTGGCCTCAAGGAACTCACAGGCTAATGGGGGAGGACCTAACATAAAAAGAAGAAACTGAAAGTTGTGTTAGGGGACGATAACCAGTGAAGGGACATGATGAAGACCTGCATCATTAATTAATTTTGCAGAAGGATGAGTTTCTGGACCTCATGAAATATAGGAGAGAAATCAGATGGAAAAAGATCAGCTGAATTCCCTCCTCAAACAGAAGGACAGGGACAAGCTTTCCAATATCCATCCTTCCCTCTCTCTCCAATCCGAGAAGGAGGGAGGGCCCCAGGGACAGAGGATACTGGAGATGTGAGCTGCAGAGTAGATGGGATCTGACAGAATGATGAATTTCTGGAGATTGTGAAATCCAGGAGAGAAACTGCATGGGAAATGGTGAGGTATACATTGGGTACCCTCCTTAAGGAGAGAGTCTGGGACAGAGATTGCAGACCTGCATCCTAGAGGACACATGTGGCCTAGGTCCTTTTGACGGAGTCCAAGTTTTACAGAACAAATCCTTTTATTAAGGGGATTTATTCTGTGAAGTTTAGATTCAGCCAAAGGGCCACACTTGAGAACCTAGATGGCCATATGTGGCTACAGGTTGCCTAGCCCTGGTCTGGGAAGAGCTCTCAGATGTCCACTCCCTGCTCCCCACCCTGAGCTTCCCCCCTCCCCTGCCCCATGCCCCACTTTACTTTAAAATTGCTGTTTCAGGGGCGGCCAGATAGCACAGCAAGTAAGAGCACCAGCTCCAGTGTTGAGATAGACCTGGAGATCGAATCCCGGGCTCAGACACTTAGCACCCACCCAGAAACACCTGGCCGTGTAACCTTGAGCAAGTTACTTAACCCCAATTGCTTAGGGGCAGCCAGGTGGCTCAGCGAGCGGCTCCAGTGTTGGGACGACCTGGAGATCGAATCCAGGGCTCAGACACTCACCACCACACCCAGAAATAACTGGCCGTGTAACCTTGAGCAAGTTACTTAACCCAGATTGCTTAAAAAAAAAAAATTGCTGTTTCAAAAAGTAGTGAATTATCTCCCTTCACATCTTCAAGTAGAGAAATGGAATGACCACCTTTTCAATGATGTGTTAGGGAATGTCCACCTAGATAACCTCAGAGGTTTCTTCCAACCCTGAAGTTCTCCAGATGTGATATTCTAGTCCCTTTTTCTAGACAGCTAAAAATAAGGTGTATTATTTGTTCACTTAGATAATCTGAGTCAAAGACTCTGAGCTGAAAGGAACTTTAGAGGCCATTCAGCCATACCCCCCCATTTTAAAAATTAGAGAGGGAACTGAGTCTCAGAATGTTTAAATGACATACCCAGAGTCATGCTTCATGCAGAGCTGGGATTTGAAAATAGATCAACAGACCTTTGGTCTCCAAAGTCAGCACTCAGAGGTCATTAGGAAGGAGATATTTCTGTGTTTGTGTGTGTGTGTGTGTGTGTGTGTGTGTGTGTGTGAGAGAGAGAGAGAGAGACAGAGAGACAGAGAGAGACAGAGAGGGAAGAGACAGAGAGAGAGAGAGAGAGAGAGAGAGAGAGAGAGAGAGAGAGAGAGAGAGAGAGAGAGAGTGATGTAAGGGAGCATATTTTTAAATTTTCTTAAAATGAATGTGGGGAAAGCAAAGGGTCTATGTGAGTAAATGTGAACAAAAATTCAAAACATTTCTCGAAGCTTTGAGTAAGTGTGACTGTCTGTAGAAATCATTGCATATATTATCTCCATGTGTGCTCCATTTTCCTTTTAAACTGGTGGTTCTGGTTTATAGGTTAAGGTGCTTATTATTTCACTTTTGCTGAGTGAGCTTCAGAATAAAGCCAAATTGTTATTTACAATAATAATCATAATAATAATGATAAGAGCTCACATTTCTACAGTACTTTAAGGTTTACAAAACTCTATGGTGTTATTTTAATACTTTTTAGCTTTTGAAAGGAAAGCTGCAATATCTAAGGGTTTAATTAACTCCTGTTTGCAAAACTTGAATAAAAATTAAGCATTCTTGAAAAAAAGACAGTTTCAAATCTGAATGCCTATATCTGTTAGTTAGTTCCTTTGATAAGTGTTCCCCTCCATGAGCCATTCATCCTTCTTAAGTATTCCATACAAAGTGTGAATCCTAACCAAGGTTTAAATCCCCCCCCCCATCTCTCT